>NC_047659.1:79789688-80118438 GCF_011762505.2 Arvicanthis niloticus
GCCAAAGAAGTACGAAAATAGCCAGGAGGAAAGACATAAGACTGGTGGGGGAGAAAACAATCTAGGCCAATGGTCCACCAGAAAAGAGGAAGTTAGAGATATCCTGACAATGAAGGTTGACCCCAAGAAGCATGTCTGTAATCAGAAGTAAGTAGTCTATAGAGGTCTTCATCCCTTCCCACTCTAAACGTTCTCTCCTACCTAGGGTTTGGGGGTTGGAATGGATTATGGTGAAATAAGAGTTGGAAAGGAGATATAACAGCTTTTTAAAATAATAGAATAGTTTTGTTGTTGTTTTTTTAAATAGCATACCAGCAGATGTATGGTGAAGATTTTGGTAGTGACCAAATTTATCAAGGCATCACTGCCAAAGAAAAGGGGCCAAGACATTTTAACACTTTGATGTTAGATATTTCTGTCCATCTACAATCATTTCAGTATTTAAATATTTTAAGTTCTGTTTTATTAAATCCTTTCATTCTTGATCTCTAGTAGACCTGAAAAATATTAAAGAATGTGTGATGTTTGGTTTTATTCCTCAAATTGATCTGATCCAGAATTTCCTGGTAAGAGAGCATTGATGGGGAATTGTTTATATTAAGTTGTATTGTGGCCATGTCTGTAGTGGGAGGGTGTATCTTAATTGATGTGTATAGACTCAGCCTGAAAGTGAACAGCACCATTTACTGATTTGGGGCCCTGGTCTGTATGAAGAGTAGTGGAAACAAACTAAGTATTAAACATCATCTAATTATTTCTCTCTGCCTTGACTGAGGATGTGATGGAACTAGTTGCTTCAAGTTTCTACTATCTTGACTTCCCCACAATAATGGGATATAAGTTGGGATTTTGAACTACAATAAATTCTTTCTCCCCCAAGTAGCTTTTCGTCTTCTAACCGCAATAGAAATGATACTGGGAAAGAAAGTAAAGTTCATAACTTGTGAGGGAGGCACCTATTTTTTACCCAGTTGGGCAATAGTGAACCACAAGTTTTGTGCCTCATCTTTACAGTATATACATATTGCTTCTTACATAATCAGTCCAGATTCATTTGTTTATGAATATGACACTGAGGATGAGCTGTTGCTGGATAGACTTCCCTACAGTACTTTTCTTTCTTTCTTTTTCTTTTCTTTTTTTCCTTTTTTTATTGAATATTCTACTTATTTACATTTCAGGTGTTATCCCCTTTCCCCATTCCCCACCCCCAGGAACTCTCTATCCTGTCCTCCATTCTGCTGCTTCTATGAAGGTATGTCCTCACCCAACCACCCACTTCCCCCTCCTTGCCCTCGAATACCCCCACACTGAGGCATCCCACCTTCACGGGACCAAAGACCTCTACTCCCACCAATGCCTGACAAGGCCATCCTCCACTGTACAATCAGCTGGAGTGATAGGTCCCTCTGTGTGTGTTCCCAGGCTGACGCTTTAGACCAGGGAGCTCTGGTTGGTTGATATTGTTGTTCTTCCCATGGGGCCGCAACTTTTCTAGAATTTGTGGGAAGTTCATGCTTACTGAAATAGAGACCTTACAATGTAGAAGGCAAAATCTGGTCTCAAGGCAAAAGAATACAGGAATGTTTTAAGCAATACAGCTTTTATAGTAAAGCATAATTTTGATACTTTTGCTGTTTGTTTTTGGATGACCTGTTTCTTGCCTCCTTACTACTCCATTGGTTGGCACATTATAGTAGAACCCAATTGAAGTGGGAATTATTTTATCCTTTTAATTCAAAATATAACAGGACACAAACAATCGTGAGAATTAAAAAGCTGTATGACATGTACATTATCTTATAGGTTAACACTCCTTGAGAATAAAACTGATGAAGCAATGACATTTAACAAAGAGAAGAAAGAAAATTTTCAGAGAAGTGCAGTTTGGGGGCATGGTATTCAGGAAGCTGAATTTTCTTTTGTAGGTGAGTGAAAAATAGCAAGGTGCAATAGAGTCAGGGGAATGAGAAGTATAGGAAGCTAGTGCTTGAGAGAGCATGAAGCAACCAGAAAGCAGAAATAACAGAGAAAACTATTTGTCAGAAGTCTCAGCAGAAGTATTGGCACTGAGATAATGTAGATTTGATAAACTTAGTAAACAGAAGTTCAAAATGATTCATTAAACAAGCTTCAGCTACTTAACAGTTAATATGGTCATGGACATATGTGTACATGTGTTCATGTACATGTGTGTCTGTTGAAGTGTGTGTGTTTGTGTGTGTTTGTAGACCACATGGTTACATTTTGAATCTTCCTCAGATCTACTGTATTTGCTAACATCGAGACTTGGCTAGCTAGTTAAGCTACCCTGTTGGGCAGCAAGCTACAGTCACCATCCTATCTTTGCCTGTGCTATCCTGTTTTCTCTTCAGGAATGCACCATTATGCTTCTCATGTGCAGAATAGTGTTATAGTGTGGTATGGTGTGTGTGTGTATGGTTGTTGTTGTTGGAGATTGAACACAGATCCTTTTATTTTTTTAACTTTTGTTTGTTTGTTTTTTATTGGATATTATATTTACATTTCAGATTTTATTCCATTACCCCCATTCCCCCCTACCACCCAGGAACCTCCTATCCCATCCCCCCTCCTTATGCTTCTATGAGGATGTGCTCCCCACTCCCACCTTTCCACCCTCGAATTCCCACCTACTTGGTGTTCAGCCTCCATGGGACCAAGGATTTCCTCTCCCACCTATGCCTGACAAGGCCATCTTCCCCTACATGTACAGATGGAGTCATGGGTCCATCCCTATGTGCTCTCAGGCTGGTGGTTTAATATTTTTTTTAAATTTTACCTGACAATGTGCTGGGAGGAGAGAGAGTGTAGAGGGTACAGCTATTCAGTAAAGGGAAGGACACAATAAAGGACAGCTAGGTTCTTGAGTTTGGTGACTGCACTTTGCTCATTTTGTCTTTACTGACTCAGACTTCTTAAAAGGTTTAAAGTGGAGGGATCTGATGGATCAGGGGCATTATATCTATTTTCTAAAATAGGACAAATCTGTATTATAAGAAAGCCTATTATTTCATGTAAGTAATATGTGTTACTTGGAAATTGGAGATAAATTGTGAATGCAAATGAATATGAGAGACTTTGCTCTGCATTTGAATGCCCTCAGAGGATTTTCACTATATATGGGGAGCTAAATAATCACGTGGCTATCCAACTCATTGGTCCACTGATGTTGTCCAATTTCTGTTGTTGGCAGCTCATGGGCCCTAATGCTTATAAAGATGGAATTATAAAGATGGGAGGCAGTTCGGATGAAGTAGACCTTGCATGAAGGCCCATCAATAAGTACTTCTCACCAAAACATAAGTATACTATAGGATTCCAAAAACATAGGCATAAACTTGTACATGACCACTAAACTTGTATATGACCACTAGTAATACCTATGTATGCTATTTCTGTTTTCATTCCTTTTGGACTACATTATGTAAATACAGAGAATCACTGAACAAACCATAGATGGGTGGATTATTGCTGGTAGCCTGTTTTTCATGATTCAATGAACTAAAATGAGTTTTTATATTTATAGTTTACAGATTATTTTAAAGAGAAATTTACTATAATTTGTAGCATCAAAGAGCTTAAAATATTTACTCTTTGGCCCTTTTGGTAAATAGCAATAACAAAATATAGCTGGTCTAAAAGTCCTTGGTCCCAGAGAGTAAGGGTATTTCTCTGGGCTACAGTAAGAGGTTTGCTACTTAATACACATGAAGCTATGACTGCAGTCTTGTTATGGTAGATACTCTATGTTTACAGGTCAACATATTAAGACTGGGGTTATGATAGAAGTGTTTGGCCCTGCTCCTCCCAAAGAGATTGTTTCAGCTCCTTGCATGAATTTTCCTGTAGAAACAGTGTGTATTTATCCCAGATAGAGCACTGATGACATACCCAAGAAACTATTCCATACAAGTCTAACTTACAGACACATGGATGAGGGGTTATTTACTAGAGTATGGATGACTTAAGGGCAGCTGCATCATCAGAAGGCTTACCCCAGCATAGGTGACAAGTCAGCAAAGCTGCACCTCTGGCTTTTACAGCATGACTTACAGTTAATTCAGCTTGCCCAGGAGTCTCCTCTTTGCCAGCCATTGTTTAATGTTCTAATAACCTTTTATAACCTTGGAAAGTACCTTGCCAACTTTGTATCAGTTTTAGCTTCAAAACTCCATGAGCTTCTTTCTTACCTAGAGAGGAAATATTTCAGTGTAGAGAAAATTAAGACATAGCACCATATGTATTTTTACTGTTTTTAGTCCTGTGTAGTTTCAATTTTAATGTATAAGCATGTTCTGATAAATCCCATCAGCCAGAGACTCAGTTTCCTCATGCATGACATGAAACATTCTGCCAGACAAGCCAGTCATCCCCTGGAAGTGCTGGATTGAGATGGGAGGGCAATCTACAACAAATGAGATTGGATCCAGTAATCATCTTATATGAGGGCACAGCAGCAGACAACCCCCCTTTTAGAGACTTTTCCGAAACTGTGACTAACCATGATCTTGGACTAGTGTTATCTGGACAGAGTAAAGCTGGTGTGAGAAGCAAGTGGAGCTGAGCAGTGGAAGAACTTGAAAGTGGTAGATACTGTCAGGGTTTCTATAGCTTTTATTTACCAGGAAACCACATTATATAATGGTGGCTGCCAACAGCTTGTCTCCTGAGAATGAGCCTTGGCTATGAAGGAGCTGCCTCAGATGAAAAGTAACATCCCCCTTTCCTACTAGTCTACAGGGACTTTGGCTTTCCCATTGTTTCAAAGTGTAACCAACTCCAACTCCAGGGAACTGTTTGTTTTTCAGAGGTCCCTGGAGCATCTAGCTAAAGCTATCTTCCAGCTGAGCTCATGTCCATGATTAGCCAATGCTCCTTCTCTTATAATACTTTCTCCTTAATTTTTTTATTCAGTGGATAATGCTAGCCAAGTCACATTTACTCAAATCTTGTCTTACATTCTATTTCTAGAAGAAATGACCTAACACAAAATTCTAAGCCTCAGACAGTACTCATCTTGTTAATCTCATTTCCTACTGTTTGTTTTCAGTGGTGCTGATCTCCTTAATTTCTCTGTATACTCTGGGCCCAAACCACAATTCATGACTCCTTAATTTGCCATCTTGACTACTCCAGTTCATGATCATTAGAACTCCGGTGGAGCTAAAATTCCTTCAAGCCTCATTCATCAGTTAAGGCAGCATCACTTAAAACAAGATTTCAAACTGTCACTAGATCAACAGAATAGAAGTTCATTTAGGCTCCTATTAAACTCAGTTAAGAAGAATTAGAAGAGAATGGCTTTGTATTCTATTCTAGACAGTCACCTTGAGTCCAAAGCATAAGAACATATACCACTCTTAGTACTTAGTTTCTAAGGTTTCTAGGGAAGTCAATGGGCAAACAATGTGAACAAAGACCACATGGTGTTCGCTTGTTTGTTTTGTAATAACTATGTATGGAAGTAGCACTCATCACCTGCACTGGTATCATATTAGCCAAATAGTCACATTGGATGTGAAGCCAGGTGGAAAGTGCAGTGTTGACCCTGCTGGTTTCTTCTTGGCCATAACTCTACATCATGGAAAGAAGCAGAGAATTTTGATGGGAAGTGTATCACATCTACCATAATCTCCATTTTCTGTCATTGGTTAATCATGTTCATCATTCATTCCAAGACAGAATGTGTACTTTCTCATGTGAGTACGACCAACATTCCATTCTGCCACTACTACTGGATTACCTTAGAATGTCCAGCTTTTATATTAACATTGATACAGAGAATACAGAAACATTGAGAGCGCTGTAAGATTCTGATTTTTATGGAAAGAGGTACCTGGCATTGTCTTTGTGCTATCAGTGATGAAAATCTCCTTCATAGATTTTAGCTTCATAATGATGTTAGTAGTGTTTTCCTCCTCACAAGAACATGTACCATTAAACTTTGTATTCATCGTCTTACCTTGTGAGGCATTCGAAGAGTGATTTTCCAATACATAGCCTGAGACTCTATAAGCAACATTTGCCAAGTCTTTGCTTAAAGTTTATATGGTTTTGTACTTTGTAATCTCATCAAATAGTTATTGGGGAAAATGTTTCCCCTTTAAATCAAAAAAGACAAAGAGAAATCATCATTGTGTTGGAACACAGTCCCTAAAGTATCCTGGAGGTAACAACTGTAGATTGTGTATTGCAGA
The DNA here is from genome assembly GCF_011762505.2 of Arvicanthis niloticus. Classification (NCBI taxonomy): domain Eukaryota; kingdom Metazoa; phylum Chordata; class Mammalia; order Rodentia; family Muridae; genus Arvicanthis; species Arvicanthis niloticus. Next base: position 79,795,907 of record NC_047659.1, read on the forward strand.
TCTCAGGAATCTTCTTATTGTCAGGTGAGTTAGCACTAAATCTAGAATTGAAAGGGACCACTAGAAATTTCTTTTTATCATTCTGAGACTGTGCAGTTAGTATATTTTTCTTAGTCTTGTTATTTAATAAAAAATATGAGAATAAAATAATTTAACCAACATTTTGTATTATTTTGATCAAGAGATCAAACATACTGTCTCACTTTTGGGGAATGCAGTCGATCCCAAACATATTCTGATTTCTGTACATACCAGTAGATAAACACATCAATGGTACTCAGAGATGTCCATTGATAAGTATGTCCTTGCATTGGTGCTATTAACATGATTCTGGGATTAGTTTTATGATTATCTTTGGTCAGTGATATACTAATGATTTCTATCACTGGCCCATGGCTCAGGAACCAACCTAAGTTATGAGACTTATATTGAACCTCCCATTAGGATGTTATAATGACCATTCTTTGAAGTCTAGCTCATTTCACTGAAGGACTGGTGTAGCGTTTTGCCAACATCCTCTGCTTGACAGCCTTAGCTAAACCTGAGACTGTTAGACCACTTAAATTAGTGGCATCAAATTCGTGGCTTCAAGGGAATTCTATAAAGAGTATCCAACTGCTGCTCAGAAAATAAAAGGGTATGCCAGATCACAGATTTTTGAGCATACAAATTGTTGTGACTTTAAGACTCTTAACTTTGATAGTTTTATGTAGGAACATAACTTTTATAGGTATAAAATGTTTTAAATCATTTTCATCTCTTTTATTGCAGTATTACTAACTCTATCCATTACCCTTTGTCCTGACTTCCCACTATATCCCACTTGGCTGAGAAAGTGATTTGCTGCCAAAAGTTCTGGTTTCTAGTTAGTTGCATTTGTCACTTCATTTAGTTTTCTGAGAAATCTCAAGTATCTATTTTCATTCTATTTTTCATATTCTCATTTTATTATATTTACCCTCAATCATGTTGGTCTCAAATTTTATCCAGGTATGTCGAAAATTTAGATGAAAGAGCTGAGAAAAAGAAATAAATGTCAAAACTACTCCAGTTGCACTTTTATGTAATTGTATCAAAAAAGTGAGATATATTTTTTTTCTAGCTATATTAGGTGTTCAGTCTTGCCCATTTGATACTTTTATTTTCTTTTGTGTCTTCTCATTACTTTTTCTTGCAACTCATCTACATAAGTTTGAGTTCTCTATTTTGAAATAAAAGTAAGATAGTTTCCACAACAATCATGCACAGTGTTGAGCTTCAGATCTTACTCATTCTAAAGTCATAATTTCTAGGCATCTGAGATGCAAATTTCTTGATTCTATAATGGTATTTGCATTTGGACAGTTATTAGCAGAAAGCATTAACAAAAATGTACATTTCCCTAAACAGCTATAATAAGACAAGGTACAAATTCGGTGAATGGTAGTGATCATAATTATTACTATGAAGATTAAGAATGATAATTTAAAAAATAATTATCTCCCTTGCTTATTCTTCCAGCTATGTCGGAAGCTGATTGACCTATGCTTATGCATTTTGAAAAATTGATATGATTTATTTTCCCTATCTTTTATGGAAGTTGAATGTCATTGGAAGATTAATGATAATAAGGACAGTAATTATTGAGCAATCATTACATGACAGGAACTGTTACAAACATTTTACCCAAATTAACATATTGAACACCTACCCACATGAGCAGTTTTAGAGAACACAATGATGATGATGATATTTTTGTCCCCTTTTTACAACAGATGAAAGCTAGATATGCCATTATGCTGAGACACAAACTGGCTAAGAGCAGTCCAGCCGATGGGGCAGTGTCTTGACTTACCCAAGGTACATAACTTTGAAATCTGACAACAAATTGTGCTCAGTTGTGTATACCAGTTCTGAATTCATTTGATGAGTGACTGAGTATTTCTAATGCCAACACTAAATTTTTCATTTAATAATTTTGATTTTAATTTAAGTTGTACAAGGACTTTGATCTTTCATAAATGTTATTTTATTGTAATTTCAGTTCAAAAAAGATTCACCTTTTCCTCCATACTAATGACTATACAATTACCTACAACTTTGATGTAATTTTGATCAAAAGATCAAAAGAATGAACTCCTTTTCTGGATGCTATGTGGAGTTCATTCTTGCTTCTGTCTCCTAAGTGCAGAAGAACCTGTAGTGTGTGGGAGACTCTCCTTTCTGTATGTCAAACATACAGACCACGTGTCTAAGATTCCTGAGTTCTGAGATTAAAGGTTCTTAACACCATGCTTGAACCTCCATTCTACTTGCTGGTGTCCCTTTTCTTCTCAATCTATACATTTTATAATTCTCTTGGCTCAGCTTGCTCCTTTTTATTATAGTTCTGCATAAGAATGAACACTCATAACCACTAGAATTGATACTAGGTTATTTTGAGAGTTCCTCTATCAATACAATTAGTCCAAAACTTTTCAATTTAACCTTAGGTAGATTTTTTTGAATAAAGGCAAAACACAGCCATATTCTTTACCAAAATATCACAAAAACCATTACTAGCCCAAGGATTACATTCTCGTAGCCCAGAGGATTACATTCTTCTGAAATCTCTTGAGCTGGCTTCCACAGTGCAAATCACCCTCAGCATTACTGTCTTTCATGCTCTTACTAATATGGCCCATTAATCCCCGCTTCAAGGATTCAACTGCTTTTCTAATCCACAGTCCCAAAGTTCACATTTTTCAAAAAAAAACATGGGCAGATCTATCATAGCAACACCCTAGTTCCTGGTACAGACTTCTGTCTTAGTTAATGTTTCTATTGCTGCGAAGAGACAGTACAATCATGGTAACACTTTTTTTTTTAATTTTATTGGATATTTTATTTATTTACAATACAGATGTCATCCCCTTTCCCCATTTCCCCTCCCTAGAACCCCCATCCCATCCCCCCTTCTCCTTTCTGCTTTTATAGCATTTTGATTACATGCATGTATTAAGGTCAGTTCTAGATTGAGGGTCTAGCAATACAATAAATGCAAATAATCAAGGAACAAGAAAGACAGTAAAAAATAGTCAAAGAAAAAGCAAGGCATTAAACCCAATTACGTGAACACTCCCATGATCACTGTTTCTAAGGGCTTATCAGGATGACCAAAGTATCTGAGCCCACTTCCCTGTCTTAGCCCAAGGTCATTTTCATGTCTGAAGCTACTTCCTTGTTCTAGCCTAAAATTTAGATTTCTGTCTGAAATTACTTCTTTGTTCTAGCCTAATATTTAGATTCCTGCCTGAGATTACTTCTTTGTTTTAGCCTAAGATTTAGATTCCTATCTGAAATTACTTCTTTGTTCTAGCCTAATATCAGATTCCTACCTTAAGCCTACTTTCTTGTCTTTGGCCAATGTCATATTCCTACCAAGTAGCCTATTTCCTTGTCCTTGGCCCATGTCAGATTCTTGCCAAGCAGCCCCAAAGGCTCTCTTCTTCTCCTCCCTTTTTATTTTATCAACAAGACTGAGCCTGTCTTAGGTCATTCTGATAAGAATGCCTTCCTTTCCCATCATGGAATGTGCATTATCAAAAGCAACAAATTTCTGTTTTAGGTTGGTAAGGCTCTGTGCAGTATCTTACCTGTCCTCAGCTTCCCAGCTTGTTAATTTAATAACTCTGGGGTACATTTTCAGGTTCAAGCCATGTACTTGGCTGCCAACATGTTGATGTTGTTGAAGCAAAGCTTTAACACAATGAGCAGGAATAAAAGTATTCCCAGGACAACAAGGTCTAGCATGATCAAGCTATATATGCCATTTTTGAAGCTTAATCAAAATAGAAATACTGACATTAGGCCATGGGTAATTTTATTTGCAGTATCTACTGCATCAATGCTCAACAGAGCAGCATTCTTGAAATTCATAAGCTCCCTATGTATTGTTAAAACATCCCAAAAGGTGTTAGAATTATGCCAAATACACTGCATGCATCATTAAACTTCTTTGTAATTATAATGACTACCACTGTAAATTGTAGAACTAACATGAATCTAATGGTATTTAACATGACACTCAAGATGGCTCTTTACCGTTAAATTCTGAACCTTATTCCAGTAATTTGAATAGGATAAAGAGCATCAATCTGATCTTCCAAATGCCTATCTAAATCCTCTGGTATATTCAACACATTAGTAACAGTTTTTTTGCTAAATGATTAATAAAAGTAGCTGTATTAACTTCTTGTGTCACAGCAATTGCAGAAGCAGTGGTGCTAGCAATTAATGTAATTAAAGCTGTTATACCAGCAACAATCAAGCCCACTACCCTATTGCTTCTGCTTAAAGCCTGACTCATTTCTTCCAGTACTTGCAAGCTATTATTAGAATACCAAGGTTCTGTGATACTCAGGGCACTAAGACAAAATCTAGTTGATAGACCTCCATAGCTGACATGCTGGATTTCAAAACACAAAAACAATTAGAAGGTATACAATCCATGCAACTTGAGGGAAGGCAGCTTGTTCCATCAGGTGTATAGGTAAGCAACGGTGGATAGGGAACATATGTCCAATACAGCTTCCAGTCACCATTGTCAGAGCACTCAGCAAGCTTACGGGTCACCATCATTCTTTGTCCTGGCATCAGCATGTCTCAACCATTGCTGGCTGCCCCCATGCTCCTTCAGCATCCTGCAGAAAAGATACAAACATGCCCTCTTCTCCATATTTAATACCTGATTGGGATCATGCCTGATGCCAGTAAGTGAATCCTTCCCTTTCACCTATGCATAAGTATGCCTAGTTATAGAGCGCCATAGACAGAAAGTTCCTTGGAATCCAAATTTAAAAATATGCAAAAACTTTAAAATAAAATAAAAAGAATACAATTTAAATAAATTTGTAGTGTACAGGGGTATATCTCCCCCCTTTCTATTTTATAAAGATATTGTTCTAAAGTTTCATGGGCCCTATCACAGTCTCTTGTCCTTTACAGTTATAAGGAATGCCCCCCCATAATGTAATTGCTTCTAAATGTTAAATTGCTTCTAAAGAGTCTCAAACATTCTATTGCCATAGCCAGTTTCATTATTTGTTTGTTTGTTTGTTTTTCTTTTTCTTTCTATTTTTATTATTGGGTACTTTATTTATCTACATTTCATATGTTAGCCCCTTTCTATTCCTTGTTTTTCTCTACCAAAAACAAATAATAAGTGGGCTGATGGAGAGTGGAGCAGGAGTGGGAAATGAGGGTGATATGTACAGAGAGCACAGTAGTTATGTGTGTGGAGGACATAGCAAAGCTCACTCTTCTGTATGCTTACTAACAGTACTTTAAAAATAAAATTAAATATTTTAGGAGAAAGGTGAATCCCTCCCAGAATAGATATGACATTTTAAACTCTACCTTAATTAGGTAGGCCTGTATAAGTAAGTTGTGGTTTATCTTAAAAATTTTTGCCCTATTTATGACCAGTATTATTTATGACCATATTTATGACCAGTACTTTTCTACGGGGCATTGCTAAGAAGCCAGCCAAGGTAACCTTAATGCTTTCTTTCAAAGCTTATCTCAAAATACCTCCAAGCTTTTTATTTTAAAGTTAGCATAAGCAAATTTACCAGGTTGCATAAATTTTGCCCAGTCTTTGGTAATATACTGCGGTTTTAATTATTCTTGAAAAAATAGGATAATGTTATTACAGTTATTTAAGTAAGCAACTTTCTACTATAAAGTTAATTGGAGTTTGGTGTAGTCTACCAAGCTACTTAATCATGTATATTTATAGTGTGCATGAACACTCGTATCAGAATATTTTCTTGGTTGTGGAACACATAGCTACTTTGCTCTAGTGTCAATGATATGCCTGTCTCTGCATCAAGTCCTCTACATAGTCTCAGTGAGTCTGCACAGTAATCTTGGAAAGTGTAGTTGTTTAACACTATGATTATCCTGTTTACAGTTACCTTTTCTAGTTTCAGTTCCATCCAGTAAGTGCTTCTTTGAAAATATTGTATAGAAAATTTAAGACATCAGTAGTCGGTAATTTGGAAATTACTGTTCTTATTAAGGATGTTGGTGTAATTGTTCTGTGTCATTATTTTCTAATTTAATATTTTTTTGCACTTAACTTTATATTAGAATTTATCACAGAAGAATAGCAGGGACCACTAATCTACATAGCTTCTGGAACTGTTTTCTTTTCTACTCAGCTCTTCATCTGGGGATGTCCTGTTAAGTTAGTAATGGTGTTTGCTTTGCATTTTATAAAGAAAGGTTAGGAATTCTTCTAACACAGAAAGTAAAAGCTTCCATGCCAGTTAGTCCCTATTGCTCAGGTATTTCAAAACTCCATGCTATCCCACTTTTTCTTAATAGAGGATTGTGACATAACATGTTGTTTAATTAGGGTAAATAAAACATGTTGCAGAGCTTGCTGTACCAGATAAGAATGTAGAGTCTGTGATGGTTATTCTTATTTGTCAACTATCTGGAATTAACTAAAGCACAAGTGGCTGGGTATATTCCTTCTTCCAAGTTTAGCTTTCTTCTTCATCTCCTTCCTCTTCCCCCCTTTTTTTTCTTTTCTTTCTCCTTCTTTTTCTCCTTCTCCTTAATTGAATATTTTGAAATGAAGAAACTAGATCTGTTGAGGCAGAAAGATACACATTTGAGGTACAACTTCATAAGATGGAAGGTCTGAGGAAAAAGAAAAAGGAGGAGGAGGCAGAGGAGGGAGATGAAAAGGATGAGGAGGAGAAGAAGAAAAAAGGAAAGGAGGATGAGGAAGATCTGAAGCTATTATCTGTTGTGTCCACACACAGACAGACAGACAACAGACACACACACACACACACACACACACACACACACACACTAAAATTTAGGATCTACATCATGGTATTTGTCTGTCTCAATGTAGCATGTTGCCCTCAGTGATTTCCATTTTTCTTAGTTTCACCAATTTTCCTGAAAATGTTGTAATAGTATTTTTATGTATGAATAAATTCCATTTTATTTTGTATATAATATATTTTCTTTGTGCATTTTCTTGGTAGATATATAGGCTAGTTCCATTGTTTCACTATTATGAACAGTACTAGAATTAGCTTGGATATGCAAATATCTCAACATAGGCCCTAAAGTACTTATGTATACACTCAGAAGTGCTGCTGACTGTTAGTTGTGTAACAGCCCCTGTAGGTGGTGGGCATTGGGAGCATGTAGCTAGTCTCTGTTAGTCAAAGAAGTTGAACCAGTAAGCCCTTCTTGTTAAGAAGGATTTCATATTAGAACTTTGTGCTGGAATTTCTTGGCCTGAGGTCCCCTGCCTACCAATTACAACCTTGGCTCTGGCAATTGGGAAACTATTTTTTATATTCCAAGGGCTTTGTCTGACTGATGCTCTGTGGAGCATCGCACTTCCCTGTGTTTGCTTTTGCTCTATGAGGTTCCATTAGGATCCTGAAATGAGTTACCTTTGTGTCTCTGTGCTTTTCTGTAGTTCTACCAGGCTGTTAGAGGAGATGCCACTCAGTTATCTCCAGGGAACCCACAGAGAGCCTCAGATAAAGGATTCTGGGCCACATTTCTATATTTTCCTCCACAGTTTGCTCTGTTCAGCCTATTTCTCTACATATACTCACTGTTGACCTTGATTGTATCTCCAGATCCCAGAGAGTTTGTCTTTAGCTCATTGTTCTCTCGGAGTCTATGTTCTGCTAAAGAGAACATCTCCTTCACTGGTACTGTTGAGCTTAGGTTGGCACAAGCAGTATGACAAAGTTAGCAGTGTTTTGGTGCCTTCTTTGAAGAGGAAATCTAGTTAGACTTATTTTTCCCTCAGCTCTTACTTCAGCTCTACCTGTAGACATAGGTTTTATTATATTTTGTCCTAACTCTTTTCTTTCAGTAGGTATCACAGAAGTAAATTTATAATTTATTACCTTACTAGGAAATTGGCTAGACAGATGTTTCAAGAAACAATTTTCAATAAAAAGGAAGTAAAACATGACAATATTATGGTTTCTGAAACTTCAGAATATTAATTTGTATGTTCCTGTATAGTTTATCCCAAACCTGACTTCTAGAAATAGAGTTAACTTCTTGTGATTGCAGCCAGTGATGTTCTCACTCACATTTCTTTGTTCTAGGCACAGCAGCTTTCACAATCCATAGGACAACGCATCCTACAAAAATTTTCTTAAGAACTCCAAGGCAAGTTAAGATTTCAAAGTTTCAGTTGACCATGTAAAAGATGTCCTCTTGAGGTAAAAGTGCAGCTTCAATCTTTTTCAGGCCGATTCATATTTTATTTAAATACAGTTTCCCAGATTGTGGTTTTTTTTTTTTTTTTAGAAATCATGCACAGGATTCAGGCAAGTTCAATATTAACCCAATCTCAGCATTGAGTGGGAAGGCAGGCATGAAGACCCTCAACCTCAAGCTGAGGAGTTACTGGCATTTGATAGTTTCTGTGAAAGAAAAAGTAAGTTTTCATAAAGAATAGAGTCTCTGGGAAATTGACCATGTTCCAGTGGAAAGTCACACATTCAAAAAAATATCTATAGCATTAATTAGTCTTCCTCAGCTACAAAGTGTTTAAAAGGACATAATTTTGGGTGGGTAAGAATGGAAGTGGATCTGGTAGGAGTTTGTGAGGTGAATATGATCAAAAGACAATGTACAAAATTCTCAAAGAATTTAAAATTTTTAAAGAAACAGAAAGTCCCGTATGAAATGGTAGCATAGTCTGTCACAGAGCTAATTCATGCAGCGATAGACTTAGGCTGTTGATACAGTATTTTTATTTTACATTCAAACTCTTGAAATTTTTGATGAAGAATAAGATATATCATCTGTAATCTCAATGGTTTTAGTAGAAGAATGTGATACTCTTACAAAACCTGGCATATAGTGAGAGAAATACAGCAGCAAAATGAGATAGTGTACCAAATATGTGCAGCACTTTCAGCCAGGATACACTCTTGAATTCAGGTCTTTCTTTTCAGTAGTTTGCCCATGACAAATGTCTAGATGCTGAACTATGGACTCAGCACACAGGGCATGGAAAATCATTTCTGGAATCTGGGTCCAGAATGTTCTTTTCTATCATACTGTACTATAATCCTTAGTCATTATAGTTTCAATAGCCTGAATTCTTTCAAGGCAGGGTCTCTGTCTTCTGCCACTTTTTCAGTAGTACCTCATATATGGTCAGTGTTTAATATAACTTGAGGTAATGAATACATATTCTCATTACAGTTTATCTTCATGAAGTCATGAATGAAAAGAAAAAGATCTTTGGATACTGTGGAGAGAGAGAAAATGGCATTACCTAGCAATTAAAGTCAGGATTCTAGCACCCATACCCACTAAAGCAGCATTTTATATAGAAAGCAGCTCAGAAAAGCTTGCTTCTTATGGTCTGTTGTGGCTTACATTGACAGGATAGGTAGGACTGTAAAAACATACCTATAGAAAATGAAGTATTCATGCAAGGATTTAGGAAAGAATCACCAAATGGTAAAAATTCTAAAGCAGGAGGTGGATGCATATCAATGTTTAGGAGAAGAAGACCACACAAAACAGACCCCAGAAAATGAATGCAGCATGCGTGGTTGTAAACGGAAAAGTTATCAAAAAGAAAATCAAACATTTCTTTGCTCATTGTTTTTATTTATAAACCAACTGCCACTTCAGAGAGCCCAAGGGCACTTTCCCAGCACAGGCAGCCTCAGTCTCCTGCCTTAATAGTGCTGAAAGAACTGACTTCTGACTTTTGCTCACGTTTTTCTCTATAGCATTTTTCCTGATTACAGGAAGTGAGGAAGCACAGCTTACTGTGTTCTGAACCATACCAGTGGTTTTGTTGCTATTTTGTAAGGATTATTACTTAAGGAGTAATAAAATATTAGGAATAATAGCAACATGATGGCTTGGTACATGGAGACAGACACAAAATTTCCCAGTATTGTGGGGCTTTTGATCCATTAATCAAAGCACTTTTAGATTCAAGTCAGATACAAGAAAAAAAAATCAGAGAAGGTTAATCCATATCTAGAAGCCTTTAATAAATAAATCATTTCAAGTGGGATGTGTGAGACTTGTTTCATGCTTGCCTTTCCTTTGTTTAGTAATACACAGGAGTCCATACCCTTTCAATCCATGTAATAAGTTCTGGATTTATATGCTTAATTAGTCCCTGTTGTCATATTAGACATGGATTTGTGGGATTGTACTATTTGTTCAAAATATGCAAAGAAGGGGAAAAAAGGCCATTCTTTTTCTAAAAATGAATCTCTACTTGCACAGAAACCTTTATTTTCCTCAAATCCTCCCTCCTTCTCTCTAGGTCTTTGTATGAGTCATGTTCTTTGTTGTTGAAACAAACTTTGGAGAAAAAAACTTAAGAAAGAAAGTATTTATTTGGATCCATGGCTTCAGGACATGCAGCCTATAAGAGCCAGTGTGACACAGTGGTATAGCTCAGTCTGTGGCTACAGGAGCTGGGTATGTTCATACCTATCAGGAACCAGAACCAGGCTATATCATGTAATGTTACAGTGGCCAGGTCAGCCAAATAGGCCCTACTTTCCCAAAGTTTCATAATATCTCCAAAAAGCACTCCTTGCTGGGGACATAGTATCCAAACACAGGAGCCTTTGGGGAACACTTTATAAAACTGTCTTAGACAGTGTTACATTGATGTGAAGAGACACCATGGCATTGGCAACTAGATGGAAAAAAAAGCATTTAGTTGGGGTTGGCTTACAGTTTTACTGGTTAGTTCATTACCACCACTGTAAGAACCATGGTGACACACAGGCTGACAAGGCACTGGGGGAGCAGCTAAGAATTCTACATCTTAGATCCTCAGACAGAAGGAATAAAAAAAGACACTGGGCATTGCATGAACTTCTGAAACCTCAAAGCCCAATGTTCGGTGACACAATTCCTCCAACATATATACACCTATCACAACAAGGTCATACATTCTAATTGTTCTAAGTAGTGTCACTTCCTGATAACTAAGCATTTAACTCTATGAACCTATGAGGGTACATTCTTATTCAAACTACCACACCAACCATAATATTTTTTGGTTAAATTTGGTTAATTTTATTTCTTAGAAGGCATGGATCATGGACAATTATTGCAAAACACTCAGTGTCTTTTCAAAACTATTTAATTACCCTTCAAAAACAGACTCAAATTTTCTTGTGATGAAATATAAACTGACACTCAGCTTAAACAATACAAGACACTCTGTGCTAGTAAATTTTTTTATGGTGTCACAGACTTTGGGTTATTTTCAGAAAGATGCAGATCATATCAGTTTCATTGATGTAATGCCCTCAGATTCATTTTGAGGTGTAGCAAAATCTTATGTCTTCTTTATATCTAGATTTTTTATCATTAACACAGGCAGCAACATGTGCAAAAGTAATCTGAATATCCAAAGAAGGTGGTAGCTAAGGTCAAAGCAAGGTTATGTCACACAGGGTCTGTATCTGTATTGTTAAGGAGCTCTGGCCTTTATCTTTGTGTTCATTTATCACTTGGTTTAAGAATAAGTACCTTCACACCTTTTTAATTACATGTTATTATTTTCCCTTTTGTGTTATATAATTTTGTTTTATTTTGTTATCTAGTATCAAAATATACTTTTAGGCGAAAATGTTCTAACATACTCTAAGAGGGAAAATGGAGACCCTGATTTGTCTATAGTGAAGGGCCCAGGAATTCTCCCTAACCCCTCCTTTGCACAGAAAACTTGAGGGACATGTTAACACTAATGAGTTGAACTTTTTTGTGAGGGGGAACTTTTGTCAGAAAAACACACTAACCACTGGAGTAAGAGCCTTCTCTTAGCTTTTCATTCTGTTGATCTGTGAGTTTTGCAGAGAAATCAATCACAAATTTCTTACTGCTTGTTTAAGGAGATGACTCATTTGAATAAGAATGTCCCCTCATAGGTTCACATGTTTGAATATTTGGTTTCCAGTTAGTAGAAGTATGTGAGAAGGATTAGGAAGTATAACCTTATTGAAAGAGGTGTACCACTGAGGTTGAACAGTGTACCTCCCTATTTTCTATTTATGGATCAAGATGTGAGCTCTCAGCTTTTTGTGCTACAGTGTCTTTGGCCCAGCATCATGGACTCTAGCCCAGTGAAACCATAAGCACTATGAAATGCTTTCTTTTATAAATTGCTTTGTTCATGATGTTTTATCACAACAATAGAAAAGTTAATGGACAGAAAGAGGTAAAATGAATGGTTTTATCTCAGTTAGTGTTTTAATATATAATCACCAAAAAAATGCAGAATTATACACAAGAATTTTTTTTAAGTTACTGTTAGCAGTCACATATATGCTTATCTAAGATTTATACAGCTGTTACCTTCTAATAATTTTATGGGACTATATTTCATACATGAATGATATATACATATCTGAATATATGTAGCATATAAATATATGTTGCATATTAAGTTACATAAATATATAGCACATATAAAAACAAATATATTCTTATAAATATTACCTTTTAGCATATATATTAACATGATTTCAATAATATTGATCATTTAATAACCTATTCATAACTTTAGTCATATTTTCAAACTTTATTTTATAAAAAGTGAACTGTAACTAACATCATCGTTTCTAAATTTCATAGAAAATAATTTTTATGTAATCGCTATTTTTTTCTAGCACTGTTTAAATCACAACCCCTCTGGCTTTTCTCCTTTGTTGTTCCATTTCATGCAGACTGCTTTTAGTGTCTGCTGACCTTGACTTTATCACCCTTTCATGATCCCCAAATCAGTCCTTGATCATTGACAGCAGACCTGGCTTCTTCCCATTGGTTTGAAGCCTTGGCATGCACCTCTGGACACAGTTTCCACTGCCCATCTGGCTTCTTTCCCTCCTGACAATTTTTTGAAACAGTGAAATTCAGTCAAGCCTGAGCTGGGCTATGTTGTTCAGTCTTGCTTGAATTTAAATACAAGGCAGGAATAGAGCAATTAAACAGGAAGTCATGTTCAGATGACTGAAGCCAATGGGACCAAAATAAAGGTTTAGACGCCTTTTTATAGACACAATGACCCAAGTTAAGTTCTTTAAAATAGAATTTATTTTGGATAGATTAATTTGGCTTTTGTGTATAAAATAAAGCAGAGAAAGTAAAATCTTAAGAAGAGATTGACAAAATGATATGCAGCCCGGGTGTATTGTATGATAGCAAACAGTAAGAAAGACCAAAAAAGAAAGAAATTTGTTGGGACTTGAGGAGTCACAGAGATGTTCTATAGAGCTTTTTAAGTGCCATGAAATATTCTATGTATGACATTGGAATTATCTCATTTAGTCCTTTTAGCAATGGGAGGTACATATAAAATTTGCTTCAGAAATAAAACAGAAAAAAAAAAAAACAGAAAAAAAAACAGGATTGAAAGGTTAAATAAGTTGCCAGATATCATACAGTTAGGTGGCCTTATGTTTTTTGCTTGATTCAAATGTTAGTATTATTCCCTTAACTGAATTAATGTGGAAAGAATTAGCAGAGATAAAAAGAGAAAAGCATTAAGTTGACGGTAATGTCTATCCACAGTAGCTATTTCTTAAGGGAAATCATTCTTTTAAACTGTAATTAAAAGTCCAATGACTGCTTCTGATTTCCAGGAAATAGTGCTTTGAGTGCTACAATAAATTGGAACTACCAACCCTCCCTCCCCTTCTTTTCTTCACATCTTTCCCAGACCTTCCTAGTGCAGTTTTCATGAAATTGAGCAGCTTGCATTGTTAGTGCACTGTCTAAATTGTGATTGCAGAATTAGCCCCCTGCTGTTGTAACTCTGGGGCTGTGAAATGAGATCTCACATAGGCACCGCCATCCAGTTGACACTGAGTTTTTTCAGTTGCTGTTTCTTCCCATACAAACAAAACTGCTGCCAAAAATATAGATATTTATTAAGTTTTGGTATAAAGTATTGCTCTAGATTTCTTATTGATGTCAGTAAGCTAAGTATTGAGGTGGAGACAATTTTGCCACTGAGGATATGGTCATAGAAAATCCTCCAGCGTTGGCAGGTTGGAAGTACAATGCCTATTTTAGACTTGTCAATATACACAAAGGCTTTCATTTACCTGTTAAATTGGGGACTGGCCTTTAAGACAGTGTTCACTCTTAAGAAGCTAGATCCCAAGCCTGAAGAGATTTGGCTACTGTTCTCTACAATTCTCCCTGGGACAGAAATTTAACAAGCTATGCTATAGTGTGGCTTAACCACAGCTCCTAATTTATGGTCACAACAGGTATCGGGCTTACTGTGTTGAACTAATCAACCAATGTAGAACTTCCCACTGCTCTACAAAAGCTTGAAAAGTGTTGTTTTCTTTGTTCTTTGGTTTGTTCTGAGTGATTTTTCTTTTCTTTCTTTCTTTTAGAGTTTTAAAAATGAATTTGTTCTCCCATATATTTTATCTGGACCACAGCCTTTCCTCCCTCTTCTCAGTTCAGTCCTGCCTCACCCCCTTGACCTCCTCATCCATTTCTCTGCAGTTTTCTCCCGAGAAAAGGGCAGGCTTCCCAGGGATATGAAACAAATAAGATTATCAAGTTACAATATATAACTCTAGGGTATATATATATATATATATATATATATATATATATAGTTGTTATTGTTATAGTTATAGTTGTTATAGTTATAGTTAAATATATATCTCCATAACTCTAGGCACCCTCATGTCAAGGCTGGATGAACCAATCCTGTAGGAAGACAAGAGTCCCCAAAGCAGGCAAAAGTATCAGAAACAGGCCCACTCTCTGTTAGGAGTCCCACAAAACCACCAAGCTGCACAACAATAACATGTAAGCAAAGGTTATACTCATGCAGACTTCCCAATTTTCAGTTTAGCCAACTTCAGTGATGTTATATGAGTCCAGGTTTATTGATTCTGTGGGTTTCCTTGTGCTGTCCTTGACCCTCTGGCCCCTGCATTTTCTTCTTCCTTTTCTTCAGCAGCATTCTCTGAGTTCTGCCTTACATTTGGCTGTGGGTCTGTGCATCTCATTCCTGTGATTATAGCAGAATATCATCAGGGGATGCGTGGATCTTCTGAGGAGCGGAAAATAGAATAAACTTTGTAGGTAGACTAGGGGCAAGTGGGGACAGGATAGATCAGGTTGAGGGGAGGATAGAGAGTGAGAGTTCTGGGACCACCAACTGGATCGGGGGGCAATTCAGAAGTAAGATAGAAACCTAGTCCATTGAAAACTCCCAGAAACCTATTAGGGTAAGCTATGGAAGACTCCTGGTAATTGGAGAGCCAGAGCCTGAACTGGCCATGTCTTATAACCAGGCACAATGTACAGTGGAGGGATTGGGACACCAATCCAGCCACAAAACCTCCAACCTACAATAGTCCTGCCAGCATGATGTGTTGGGGGAAAGGTGGCTGAGAAATTGTGGGAGTGGCTAACCAATGGCTGGTCTATCATGACTGGCAAAAAAAAAAAAAAAAAAAAAAAAAAAAAAAAAAAAAAAAAAAAAAAAAAAAAAAAAAAAAAAAAAAAAAAAAAAAAAAAAAAAAAAAAAAACCAACAACAAAAAACCCAGAAAGTAAAGAAATGATTGAAGATTTGAAGACTTTCTTAAGCCCTCTAGCCCTCTGTCTAAAGAGGCTTGTCAATCCTCCCTTGACCTTTCCTCTTTTGGTAGTTCTCCCCCCACCCACCCCACGGTTTGTTCTCTCTCTCTCTCTCTCTCTCTCTCTCTCTCTCTCTCTCTCTCTCTCTCTCTCCTCCATTTCCCCTTTCATTTAAAGCTTCCTTCTGTTTGCCTCATACATCTGAACATATTTTTATCATTTTCTGCCTAATTCTATCTTTCCTCTTATCTTTAGGACCAGTCAGATCTGAGGTTATTTCCCCCTAATAATTCCTAAATAGTAACATCTTTTCTCGACTGACCACTGAATGGTTGTTCTTACCCACTGCTACTACTACTACTACCATTACTACTATTACCACCACCACCACCACCACCACCACCACCACTACTACCACCACTACTACCACTACTACTAAAACATTTAACAGGGGTTGGGATTTAGCTCAGCGGTAGCAAGCGCGAGGCCCTGGGTTAGGTCCTCAGCTTCGGAAAAAAAAAAAAAAAAAAAAAAAAAAAAAAAACTACTTTATTTAACACTTAAGGCTGATTTCCTTCATACCTGCATGCATACTACAAAATCTTCAGGTATTTGTATCAACAATATTAAATATGTGTCACAAAAGTTTAAATTACTGGGAATAAGGATCTTATATCTTTTTCTGGATAGTATATAAGAAATTTAATCTCTCTATTAAAAATAGATGTTCGCTAAAGCCTACTGTCAAGACACTTACAGATATTTAATTCTCTATAATTTTAACTTTTTCTTTCTCTTTCTTCCTTTTGACAGTGTCTTAAGGAACCCAATCTCTCCTCAGTATAAGATCAAGGATGATGTGTTAATCTAATACTCCTGCTTCCATTTTTGTAGTGGTGACACTAAAGGGTTGCATTGCCATATATGGATTTTATGGTTCTGGGAATTCAAAGGGGGCTTTGGACATGCTCAGTAAGCACTCTACCAGCTGAGCTGTATCACCAGTCCCTGCTTTATTTATTTATTTTTTAACATTTAATTTCCTTTAGCTTTTTTCAATTTTTGAGAATAATTTTAATAATTCAATTCTTTGATCTTTCCTTTCCTCCTCTTCCTCCTTTTCTTCCTTTTTCCTCTCCTCTCTTTCTCATTCTGAAGCATAAAAAAGGCTTAGAATTAAGTGACTAACTTTTCTGTTAGGATATCATTTTAATCCATGGAAAAAGCCTACCTAAAGGGTCATATTTCTCCTCAGTTAAATATCCAGTGTCAACTTTTACCAAGAACATTGTCCAAACTCCCTGGGAAATACATTAAAGTAGAAATAGTCAAGAGAATCAATTTCAAAAGTTACATTTTAATTTCAGTCTGAGTTGAGTAATGTTTTTAATGACTTATTTAATATCACAAAATTGATTTCCAGATTCTTCCCTTTAATCTAACAGCTCACTGGAACTGCACGTCTTTCTGGAGTCAAATCAGGTCTATCACCATCAGTATGCAGCTAGGCATACTTCCTCAACCTCTTGATCAGGTCTAACACCATCAATATCATGCCCGGGATGTTCCCTTGGCCTCTTCTCTCACTTGATATCTTCTGTCTCAGTGAATTGCACTGTTTTATTCAGCACAAAGTCAAACTTGGACCTACTCCTCCTTTAAGTCATTGCCCACTTCCTATTTAACATTAAGCCCTGTTGCTTCTTTTTCATATATATCATTACAGAATTTCATGTGTGGTATAGATATGTGTGCATCTATTGATCTATCTGTAATAAATCCACCTACCTATATACTATTTGTATATTAGTTAATTTTCTGTTGCTGTGATAAAATACTATGACCAAGGAACATTATGGGAGAAAGAGCTTATTTTTGGTGTATGGTTCCAGAGGAAGGGATAAAGGTCCATTTTTGTTATAGGCAAAAGCAAAACTTTAAAATTTGAATTGTGTAAAAGTCAGATAATTGAGGAAAGAGATGAAACCGGACAGGCATTAGATAAATGCATGGTGGCAATGCAGGGTTCAATCAAGTGCTCTGTAAAATCAGTGCATGCTTTTAACTGCTGGGTTGTTTGTCCATCCCACTATATTTTTATTCATTTTTGGCATGCATTTATGTGTGTGGGTTAGAGTAATGGTATTTTTTTCTTTCTCAACAGGTATTATAAATTTGTGCTGGAGGTCTCTGTGGGAATTAAATATAGTCATGACATTTCGCAGTCACTGCTTCATTCATTCATTCATTTATTTAATATTTTCTATATTTTATATCCACATTTTTAACACCAAGAAAATTCTCCTAATAGTATACCATGGATGAAGAAGAACTATTCAAATTTGACTCAATATAAAGAATGTTTTATTTCAATTTCTTTGGCTGGAGAAAAGACTCACCATTAAAACACGCACACATTAACTTCTGAAATGCAGAGCTCACTAAGCAGTCAAAAGCAGAAATAATGCTTTTGTCTTTGCTCTTTATTTTTTCTCTAATCTTCACAAATGCCTTCTGGTGAAGAGAAGGGCACAGAGGTGGGGCTGAAGTTGGGGAAAGTGGGGCTGGGGAGGCTGTTTACATTGTGAGCTGAAGTCTTGCAGTTCTGGTTTTGCTAACTTTGAAAGTAGATAAACTACAGGCTGTTGAAATATAGTTTTAATATAATGCTAAATGTAAATGAATATTCATTTATGTATTGCTAATAGCTTGTTTTATTAGGAAGTATTAAATACTTTTAGCACTTATTACAGAGTAGTAGAGTCCACCATATTTACTCCCTAATTCCATATAGAAAATATATATCAAATCTTTGGTTCATATGATTAACACTTGATTTAATTTTATTCTTAACACTTCTTATATTCTTTAAAATTATGAACTTCTAAAGAGATTCTAAAGAGTATGTGTCCTAATTATTATATTAAAAATTAAAATATACTTATTTACTTATTACTTTCAATAGTTAATTTTATTTTTAATTATCTCTGTGTGTCTGTATATATTTATGTTCACATAAATATCAGTGCTTGTGGAGACCAACAAAATTGAATAAGATACCTGGAGTTGTTATTACAGGTTGTTGTAAACTGCCCAGTGTGAGTCTCAGTGACTGTGATGGAAACAATTCTCTTTAAGAACAGCAAGATTTTAACTAATGAGCCAGCCCTCCATCCCCAAGAAACATACTTATTAATTGATCTAATAACAATAAACTCATCACATGTTTATACAGAAAATTAATTTTATTTCAAGGTTAAAGAATATAAAGAATTGTAATAATATCTAACATTTGTGTTATTCCCTTTAAGAGTTAGCCCAGTTGGAGATGGGCTATTTTATTTGTGTTAAGTTGCTATGATCTATTCTTTTTGGTTAATCACATGAAGAAAATCTGTAATCACTCAGAAGTATACCTCTAATGGGGGCGTGGGGGCTTTTATATTCTTTACAGATGTTTATAAATAGTCTCTCTTAGGATTACACTCACACTTATAGAGTGGTAATTTCTTTAAGGCAAATACTAATGAGAATTTGAATAGCCTATTCGTGACTATGTCATGTTATATTAAACCATATCTTCCCCTTGAATGAATTGTTTAGCAATATATATATATATATATATATATATATATATATATATATATATTCACTCAAGCAGGATGACAAAGTACACATATATATGTGTGTGTGTGCGTGCGCACCTTTATGTCATCTTGCTTGAGTGGAAGATATTAATTAGTTTAGTTATGAAGCTATTTTGCACATTTGCTCAACTATCTCTCAGAGGCTGAAGTAACTTAAACAACAGAAATACAATTTTCTGTTTTTTATAGGGTTAGCACATCCACAATAATATGGCTGCCATGTCTGGATTCTAGTGAGGCTTACTTCCTTTCTTAGACAGACATTTTTGTGTGTTTTCTCATATGATACAGAGATAAGATATAAGCTCTCCTGACTATTTCATAAATCTTAACTTTTAAAATAACTCAAAGTAATGTTTTTGTGTGTGCGTGTGTTTTGCACCCATATTTCATATCACTACCCCGATTTCCTGTTCCTATGCATCCTAGTATCTCCATTTACCTCAGTGTTTGCTCTCTTCTTTGCATTTTTGTGTCTTCATCCCCTGACTTATGACCTTCTTTTTCCTAGTCATGTGGGTCTTTAGTACTTTTCTCACTCATCCTTAGGCCTGCCATCTAAAGGCCTAATCCATTCTTAAAGCCTCTATCTGTCTAACACACAGTCATATTGAGATTAGAAGAATGTTTAGCATATTTTTAGAACAGGATCTCATGTAGATCAGGCTATACTTGAACTCTCAATCTTCCTGCCTCTACCTCCCAAATGGGAGATCCTAGGCCTGGATAGAGTGCAAGTCTTTATGCATGTGAGGTGAGCACTCTACCCACTGTGCTACAACTGAGCCCTAGTAATTTCAGTTGTATAAGTCTACAACTTTGTGGACAGTGCTCAAAGATATTGTCTGTTACCATCTCAAAGGCTATTAATGTATTTCCCCCCTTTGAAACTACATATCTATATAATATCAGATTTTCTTTAAATAGGTAAACCAAAATAGTAAATTACGAAAAGAACTGCATACATACTAACTTGATGACTTTAAAAAAAAAGGAAAAAGAAGTTATGAAGGGTTCAGGGAGTTGGTGGACATCAGAAGTATTGGAGAATAAAGACCAAAGGAGGGATTGTATAATTCATTATTTATGAGGTTCTCAAAAAAAGAAAAATTAAAGAGAAATAGTAATGAGGGCAAAATCAATAAAACTGACATGTGAAATCCATAGATAAAAACAATTAATAAGTGATTCCCAAAAGCTGGTTCTTTGAAAAGTTTGATAAAATTGTGACAGCCATGCAACCCAAAAGAGATTGCTAATGCCTAAAATGAAAGAACATCACACACTCTGGGCCACTGTGCAAGACAGCATGGCAACTCAAAGCTGAAGTCCTTTTAACATTTTAAAACTCTTTATATCTGTCTGACCAGCTCTTTGAATATCTATATGCTCACTTACCCTTTGTTGTATCTTTTCAGCTATAACTACATGCTATATTCTGTAGCTATAGTTTTAATGTCGAATAGATCAGTTTGGTTGAATGAAATGTTGAAGTTTCAGGGGTTTTTTGTTTGTTTGTTTGTTTGTTTTTTGTTTTGCTTCTTGCTTACCCAGCTGTCACTCCTCACTGGATGGTCCCCCTTTCCCTATGAGAATCCTGTTTTAGTGAAAGGTTTAACAACATATTTGCTTATGCTTTAACCAACATCTGTCTTCTCCTTGGTTTCTAGATCATAATTTAAATTCTATTTGTTACTTTTTTCTTTTCTATTTCATTTGATTATTTCCATATTGACTTGGCTTAATGTTCTTTTTCATGGATCTACTTATACTTCACAGATGTGAGTCAACTAACTTTGGAAGGAAATATCTTGACCTTACAGGTGCTGGGGGTTGTGTTTTTTCATATTTTTTCCTGTACTGTTCTCAATAGAGAACTGCATTATTTTCATAGGTGAAACTACACTTTAAATTGTATTATTGGGGCTTTATTGTTTTGTTCTTCCCAACAGAGTGTAAAATTCAGAAACATTGAATATTTATACTTGTATTTTATAGACTATTTAAGCCTAAAACATTATATATTCCTGATAAACATATGGCAAATGAACAAAACCACCACCAGCTGATGAAATTAACTGCTACAACTGCTGTTCAATTCAAGTTATTATTGCTTCCTCTTACTTGAAGCATTGATTTTTAGTTTTCACAGAGAATCTTCTATGACAAGATCAAATTGAGTCAATAAGCTTTGCCTTTGAGTGAGATATTTGTAGCCCAGAGGTAAAAGAAACTTGCTCATGGTCACCTGGGTAGTTCTTCAGAGAATTTGAATCACACAAGTCTAATTTCAAGAGCTCAGATCATTCCCTAACTGGACTAACAACTTCAAATAAGGAAAATAAACAATGATCACTTGTTTGTTATGCATTTAAAGGTGGGAAAGAGTGTCACTCCAAATTGTGAGTAAAAAAAAAATTGTAAGGAGATGCTTTTGAATTGAGTTTAAAATTATACTGTTTTGATCAGTGAAAAAAACGTTCTTATTTATATTTTCTGGTCTGAACATTTGAGCTCGTAGGAGTTTAATGCTTGTCATTCACGCTGAGTACTATTTCTCCAATTTGTGAGATAGCATTTAGATAAATAACATGTTTTCACTGCTTGATTGTGTTGTATGGCTCTAAATTCACCCCCTCTCTTATAAAAGTCTCTGACATAAATATGACTCACTTTGTATCTGTACCTAATGAGCAGCATGAGACCTTAGCATCATTTGTGTGTCTTTGAACTATCTCTCCACAGTTCCCATGTCAAACACGATGCTTTATTTTAAGGATAAGTCTTTCTTACCAGCTTTGTAAAGTACGTAACAAATTGACTCCCAATCATTTTGTAATACCTTCAACATTTGCTTTAGAAATCGCTTATATGTTACACTCATTAAGTAAACCCACATTTTGACATTTTCATTAATATCAAGAGACCATTTAATGAGCAGGGTTACTGTGGAGAAGAAAAAAAGAACTCTTGAATGGCAGTATAACCTCCATTGTACTCCCATGTATATCTTATGAGCAGCTCCTTTGAGGTTAGTAAACTACTAGATGCATATATAGGGATGGATATCCTGGTTACTGGGAATAATCTTCCCAGGGCACTGTCTCTCTCTTCTGCCCTAGTATATGAAAAAGCAAAGTCAAAATAAAATGGGTCCTTGTTTGGGGGGAGAGATGAGAAAAGCTGGCCGCCTCCCGCATGACTCACCCAGCTGGCTGTGAGGTTCTGGGAGCCTTTTTTAAGACTGGGAGGAGATTGGAGGAGGCAAGGGAAGAGTGCTGGAAAGCTATATAGAAATTAAGTCTTTTACACAGTGCATAGGAAGGTGCCTGTGTGGATTAAATGAAACATTGTTTTGCCAGAAAGCACGCAGCTTTCAGAAAACTGATTTTCACAAAGACATACACGAAAATTATTGTAGAAATTGTGTAAGTGTTGGCTGACAGAACTGCTGATGATCCATCTTCTGGATTCAGTTTTTCTTGTCCTAGGAAGTATCTAGAATAGAACCTGCAGCTTTATAGACACCCAACAAATAACAGCTGCTGCTACTGTCATGGATTGCCTGTGTGTGTGTGTGTGTGTGTGTGTGTGTGTCTGTGTGTCTGTGTGTGTGTGTTTGTGTGTGTGTGTGCACGTACACCCAACACACAAGCACATAGTAGCTATGGCAAATTAATGAGCCTCTTCCTAAGAATCTTGAGCCCACATAGAAGTCTTTGCCTATTTCTAGTTGTTTAGTGATAGATATCATTTAAATCCTTTAAGCCTTATTCTCTTATGAACAAGTTAAAGATGACACCTGCCCATCTGCAGACTACATAGACTGAGTCAAGAACTCCAGGAGACCAAATCTGTGTTAAAAGAGCAAGTGCAAAGGTCAATGGTAGCAATTGGCTACCTCTGAAACCTCATCAGACATGGAGCTAAGGAGAGTACACTCAGATTATTGGATGAACTCTATTTGAACACTGTGAAAGCACAAAACTAGGGCAATCAAAGTTTGGAGGTGATATTGTAGTTTAAAATAGACAGGTAAGTGCCTTGTAAGGTGTGGAGTATGGTTCTGCATTTTTTAAAAATGATCAGCCAAACTCCTATGATGAGCTAATATTTACTGAAGTTTTGTGATAAGCCAAACACCAAACAATGTCTTCTGCACATGGTGTTTCATTTAACCCTCACTACACCATTCTCAGGGATAAATTAAATACTGTTGTCATCAATAAACTGTGAGGAAACCATCTTGTCAGTTATTATTACTCTCATTGTACACGAGGCCAGCTCCATCCCTCAGAAAGGTTTCCTCTAACTGGGTCACAGAGAGATCCAGCTGCCCACCCACCACTGGCCCCACAGGGATGCAGGAGAAGGCTATTTTTGTCTCCTGCCCATCCCACAGAGCCTGGCACTCAGCTCCCCGAGGGAGGACTGCTCTTTGGAATTCCTGGCACCCACTCCATTCTCCTCCTCCTCATACACTGTTCATCTCTCTCAGTGATATCTGCATTAGGTTTGTCTGTTAGTTCAGGCACAAGCAAACATGGCTTAATCTTAGTCATCTCAAATTAGATATTGAGATCTTGCTATACCTTCAGAAGAGGGGCTAGAAGAGAATTATTGTAAATTAGGAATTGTCTGCAGCCCGTCTTCTCTGAAAGACTGTTAAAAGACTTTTATTTATGTACCAAAACCACCTTTCCTGTGCAGTTGGGGTTTGGTGTGTTTCTCTGGGGCATTTTCTTCCAAGTTCGGTAGGTCCTTTGGTGTTAAGGAGCTGGTAACCTAGGAAATAATGTGGGGGAAGAAGGCATTGGTGGTGCTCAGTTGCTAGTGTGATTGTCAGCCTTGTGGGCCGACTCTGAAGTAGTAGGTGTGTGTGAGGGTGGGTGAGGGTGCTGTGAGCTTGCTTGCCTGTGGTTGCTAGAGTGCAGGCACAGGAGTGTGGGTGTGATTGCAGTGAGTGATGCACGCAGGGTAATTGTCAGGCAGCTCAGAGTTTCTCCCTCTGTCTTTTGCTTCCTTTGCTCCCTCTAATTTATAGTAGGCAAAGAAATCCTCCGCCGCATCAGCGAGGCGATATTTTTGAAAAGTTTCCAAGGGGAAGAATTATATGCTGTTTCAATTCCTCAGTATTATTGATTCTTTTAGGTTTTGTGACTAATATTTCTTAATGAGTGGTCTTGGGATTTTGAGGAAGCTGGGGAGGCCAGGTTTGGCAGCTTGTTTCTGTAGAGGAGGTACAAACCTTATGTGTCACGTTAGAAAGAAAGCCTGTAAAGATCAATGCTAATTTCTGCATCCAACATCGCTTCCACATTAAAAATTTTGGCAGTACTAGTTCCAAATGAACTTTAGAAAAAAATCATTTCTATTAATTTTAATATGTGTTTATGAAATAGTGTTTCATCCAATGGGTGGCTTATCATCCTTATCTAAGCTCATCACAAGTTGGACTTGGAATTCAAATCAGACCTGTGTCAAATTTAAAAGTGAAGCACTGAAAAATAGAGGATGTATCTGAGAGGTGAAGGATGTAAATTTAGAAACTTGGCAGTAATCTTACTGAGAAATACTGAACAAGAATGGAGTTCATACTAAAAAGGATTTCTGAAAACCAAGAGAAGCATCCGCATGATGTCAGTTTGATCTCCTGGATGCAGCTGCTCTGAAGGCTGTGTATACTCCTCATCATAGAAAATAGTGACTGCCATTACATTTTATTGAATACGTTAATACTTCCCAATTCCACCTGTGGCGGTCATAATGGTACACCTGATGTCATGAAATAATCCATATCAAGCATATGCAACTATCCCCACACAATCAAATTTTACCTCTCCAATGTGGAAAGGGTTTGATACAATGGTCGTTCTTTGAAGGGACTGGTTTTTCTTCCCAAGGAATGAGATATATTTCTTGCCACAGGAAACTAGAGTTTTTTAACAGGAACAATTTTGTTAATAGTGGACATTTGTCACTGTTGGGTTGTCATTATCTAAGACTTAGTGACAAGAAGTGCTACTTATTATTCTACAATGTGCAGTGTAACTTCTAAAACAATTATCTAGTCCAAAATATTCATATTCCAATTTTTGACAAACACTGCCACACACAGATCTGCAAACATCCACTAATATGTAAAATGTCTATGTAGTGTGTGATAATTAATCTCCACTGTCAATTAGAATAGATTTAGAGTCACTGTTGAGATGCATCCATGAGTTTGTTTATTGGGACGCTTTGTGAAAAGTTTAGCAGAGGAAATACCCACTCTGAATGTTAGATAATACTATTTCATAGGCTGTAGTCTTGGACTGAATAAGAGTGGACAGTAAGTTGACTACCAAAATTCATTCTTTTTGCTTTCTGAGGGTTCATGTAATGTTATGACTTGTTTGACACTCCTGCTGATATGCTGTCATGATGTACTATACCTCTGAGAATTGTAGCCAAAAGAAATGCTTTTTCTTGTTACTTTTGTTAGATGCTTTACCACAGGGATGAAAACAAAACAAAATAAAATAAAACAAATAAACAAACACAGCCTATACAAGTAAAACAGAATATTGATGGCAAAAAGTGGGACTGTTGTTGGGATCAACTGGACTATGTGGTTGTTACAGCCTTGGACCTGGATTACAGGAGGAATTAGGAAGAACTGGGACATTTAGGCTAGAGAAATTCCAGAATGCTGTAAGCCGAGCTTAATGGACCATTCAAGTGTCTGTTGGGAAGACCACAATGCTGGGGGAAACAATTTCAGACGGGAAGAAAAACTTTACCAAGAACTGAGCCATTCATGTTATTTTCTGGAAAAGAATCTATGTGGCTATATCCCTGTTCTCAGAACCTGAGTAAGGGTAAATAAAAAAGTAATGGACTAACTTGTCAATGGATGAATCTCATGACAGGAAAAGTATTTATACTATGTTATAGGCTCACTATCATAAAGCTATAAAAACTGTTGTTTGTTAGGAAAATGAAGGAGTTTAATCTTATAGACAAGACAGGTGCTAAGAAGAAAAAAAATACTGTGTTTCTTAAAGAGATTAACACTATTAAAGAGAAAATCTTTTCTTTTCCCTGGGACAAATCATGCTCACCCATTAATGGTTTCAGTTTGTAACAATGCAAATTAATTTTTTAAATTGAAATTGAGTGAATTTATTTTATTAAGGACCTTTCTATTGTTTGTTGGAAGATCTCTAATAAAGAATAATGTTATTGAATAATATAAAATGATTTTTAGAAAAGATTTGATTAAAAAGGAATTGGACTAAGATAAAGTAGGTTTATTGACTAAAGGTCTTGTAAATGCTAAATTTAATCTTCATCCTTTCTAGGGACTTTTAACTTGCTAATTTTACCCAGTAAATCTCTAAGAATGTATGTTTTTAATTTAATTATATTTTGATCATATTATTTCTTTCTCCCAAGTCTTTCCAGATAGATCATCTACTATTTCCTATCCTTCCAGATTTTAAGTTTTTTCTCAAAGATATCTAACTCTATTTCTATCTATCTATCTATCTATCTATCTATCTATCTATCTATCCATCCATCCATCCGTAAAGTGTTTGCAGCTGGAGCCAGCTGCTGCTGCTAGCCTGTGAACTGAACTGCTAATTTCCAGACAATATAGACAAAAGTTGCTTCAAAGAACCTTTCTAAACAGGTTCACTTCCCCCATATCCTTCTTTTTTTCACTAACTTTGGTGGATGATGTGCTACAAGGGAGGTTAAAGCATTTAAAAACTATGATTAAAAATAGATATTAAAAAATTAAAATTGCAGCTATCAATCTTTTGCTTTCTCTGATTGACCTACTAAAGTGTAGCGGCCATGATAGCTATGACAAAAAATGGAGAAAGATACCTCTCAAGCTTGAAGAGAACTTGGCAATATCATCTACATCATAGAATTTCTCAAGAATGAAAGATGTTAGATTAGGAGGGTCATGAAGACGTCAGTCAGGGTTCAGAAAGGTCACCTAGACCAAATAATTTAAGGAAGTGTTTTCAGTAAGAAGGTTCTGGGAACCCATTAGATGGACACTGAAAGTAAAGCCTAATTTGTAATGAAGACTCCAGTTGTTGTAAATGCAAAGGCCATTGAATATTTGTGGATGAACACTGTGGATACATAGTAGAATTGGCCTAAGGGAAATAATTCGAATTCTGCTATTGTAGAGTTGGAGTGTCAAGACAACTTCAGTCTTTTGGAGCTCAGATGACTCTAGTATTTGCTTTACTGGACTCAGGTCTTTCTTTGAATCAAATTTTTTTATTGGATATTTTGTTATTTACATTTTAGATGCTATCCTTTTTTCCCATTTCCTCTCCCTAGAAAACCCCTATCCCATCCCCCCTCATCCTTTTTGCTTTTATGCCATTTTAATTACATGCAAGTATTAAGATCAACCTTTCATGTGGTGCCCTATCTTTCTCTTTTGATTAGAGATGTTTACTCTGTATGATTATGTGGTAGAAAGAAAAAACTTGATTTTTAGTAATGCTTGGGTGTAGAATTGAAAAACTGACTTGAGTCTCAGAAGAGACTTTTTGAATAGTGTTTAGGCTATTAAAGATTAGGTGGCTTTTAGAGATGGGCTTCTAGTCAATATCTATGACAGAATTAGAACTAGAAGAATAATTAACATTATGGCCCCAGTTGATAAGACTAAAAGGGCCTAGAAATATTTTAATGCTATTGTTTTTAATAAAGATAATTGATAGAAGTCACAAAAAGTGGATATAATTTTATCATCTCAAGTTGTGCAACCTAAAATGAAGATGAGATTATGTTATCTTTGTGCCAAATTGACAAAAGGTGGATTTATGAAGTTTACTGGATTTAAAATTACCATGGAACACGTTTCAGTGACTTTTGTGGGTGTTTCTGGAAATATTTTCCAAACCAGGGAAGAGTCACCCTTAGTGTTGAGGGCACTACACTACAGTCTGGGATAGTGGAGTTAAAATAAGGAAAAGGTGCACATTTGCCTTTCTCTTCTTCCTGACTTGTGGGTGCTCTGTGGTCAACCATTATACCACTGCCACCGAGCCTTTCCAAACAAGAATAACTACATCTTCTGGAACTTTGAGCCAGAATGAACTTTTTATTTTTTAAGTTGCTGTTGTTGGGATTTGGATAATAGGAATTGGTACAGTAATATAGGCTATCTTTCCTGTCTTCTTCAAGGGACAATGTCATTTACATTTGACAAAATTTTACTCTAGAAATCTTTCATAAGACCATATTGAGGCCTCAGCAATCTGGTACATGCAAAGCCTACTCAGATCCTTAGATTTAAAGAGTTAGTTTTAAAAGACTCCTACAAACAGGTTTGAGCTAGATATGGTTCTTTCTCTTCTGATCTCATTTCAATGAGCAGCTAAGAAATTGTGCAGATTTTTCTCTGTTCCCTCTATTTATGTAATACATTTGAGCTCTCTGTCAGGTACAATGCTACGCCATTTACAAGTATTTCTAGTGGTGTCCTCTTTATTTTCTTGGTTCATAAAAGAAGAAGATATTCAATAAATGTCACTGCTCAACCCGCACCTGCCATGGCTTGAGGTCAGTATTTCCATTTCGGTCAAACCTCAGAAATGGCATATATAGCTTGATCAGGCTAGCTCTTTTTGTCCTGGGAATACTTTTATTTTTGTGTTAAAGCTTGCCTCTAACTACATCAACAGTCTGGCAGCCAAATTACATGACTTGAAACTGAAAATGGACCCTCAGACAGTTATTAATTTAACTGGCTGGCAAAACAAGGATGGGTAAGATTCTGCATAGAGCCTTACCAACCTAATACAAAAGTGCATTGCTTTTGAATAATGCATATTCCACAATGGGTAAGGAAGATATTCTTGTCAGAACAACCTAAAACAGGCTCAGTCTGGTTTATGCAAATAAAGGGGGAGAGGCAGAGAGCTTTTGGGGCTGCCTAGCAGGAATCTGACAATGGCCAAGGACAAGGAAATGGGCTGCTTGGAAGGAATCTGACATTAGGCTAGAACATCTTCAGGCAGAAATCTAAATTCTAGACTAGAACAAAGAAGTAATACAGGCAAGAATCTAAACCTTAAGCTGGAACAAAGAAGTAGGCTTTAGGCATAAAAATGACTTTGGGCTAGGACAGGAAAGTAGGCTCAGATATTTTGGTCATCCTGATAAGCCCTTAGAAATAGTGATCACAGGAGTGATCACAGGATTCTGTTTACTATCCTGCATGTTTTTTCACTATCTGGGTTTATTGTCTTGCTTGTTCTTTGACTACTTGCATTTATTGTATTGCTCATTTCTCAACCTAGAACTGACCTAAATACTTGCATGTAATTTAAATGGTATAAAAGCAAAAAAGGAGGAGAAGGGATAGGATAGGATAGGGGTTTAATAGGGGAGATGGGGAAAGGGGGTAACATCTGAAATGTAAATGAATAAAATATAAAATAAAAAATTTTAAAAAGGAAATGTAAGAACACATAGTCTTCAAAGTCATAAAACCTACAAAGAGGTGCTCTAGACTTTTTCATCTTGATAAGTAAACAGTGTGCTGGGAATCAAACTCAAGGCCTCTCTCTGATTATGCCACAGACACAACCCATTTATCCCATTAAAAGTTCACTTCCCTTTTGAATGCAATATTCCTTTCTCTTCCTTATAATCTTTACCTATCACTTGCACATTGGAATTTATCTAGTATCAGATCTGTAGTATCAATAGTTTGCTACAAACTAGTGATAGGTTTGTGTGGTAGTGTTAATTCTAATGGAAAATGTGTGTGTGTGTGTGTGTGTGTGTGTAAGCATGTATGTAAGGCAAGAGTCAATTGCACCCACATATTTACTTGTTAGCAAAATTATTATAATTTTATTAACTTTCCTATAAAAATAGAAATAAATAAACCATCACACTCTCATATTATGCAGATTCAATGTCTATGTTTAAATTACATACAGTTAGAATTCTCATCCAGACCAGAAGCTGTGCATCTCCACAGTTAAAATTTACACTTTCAGTATCTTTGATTTTTTTCATTTTTTATTACCAAAAAGGGAAAAAAATATGACAAAATTAGAACTAGAAAGTCAATTAACATTATAGCCTCAGTTGATGAGAACACAATGACCTAGGAGTGTTTTGGTACTATTATTTTTTAAATAAAAGTAATTGACATAGTTATGTAAGAGGATATAAAGCTATGTGATTTTCTAGTCCCATCCTACATTCTTTATGTAGCCCAAAGATGCTTTCCTAGTTTGTGCATATTGCTATGTTTCAGGATAGCTTCAAGCAGCAGAAGCTTCATTCCTGTTGGGTTATATACTCTTCATTTACAAGTACTTTAGACAAGTACATTAGTACACTTACAAGTACTTTAGACATACAAGTACATTACTCAGTGCACTTTGGACTAGCATGATTTTCCTCCCATCTATGTTGTTTATGGACCAGAGCATCAACAGATACAGGCATATAAAGAGTAGAAAGAAATTATAGTGGTCTTACATTTTTCCATTTGTTAATTTTGCTATTGATATCTGTGATGGTTAATATTATTAACTTGACCATATCTTCCATCACTTAAGATATAAGACTCTGAACACATCTGTGAGGTATTATCTAGATGAGGTTAATTAAGTTGGGATGACCCAGTTTAACTGTGAGCTGCACCATGTAGTAGGATGAGATCTTGAACTGGCTATAAAGGAGAAAATTAGATGAATGTGAACAGACATCACTTTCTTCCTGGCTGTGGACACATGTGACCTGTTGCCATGACCAATGACTTCTCCATGAGGGACTATAACCATGAATCACAAACCAGAAATATGCTCTTCTTTCTTTAAGTTCCTTTTGTCAGGGTATTTTGACTTAACAATGAGAAAGTAACTAATACAGTATCTAAAATTGCCTATTTCACCAAGAAAGAACTGTTTTCCCTCACTTTCCATTTCACAGATAAGGAACCAGGGACAGAACATTTGTTACTACTCTAAGTGATATGTCTAACAAATGATAAAGGCTAGATGCAAATTCATTTCCATCTGTCACAAAAGACTGCCTTTGAACACTGTTGTAAATTATCTTCTATTCCATAATCGAGGCTGCTGGACTTGTATAGAGTTGGCATTCCTGTAGCAGCTGGGAAACAGCTTATTCTTTCCACCCAAGAACACATTGTGATTACTGAGACAGGGAATAAGTGGAAAGAAGTCAGTGTCCTCAGGTACTAAGCCTTCCTTCATTATGACTTATTTACTGGATGAGCAAGTATGGTATAATCAGAAAGCAATTTTAATTATATTCAAATCTATGTTTTAATTTCTGTACTTCATGGATTAGATGTCACTTTGTATTATTTCTGCATTAAGACACAGCAATTTTTCAGAACTTAACAGCTTTAAATTGTTAACATGGAAGTTGTGTGATATCTTAGTTGATAAAATGCTTGCCTCACAGGCAAGAGGATGTGGGTTTGGATCTCCAGAATTCATGTAAAAATTGTGTGGTGGTATGCTCTGGAGAGGTAGAGACAGGTGAGTCCCTGGAACTTTCTGTCAAGATAGCCTAGCATACTTGGTGAAGTTCCAGATCCACAAATGACTGTATCTTAAAACAATTTGAAAGGTACCTACAACCTCCATACATAGTTGTCCACAGGTGCAAAAGAGCATGAACACCAAAAGAATACACACACACACACACACACACACACACACACACACACACACACACACCAAACCCAATCAACCAACCAAACAAACAAACAACAAACCAGCAAACCAAATCAAACCAAACCAACCAACCAACCAACCAACAACAAAAGCAACAACAAAACCAACAAAACCCCATTATCTTATGTTGTTCTGAGAGTTAGGCTTCAGGATGCTCATGATGATACATTAACATGTAAGGCAGTGCTATAGCTATCTGAAGGCAGTGCTATAGCTATATGATTGTAGTTGTAAAACCCACAAATAAGATGGGAATCTAAAATTATCTGTAGGCAAATGTCCCATTTCTGCATTGTAGGGGCATAGAGAGATGCTGACTATATTCAAGTCATTGCACCTGTTCTCACTAGAATGAACGACATGAGAAAGAAGACAAAGAGTCTAAAAGGTGAGTTTTTATTCTTTATGAAGGATAAGTCTCTGATACCTGTGCCTTGTTTCATTCATTAGAGAGGCCTTGCTCAATTTAGCCCACTTGAAAAGGAACAGAATCAAACTCTACCCACTTTTGTAAAAGGTCTGAGTTCAAATACTAGCACCAATACTGGACACTTAACAGCCACTTGAAACTCCCAGAGCCAGAAGTAATCCACACCTCTGACTTCCTCTGGCACTAGCACTCATGAGCACATATCCCTTCCCTCACAGACACTTAATCAAAAATAATAAAATGAATCTTAAAAGCAGGCAGCTTTTAAAAATCATTTTCAGATGGTATAACTGCCTTGTATAATCCAGCGAAAGTGCTTAATCACATTTCTGCTCTTCATGTTTCTCTGCTTAAGATATTGTGTAAAACTATGAGAAGAGACATGTTTAGTTGTACTTTATATCTTCATATTTCTTGTCAGTCTTTTGTTACTGTTGTGAGCTCTTTCACAGTCAGACATTGGTGAGGTGAGGCAGGAGATTTAGAATGCATGCTTTGGTTTTACTGATACCTCATTTCAGTCACATCAAAGTTAATGGGTTTCCTTATTATGGGGTCCTGCAGGTCTCTTCGTGTAGAATCCTTTTTAACTTCATATAAAAGTATACAAAACAACCTCCACTAAGTAGTTATGTGTTCCTTTCTCCTTGACTTCTGTCTTTTTCCCCTTGTCTGCTATGAAGCCACTTTAGCCACAACCAAGCCTTTGAATGCTTCTCTTCATTTAGGTTCAGATGAGAGTAAATGTCATTTTTCTCCAATATGATAGCTGGAAAGTGAGCACAGTTACATCAGATACAGAAGAAAACCTGTTCCAATAAGGTTTTTTTTTCATTGTTCATTCTTAAACTTTAAACATTACTCTTTGTTCTTAAACATCAACGTAATGGTTAATAATCTGGAGGTTAAAACACCAATATTGCAATCTTTTAAGTTCTTTCAATGATTAAGGCCTATTCCTACCATACTATGTAAGTGCTGAGGCCTTTAGACAACTCAGAGAGAGATAACAATCAAAGAAATAAACCTAAAATTCTATTACATCTTAATAAAGTAACTATAGTGGTTTGAATAAGATTCTCCCATAGAAAAGTATTTAAATGCTTGGTTCCTAGTTGGTGGCACTGTTTGAGGAGGTTTGGGTGGCATAGACTTGCTGGAGGTAATAATTGCTGGAGGTGAGCTTTGAGAGTTCATAGCCTGGTCCCATTTCTAAGTCATTTTCCTGATTTGTGATTATGGTTAAAGATCTTTCAGCTTTCTCCTTCTGCCCCATACTTGCTGCTATATGTTCCTCCACAATAGAAACTTATTTTTTTGAAACTGTAAGCTAAAAACAACTCATTCTTTTATAAGTTGCTTTATATCATGGGATTTTTCTATACCAATAGAAACTTGATTAATAAAAAAGTTGGATCAAGAGTGGGACATTTGTGCAAAGAACTTGATCTTGTTGAGTTTTGGAGGAATGTGTGGAAATCTTTGGTACTTTGGACTAGAGAACCAGTTGAATGCTGTAAGCAGAGTTTAGTAGAGTTTTCTCTTAGAAGCCTGGAAGACAGTATTGGAGAGAATAATTCAGACAGGGAAGTCTGCCAAAGATCTTTCAGAGGAGGAAAGTATTAGGAACTGGGCTAAAGGCCATTCATGTGATATTTTGTCAGAGAATCTGCCCATGTCCAAAGAACTTTTCTGAAAGTAAATTAAAAAGCAATGAACCAGTTTTTGTTTTAGCAGAGTGGATTTCAAGAGAGCATCAAATGGAATCTGTGGCACTGTTACTACTGACTTCCCTCATGTAGGTCTACATTAAAGGAAAAAAATGCAGCAGAAAGAATTGTAAAATGTGAGATTTGGAGAGAAAAGAAAGCACTAGGAAGTTTTCCAATGGTACAGCCAGGGCATGTGCTAAAATAGAGAACATAATTATTAAGGAGATTAGTCCTGTAAATGGGGGCCTTGTATGCACTGGAATGATGGGTACAATGTAAGGAGGCCAAGACTATAACCAGCTATGCATCCAGCTTGGGAAAGAGATTTTGAGGGGTTTTCTGTCACTAGAAAACAATAATAAATAAAAGCTATTTAAATATGATACCAGGGGAACAGAGTTTATCTTGAGCTGGGAGATAAATTTGGAAGCATCATCCACATAATCCTAGCTTTTCAACACTTGAAAGATGGAAGGAGAAAAGGTCATGGTTTTTTGTTCACAGCTTCAGAGAGCTGCTGGGTCCAGGCAGCGTGTGGCCAGGTTCTGTCTGTCAAGAGCCTAAAAGGGAAGTGTGCCCAGAGAGGCTATTTCATGAAGTTGTGAAAGCAAAGTCTTGGTTGCGATGGAAACTGCAAGATGCTGGAGATACTAAAACTATGGATATATTACAAGAAGCGCTCCATACACGGAGTATAACTAGCTCAGAGAGAGAAGCATATCATACACATCAGAAGAGGAAGAAGGGCACCATAAAAGCCTTTTGGTGCTAAAGTTCAGATGCCAGACATAGCGCTATAGGATTTGCTGTTTGACATGCTTGCTTTTGCTCTTGTGTTGGTTATTCTTTTGTGTTGGTTATTCTATTGTGTTGGTTATTCTTTTCTTCAACATCCTTCCTTTTGAAATGGCAATGTATATTCTTTGCCATTGTATGTTATATTATATGTAATTTACTTTTGTTATTCAAAAAGTGTTACAGGTAAGTGGTTGCCATAAGTCTCTGATGACAGATTGGACTTTGAAACAGTGTTGAGACTGTAAAATGCAACGGGGGTTTTTAAGACTAAACTAAATGCAGCTTGCATTATGATTGCCTTGAGCATTTGGGAGCAGGTATGGAACATGTACATTGGAATGAAAAATACCTTTCGTAAGCTCAGGTATCTGAACACTTGGTCTCAGTTTGTAATGCTGTTTAAAGCATGTTGTGAAACCTTTGGGAGATGTGGAAGAAATATGTTGCTAGGGGATGGCTTTGAGAACTCACTCCACTTCTCTGTCTTTGCACTTCATATTATGGATGAAGAGGTGATATCTCAGCCTTTTCTCTGGCCTTTTTCTGCTATGCCTCCCAACCACCACGATGGATGCTTGTCTTTCTGGAACTCTTGTTCTAAGACCAAATAAACTCTTCCTTCTATAAACTGGCTTCATGGTATTTTATCAACTAAAGTAACTCATACAGCGACTAATTTCTAAGGTCTTAGTCTCTAAAATGTTAGCTGAAGCAGCATTTGTCCTTGAAACAAAGCTGAGGCATTTTACGTCTATGATCAAGAGCAACAAAGTCTTGATTCCAAAAATTCATAATACAGTTACTAAGTTTAGACTGCAGTTTGATAATATGAACATGATTGGAAAGTATAAAACTGTGCCTTCAGAATATCTCAGCTCTATTCTTACCAGCATAGTGATGTCTTTGCAAAAATTATCTTTTTTTTCTTTCTGAAGAGCCCTATTGACTCTTCCAAAAGCCTGGTTTCATCTCTGGCCATAGTGTATTCACACATCCATTATTGATAGAGCACTTAGCCCTCTGGCCTCCAAACACTTTCCCAGGCTGAAACCCATTACTTTGCTTGTTGTGTTCACTTTCCTGATAGAAATTAACTTTTCAGGTTGTCAGGAGGAGGCAGTAGTAAATTCACAATCCTGCCAATGTCTTAGAACTTTAATTCTGCTTTCCTTCTGAGATATGGAACAAAGTACACAATTTATGGACAAAGGTGTATATCTTTCTTTGTGGGCTAAAATACTGCAGTGTTCTGCTTGTATGCCTCTTGTGACACTTTTCTCTATATTATAGATATGTTAGCATTTGGTCTATGTTTCTGAATAAAATTAATGTTTCTATATTTGCATCTCTATTATAGGTTAATTTTCCCCTCCATTTCCTGAACTCAGATACAATATAAGAGTTGTAAAGAACTGTTATCATGAGTCTGGGGAAATGGCTTAATTGTAAAACACTCAGTAAGCAACCATGAGGTCCTGAGTCCAGATTCCCATATACTATGTAAAAGAAAGGCTTGCCAGCATTTATCTATAACCCTAGCATTGAGGGGACAGAAACAGGCAGATGTTTGAGACTTTCTGGACAGGAGTCTAGCCAAACTGTTGAGTTCAGTGAAAGATCTTGTCTCTAATAATAATAATAATAATAATAATAATAATAATAATAATAATAATAGTGATAATAATAATAATAATAATGGAATCAAATGAGAAAAACACGCTGACATTGACCTTCAGCTGATACAGAGATAGATGCATACAAATGTAAAATTAATTTGAGTAGTGAATAATAGGTGATGCATTATAAAGTTAAAAATAAAATTTTAGCAAGTCTATTCTATACCTCACATTCTCTTTGAGAATGGCTTTTGCCTTCTTCTCTTCTTCATGTTGCTATCAGAAGGCCCAACCTCCCAACTAGTCACAGATAATCACAACAAAGTTGGGCAGCTTGCTTACTTTGTGTCAGAGAGAAGTTGGGGTTTTTTTTGTTGTTGTTGTTGTTTGGTTTTTTGTTTGTTTGTTTTGAATGGTGAGGTGGTGACTAATTATCTGAGGACTTTGTAAAAGCAGTGCTGATATCCATAGCTTTCAGGGACATGAATTAAGAGTGATCAGCGAGAAGAGTAGAGATGGACTAGACATGGTCTTGGAAGAGTGTCTTCTTTGGTTCTTAAACAGTTAGTAGTTCCTGATAAGTTTCCATTTCTTTACTCTGATCTGTGCATTTCTGGCACTGTATTCAGGACATCTCTATGAAGGTCTGCACATGGTTAAGTCCTTTGTTCGTTCTTGTCTTACTTAGAAGGTTGCTTGGTAATAGAACCTCTTTCTTTAGTGTATCTCCTCATTCTCACATTCTTTACCTCTGATTGTTCTATTCTTCTTATGCCATTTAATGTACTATGAAGCTTACAGTTTTGTTTGTTTGTTTGTTTATTTATTTATTTTGAGACAGGGTTTCTCTGTGTAGTCCTGGCTGTCCTGGAACTCACTGTGTAGACCAGGCTGGCCTCGAACTCAGAAATCTGCCTACCTTTTCCTCCCAAGTACTGGGGTTAACAGCGTGCGCCACCACTGCCCGGCCAGTTTTGGGTTTTTACTCATTTATTATCAGATTTTCTTACTAGAATTTGTCAAGTGAAAACAACTACCTCTTCTCAATCGCTCTCTTTCCAAAGCTGTAGAATAATAAGTCTATGAGAGCTAAATAAAACAGTATTTGAATAAATAATAGATATGATGATTACTTTCTCTCATTTCTATAATTTTGAAGCGATTCCTTCCTTATAATTTCAGCCATGAGAGTGATAACATTTGGTGCAGGAACCTATAGGGGTTACAGTTGCTCATAGCCTTTCAACATGTCCTGTGATGGTCATTCTTTAGTTTTTCCAGCAGCCTCAGAGGTAGCATCACACAGAGGAAGATTTTATATCTGTCCCCAATCACTTTTTACATCTACTCACCATTTGTGTTTCAATTCTACCGCAGTCATTAAATCGAATCTTCATTGATACCCGTAGGTTACGTCAGAATTGTCCAACATTTCTCTTTCTTTGTGCCCTTCAGATCATTTGGCACCTTTAATATACATAATGTGCTTTTAAATGGTAATAGTGAAGGTTCTGCTTAATTTTGGTCTGACATCTCTCTTATATAATAATAGTTAGAAACAAATGCCCATAAGTATAGATATCTTGAAATAAATGTTGAAAACCTTCCAAGAGAGCCTCACCAGGTAAGACATGTGCATGAAGTATATATTCAAGCCTAGAAGGGAGTGATTCCACCTTGTAAAGGACTTCTAGAATCCTAGAAGCACTCAGAGGTGTGAGGTATAGAAATGCCAACATGTTAAGCATGAGACTCATCTGCGCAGTATGTTTGGTCCCCCTGTTGATCTCGTATTGGCATAAGAAGCCTGCAGATCTCAGGGAAGAGAAGTGGGAGTGCATTGTGCAGTTCTAAGGTACTGAGCATGCGGGGGCTGTATGTGCTGTGAAGCAGGCTCCAAGTGAGTCATATGCCTGTTACGAATGTTCCTTTGAATCTGCTGCCAGTGTTTCAATTTCATATTCTTCCTAAGTACCTTTGAAATAGCTCATACTCACATTTTACAGCTTAGATTGCTCAAGAGATCGATTATGAAACACTTGAATTAAGCCTCAAAAATTATATTAGGAAATAATATAATGTTCATATTGTCACCATGTTTTGGAAAGAAAAAAAATGCATCACTAAGTGACAAAATAGGCTGAACAAGAGTTATAACCTAAAATGGGCTTTAATTAGAATATTAGATTAAACATTTACTAGATCTGAGATATTGGACAAGAGTCCTCATTTCCCTTTAAGCATTAATGTTCTTTCTTTTAAAACAGTAATGATATTGTACCTTAAATAACATCACTTACAGACTGCATGAACAATAGGAAAAAATACAGAACCCTTTATGATAGCACTTATCTGAATATAATATGCTCTACCATTTACTTGGATAAATATATTTAACAACAATACTAATGTTAGGTAGGTAAGAGTATCTTATTCTTGAATACTTACTGCACATAGATACTGGGATAATGTCTTTGTTATTGAAGCAGATATGGTCAATTACCTTTCCTATTAACAGACTCATTCTCTATCTGTTTTGAAAACTACTTTTCTTATCTTCTCTTTAACCACAATTTGTGATGTTCTGTCTAAAAATTTAGATTCAGAGGTTTGGTAATAAATTTTACACAATGTTTGTACTTCTTTTTAATACTTTAATTTCTGCTTAAGAGTACACACAAAATGGTATTGAAACAGACTTCTGCCTTCCACCAGGAAAATATAAGCATGCCAACTTTACACAGTGGGAAATGAAGAAGGTGGGCAAAGCCACCCTGAACATTGTGAAGTATAGATTGTGCACTATCCCTGGGACACTTAACTACAGACTGATTCCAGGGTATATATTTTCCCACTTAGTTAACCTTTTATTTTATTTTTGCAATTGGTTTTTATATGCATGTGGGCAAACTGTATTTTCATACAATTTATGAGTATTATTTTTATCAAAGTTTGTTATTATATCTTACTATTTTGACACTTTGAAAGGTTAAAAAAATGTGTCCAAGACAACATTGTGTCATTCTCTAGTATAAATAAAACAGAATTTACCATATGCTTTAAATGATAAAATATAAAATTATAGTGATGTTGCTAACCACCCCACAAGCTCCTCACCTGACCCTTTTATTCTATGCATCTTTCTGATTCTTTAATTTTGGGGGGCAGGGAGCAAAATCTAAATTCTCCCAAGTTGAAAAATATTTGAAATATATTTTAGAAAATATTTGAGCAGTACTTTGGTATCAGTGTGACACATGATTTATATTTAGGTAATCTAGTCATTCATACAATGTCATCATTGGGTTGCTTATCCTGAATCCTTCTTTTCTTTTTAGTAAGTATGAAGAGATGGTGGCAATTTAACAGACTAATAATTTAGCTAGTTACATTATCACAAAGTTATTACTTTATTTTGTTCTATCTCATATATATCACAATAATAAATTATTGCTAACAAATTCTGCACACCCTTTTTATTCCTTCACCTTTACTTTGGACTATTTTCTCATTATTGATTCCACTTTCATCTTAAACTGGACATCCTATTCATTGGTTTGAAGAAGATGATCCAGTTGAGATGAAATAATATTGCTTCCAGTAGTTGAATGCTTGAAGTTTGCCTTAGTCAGGGATGAAGAACAAAAAGGCCTAAAGTGTTATAGTTCAAAAAAAAAAAAGGCATCTAAAAACATAGAATTTTACATTGGTTAAAATAATGATACTGGCATGTGGATAAAAGAGACGGAAGTTCAAACAGTAAAGAGCAAGCAAAGTAATTTTACTTGGGAAGAAAAAAAACACAAGATGGTTGACCAAAATCTTGAAATATAGCTTGTTCTTTAGGTATTATAGAAAGATAAGCAGTGGCAGGAGCATTAAGGAATATTTACACACACAAGCAATACTAAAAGCATCTATGTAGAATGGTTAAATATGGGACAACATTCTGACTTGAGCAGAATTTTCCCTGGTGTCAGACTCATCAAGAAACAATCTTATAACCCTTTCCACAGTGCTGCAATATTATCATGAGACAAGGTCACCAAGACGTCCTTGTAGCCAATTTAACATTTGAGATTCTGATGATACAGGATGCCATTGGACAGAGAAAATCAATACAGGATGATAAGAACAGTGTGACCGTCAGATCTAGAGGTAAGGCACATTCCAAGGTCCTTATCAAACTAGTTTTCTGACCTCTTAGAGATTTAATTTATCCACATGAAGAGCTAATCATATTGATTACAGTTCTCATTATATACAATGACATCATTCTTAAGAAATAACTGCAAGTAGTGTTTGCAAAATAAATATTAATTCTCTTTGAGTGGCAATGGATACATTTCCTTCTCTTGCCATGCCAATTTCACTTTTATTTGCTGGAACTCCATTATTATCCTCGAATCTATTTTTTTTGTAAAGAGAATCTAGAAGAAGAGAGCACTGTGTACTTCTATGATGAAGGTTCACTGAATCACACTATATTATTTAAAAGAAATACGGAGTTTGCAGATGGCACGTACCATATCTTTAATCAGAATTTGTACTTATTAAGAACATTGCTGCTGTTTATAGCTTCTTTTGACCCCAGGGTGTTGATTGGAACAGATGTGAACTACAACACTATTTTTTTTTCACACAGAAAATAGTTACTTCACTCCATGTTGAAGGAAAATAAATCACCTCATTGCTAATACCATGGACATTCTAGATTAGGTATCTTAGAGTCAAGGCCATAGCTATTTGTCTCATATTTTATTTTTCCTTTTGCTAACTAGACCTTAGGAAATGTGAGACACATCTTGCCTCCATTGCATATACTGTTTTTGCAGTTTCATTTTTGCCTGCTCCTGTTGGAGCT
This sequence comes from Arvicanthis niloticus, assembly GCF_011762505.2. Taxonomy (NCBI): domain Eukaryota; kingdom Metazoa; phylum Chordata; class Mammalia; order Rodentia; family Muridae; genus Arvicanthis; species Arvicanthis niloticus. The sequence goes on from NC_047659.1 coordinate 79,837,355, forward strand.
ATGATTGCACTGATATACATAAGATGAAAAGACAGCTATGCTTTTTTGAGAGCATAGTGTGTTGATAAGAAGATAATATCTATTCATATTACACACACATAATAAGATTTAAACTAATGATATGTGTCATGTAATAAAGTACAGGACAAGGGGAGAATAAGAGATGGATAAATCTGTTTTCAAAAGTTTAATTTTGTGCGTGTATGCATGTATATATGTATGTGATATGTATGTGAGCATATATGTGTGTTTATATACACAAACGAATAAACAGAGAGGCTTGTGGTTGACATTCCTACACTTTATTTAAGAAGGCAGAATTGCTATCTAAACCCAGTTGTCACTATTTAGTTTATTTTTGCCTGTCAGCTTGCCCCATTGTGTCTGCCATCTCTGCCTCCCAGGAACTGAGACTGCAGGTGGGATGCCACCCCATCTGGCATTTACGTGTGTTCTAAGAACCTTACCTTTGGCCATAACATTTGTATGGCAAGTGCTGTACTCACTGAGATACCTACCCAGCCAAAGACTGTGCATTTTTGTGTCTGGTCAGTGAAGAGATTCTTCTGAGAAAGTAAAATTTTACAATTAATACTTTAATCACAGGAAGGAAGAAGGTAATGAAAGGTAGAGCATTTGGGGGAAGCAATAAAGGGAGTTAAAATGCTTTAATGAGAAAGGAATTTGCTGTGTTTAAGAAACTGAGAGAACTCTGCCTCCTGGTCTAGCTAGGAGGCTGGCACCATGCCCTGTTACTGACATTCACTCTTTTAAATAAAATTTGGTCAGTGGCAAGGCATTGTAGGTAGTTTTAGGAGCCAAGCATCTTAAACACTGTTTCATGATGCCACCATATTAGAACCATTCAATCATCAAGGCTTTTCAGGCCATTGAGAGGGTATCAGAGAAATATCTACTCTTAAGCAGTTTCCTAAGTAATTATTGAAATATTCTAAATTAAATCTCATGGTAGCTATCAAGCTATTATTGTATCTTCAGAATACCATAAAAAATGTGCTTTAGAAGTGATAGACAGAGACATGCTGAATTCTAAGTGCAGAGAGTGAAGATTTTGATGAATTAAAGGGTAGTGGAGAGCTATAAAGGGTACAGATATAAAGCTGCAATTGGAGCCTCCTTGCCTGTAACCAGTGCTACCACTAACAGAAAGAGGGAACCACTGTCACAGAGAGGGTTCAACAAATAAAGGTCATGAAAATTGTCACCTAATTTTTAAGATCCATGTATGAGGCGAAAAATTTCAGCTGCTTTAAGCTTCTCTAGACCAGGTTTAGCATCGCAGTAATGAGAGGGCTATGGAGATAGGTACATTTGCTTTTGTTAGATTCCAGTGGCAAAGAAAATCAGGATTAATAGCTTGAAAAATCTGTAACTAGGAAAGACTAGATTTCCACACATTTCCCGAGGTGTCCCTCACTAGTCTTTTCACTGAACATGTCAGAAGTTTATAAAAACGTTGCATCATGAATTAAGGCAATGTGACCATTATCCATTGCAGTGAGTCAAATGTTGGGTTGCTGAAATTGGCCTACACTATTTTAGTGAGGTTCAAAAGAGCAGGGTGTAGATGAACCTTCAAAGTCTAGGATGCAGGCTGTATGAAGGATCTAAGAATATTTAAACTTGGGAGTTGGATGATTAACTTTATTAAATCTCAATTTTTTTGTCAGCCTTACTTTATTCATACATTGATTATCCAAACAAAACTCTTATTGATATTTGTTAGATAAATAACACACAAATGTTCACTCTTTTAATGATTCTTAAGTTTTCACAAATCATCTTAGACATACTATAGACAGGGATTGAGAAAAAGGTTCAGCTTAGGAAAGCAAACAAATGTCCTCAGTTGATGCTTTGTGCTTTCAAAAGCTAGTGAGCATTTTTCACTAAAGGCTATTTCATAACAACACCATGTGAAGACTTGAATATGCTTTCACAGCAGGACATAAGAGTCAAAACTTAAAGGTTTTAGTAGAGATAGAACTGAGAAAGGAATTAATAAGAACGGACATGATTTATTAAGTAGCTAAACATCTTTCAAAAGAAATCGATCTGAAAATAAATCCCTTAATGATACTGGAAACACACAGAGAGATTTTTTTCAACTTTTAGTAGTACGAATTTGAAAAACATTTCAATTTTTTTTTTTATGGCTGTGTGTGTGTGTGTGTGTGTGTGTGTGTGTGTGTGTATGTGTGTGTGTGGTGTGAGCCTACACCTACACCAGACTTTGATTTTCTTTTTTTGCCACTTGGGTCCAAGGGATTGAACTCAGATAGTCAGGCTCGGCAGCAAGTGTCTTTAGCTGTTCATCTATTTTGCCCAGCCTCTATGACAGTCTCTTCAGAGAATGTTTTTATAGGAACTTTTGTTCTGGTATTAGTAAACTGTAACCCTGAGATACGAAGGTTGTTCAGGATATAAAAACAATTTTATTCTTTATATATTTTATTTTGAAGTTTATGTCTTAAAATATGAATGCATTACTTCCATTTTTGTGTAAACTATAAAATATTTTACATGCAATGTCTTTCCTTGGTGTGATACACTAATTTACACTATAGCATAACAGCTATCATCAACACCTTTGCAGGTTACCTCTGCAAGCTTACTATTCTTTTGTTCCCACTGATACAGTGTCTCAGACTGTATCAGGGATCACCAAGCTGAAGAGATCAAATGTACAGTGTCTGCTGATACAGCCTCAAAGAATGCCATCTTTCTATCATATTCAATCAGAGGCAGGCTTACCTGTTTGAATCTAGCTCCCAAAGCTCAAAGCAATCTGTTTGCTGCTTCTAAGAGGTCTGTATGAATCCTCCAGCATAGGCCTCCACAGCAGGTGCAGCTCAGAGGAGATAATGCCATTCTTATTCTTCTTTAACCTTCCCCATTAAATTGCATTTTAGCTCAAACCAAATTCTTTCCTGTGTTCTGAGCAGCAGCAGATGTTAATTTGTGATGTGAAGGCCTCATATAAACAAATGACTTATTCATGTCAGGAAGATGTCCCTCTCCACCTCAGAGAGATGAGGTTTATATCAAGCAATTACATGCGTTGGGATGTTTAACTGACTCCTTAGAGGCAGGCATTTTTGGCTACTAAAATACAGCAGATGTTATAGCAAAAGGATGATGGGTGTTGTTGACTTCTGATTTGCATGTAGAGATGAACTCCATAGGCAAAAGCATGAGGCCAAACAAAATTAAGAGGAGAGATATCAAAATATTGAAAGGAAGTAACATGTGCAGTCATGGACATTTATATTGACCAGATTTTTTTTAATCCCTTTAAATCTAATTTTAGTAAAAATTAAAAAATAAAAATTTTCAGGTGAGAAATGGTGTAAATTATAGTTTTTTTGGATTGTGCTTTGTGATAGTAATCCAATTTTCTATGGGGATATACACATGTAATAAAAAAGTGAAACATATATGTGTCTATAAATCACCCTGGTATGCTGCTAACCTAGTAAACCAACTGTAGCCATTTTCTTCAGATAATACTTTCTAGTATATCTCCAACATCAGCTTATGAAATACCTAAAAAAATTAGCAGTTGCTAGTTCCATAGGTGTGCCCATATAAGGATATAGGGTGTATTTTTAGAATCCCTGTTAAAATCCCTGTTGAGAAATATCTATTCTTTGGCGTTTAGGAGCTTAAATTTGCATATAAAAGGTTCTGGTCAGTATGAATGTTTCCTTTCTCCAGATGAGCTAAAAGGCTCTTTTGCATTTTTCTCATACCTTTACCTAATAGTTTTAAGTTACTAGGCTTGATATATACCTCTCTGCTCAAACTAAAAGACATATTCTCAATGCTATTTTCTTGATCCCAAAGTGTGATTTAGAACTAGGGGCAAACTGATAACATTTTTTCTCATCTCAGCTAAATGTTCCAAATTTGTGTTTATGCTTATGCTTGGAGAAAAGGGAGCCATAACCCATTATTTTAGTCTAGGAAAATTTTGGAATTCATTGTTAACTGTTATTAACAAGCTTGCAATGTGAAGAGATCCTCTCATCACCATTCCTCATTAACGCCTTGGTTTTTCATTAGCAATTTGATTTTTTTCCTTACATTTAGCTATAGTATCCATAGCAATAGGCCCATTTGCATAGTTCAAGGTCAGAAATAACTCATTCATCCATGACAGTAAATGTTCATTAAGCACATTAAGGAGATAAATAGTATCACAGTCTAGAATGTATCTCTACCTAGAACATGATCTGATTTGGAGATAAGTCATTATAGTCTAGGTAGTTAACTGAGAAATTAATAGCTGGGGAAGAACTGGCATCCTGTGTGATTGATATCCTTATAGGAAAAAAAGAAAAAGAAACAAGACTCCCAGATAAAAGAAAGCTAGGGAGTGTGGGGGTGAGAGATTTCAATGATGTTACAATACATACCACCTTATACCAAGGGTGGCCAGCAGCCACTATCAGCTGTCCAAATCAAATGGTAATTTTTCTCTTGAGCCTTCAGTGGTAAAAAAAGGACTGTGCCAACACCTTGACTTTGAATGTCTTGCCACTAGAACTATAAGAAAATAAATTTCTGTTGTCTTAAGTCATTTATCTTGTGGTAATTTGCCACAGCAACCCTAGGGGACTAATATCAATACTAATTATGAGCCAAGCATTTTGTCAGACATCAGATTTGCTGCAGTGAACAAAGCTGCCAGTTCATGTTCTCAGAACACTGCTGTTGGACAATAGCATACTCATTTTTTAAAAAATGAGAAAGCACAAGCCAACACAATAATTATTTATTGAATTATATTTTTTATGTTTAAGATTATCACATATATCGTATTTTATAACAGCTTTTTTTTGGGGGGGGGTTGGTTTTTTGAGACAGGATTTCTCTGTGTAAGACTGACTATCCTGGAACTCACTCTGTAGGCCAGGCTGGCCTCAAACTCAGAAATCCTCCTGCCTCTGCCTCCCAAGTACTGGGATTAAAGGCGTGTGCCACCACTGCCCAGCTTTAGTGAATTTTCTTATTCTTATTTTAGAAATGTGAAACCCAAGGTTAATGTAATCATATATTAAAAGGGTCTCAGAAGATAAAACAAATTCTAGAGTATAAGTATAAGAACTTTTCATAGATAACCTGTGCCAAGAATCAGCCTTGGCTTAGACAGAGATTCTGAGAGAAGGGGTGTTTGAGAGAGGAGAAACAAAGAACTCCATACCTAATCATAGGTACAAGTTGATAGCCTATGTTCTGCTGGAGACAATATTCTAGACTGCTCTCTCTCTCTCTCTCTCTCTCTCTCTCTCTCTCTCTCTCTCTCTCTGTGTGTGTGTGTGTGTGTGTGTGTGCTCTGCTTTCTCTAGACAGATTTTTCTTGCTACTCTAAAAACTCTCTGGATAGCTCATCTCTTTCAGATTAAGTCCAGTTTTGTATTTTACAAATCAATTTAATCAGTACCCTAGGCTCCCTTTTGATTATCACGTGAATCAGCATTTTATGATCCCAGCCCCTTGATTCTTAAGAAGATACAGCAAGCACAGCACAGACAATAAGATAGCTGGGTGGGTACCCTCTTGGATATTACCATTCTGAGGCTGACCTTGAACTCAGGAATCTTCCTTCCTTTGTAATCATAAACAAAAAATCTTACCTAGGTGGGATCTTGCCTTTTTGTCACCACTCCCTAAATCTTTTTATCTCCTTCCTTAGTATCTTTCTGACAAGCTGGCTCACAGTGCAGCTGCCTTTAGATCTGTGAAGCTCCTTATACAATTCATATTGCAACCTTATATTTTAAATAGTTGAAAAGTATATATTTTTGAACTCCTGTTTTCAGCATTCTTTCCCACAGACTTAAAGACTGTCTTGAAAGTCATAGCATTCTACTATTTTGCTGAGACATAGGCAAACCCTCATCTCCTAGATTCATGCTGTCTCTGATAACCAAGGACTCATTAACTTTGGAAGAGAGGACATTCCTTGAAGAAGGAATGTGAAAATATGAACACTATTATACAAACAAGCCCATCGCCCACAGCAACCATCCACAGTTGTGGATACCCATGCCCTGCTGGCTCTGTTTCAGGGGACATAATCATGTCACGCTGTCCCTTATACATGAACAAGCAGGACTCAGCAAACCTGCATGGCCCATGACAATCACAGCCCCTATTATACATAGGAGAGCACAGGAAACTTGACTATAGAAAGATTGGGGTGTGATAATGAAAACAAAGACTAGAGTGATGTGACCCCATACTAAGGGGTACCTGCATCAGAAGACAGAAGACACAGAAACAGGTACTGCCATGCCTTAGATATGAACCAGAACAGTCCCCTTGATTTTAGACTGCTGATTCTTTCAGAACTTGACTCTAGAACTGCAAGAGAATCCATTTCAGTTCATGTAAGCCATTGTGTTTGTGCTGGTTTGTCACAGCCACCTTAGGGAACTAATGTATTCCTTAAGCAACATGGTTAGAGTAGCTGAGCTGGGAATCCATCTGGCTCTACTTTCTGCTTTCTGTCTTTAGGTAATACATCTATTCCATCTTAGCAAGAGAGTTTGAGATAAGTTACTAGAGTTAACCAAAACAGGATGGTTTAGCACCATGAATATGGTTTTAGAGTATAAAGAGTTAGACAATAATTTAAATATAGTCAATCTATTGAATTCAGGTCTAACTCTATAGTTAGATTATAATTTAAATACTTTTAAGTAAGTTGGTTGGCTGTGTTCTTCTGCACAGTTCACTGAGCTGTCTTGCACGTCATTTCCGCAGATATCAAGGGTGATTTAGGAGTAGAGCATTCAAAGTGTCCTGGTATTGAGTTGTGAATCTGAAAATCCTGTCCTGTATTGAAGATCCTATAAATGTTTCTGGGCTGTCTACTTTTGAATTATGCTACTCTGCTTTTATTGTCACATATATTGATGAATTTTAATTTCTGTGAATGACATAATTTCATGATTGAGTAAAACTTCAATGTGTATGTAAGCCACACTTTGTTCATCCACTCATTTAGTGATAGGAAATTCTAGATCATTATTGGGTATAGTGTGGTGATGAATATGGGTATCACTATATTGAGCTATCATTGATGTGTGTGTGTGTGTGTGTGTAGTGAATTATAGTTTGATCATATATAAAAATTACTTTAAATTTTTTGAGGAATTCCCATACTGACTTCATCGTGGCTAGATCAATTTGTATTCATTCTCTCCCCAGCAATGAGTACAGAAGTTATTTTTTTCCGAAGAATCCTAGAAAGTATTTGTTGATGTTTGTTTTCTTGAATACCAGAGTGAAGAAATCTTAGTGTTACTTTGATGTACATTTCCCTAATGAACTCATGTCTGTGGTATTTTAATATTACTTTTACCTTCCATAGTTTAGTTGGTTTTTACATTATTCTAGATACTTCTATTTTGTGGTATTAAAGACTCTCTTCTCATCTAGCAGTACCATTTTGTTGTTTCTATCATTATGAATAGAACTGTTGCCCTCTTAAGCCCACCTTGAGTTCAATCACAAACCATGTTTTCATCCTCATGTATTTTGTGTAGCAAATACCCAGGATATCACGTCTATATGTGCCTCGTTTTTACATCTTGGGTCTATGATTGTGAGGTCTTCAGCCTTGTACTTTTCACTTATTATATTCGAGCCTGTCAGCTTCTGTTCCTACCCTTTTCTGTTGCTTTTATCTTGATGCACCTACTACTTTTACATAAAGGTGAGGACTGTTTTACTGATACATTTCTTATGATTGATAATAAGGAATAAATCTTTTGGCCACCTTTGGATATTTTGATCACCTATTGCCTGCTTAGAAATGGATGTCCATAGTGGGTGCTACACTTAGTTTCTCTTCACACCATAATATCTGGTACTTATTTGTTATTTCTCCCTTTTACTAGACAATAGACAACTAGAGGCTAGAGCTTTCTTTCCAAGTCTCTGTGTGTTGGGAAGTTTCCAATACCTGAGACACAATGTGTCCTAAGTAAATTAATCCAGTGTAAAGATGAGTGATGTTAAGTTGAGAGGGCCCAAGGGCAGACTTAATTACTAGTTTAAAGTTTCTATGGACGATGCTGAGTTTCATAAAGACATGAATTCTTTATGAAAGATATGAGAGCTGGGAAAAATACTACAGAACTACTGAATACCCGATTGCTTATTTTCTTGTGACTAAAAGTCATTATTAAGCATGGCATTCTTGCATGTATATATATCATTTTAATTTTTAATCTTATTTTTTTTATAGGTATGTTTTATCCACATGAATGCTTCTTTACCACCTTGGCATTCATGGAAGACAGATAAGAGAATTGGATCTCCTGGAACTGGAGTAACAGATAGCTGTGAACTGATTTGTGGTTATTGACAATTGCATCTAAGCCCTTGGGAAGAAAAGCCAGTGTTCTTAACTGCAGAGCAGAGCAGTCTCTCCAACCCTTAAGTGAGTTTTAAATGGACACATAGAGAAGCATATTCTGACTCTCAGAATGACAACAGTCCAGATACCTGAGAGATTGCTTGTCCTCTCATGCTGGTCATTTGCATAAAAATAACACATATTTCTTGATCATGTTTATCTTAGATGTTTACATCCTAGAAAACTTAGACAAGACCTGTTAATTTGTCACTGGTCATCTGGCTATAGGTTTATGTAGATGGTCCAAGCTTGGTGTTGTAAGATGGAGTTAACAAAACAATGTGATTAATCTTATAATTTATAAATACAAGTTAAAAGTATTTGAAAACTGAATTGAAGTAATATCAAACTACATCTATTAAGAATACCATTAGAAGACACAAAAAGCATAGCTGTCAAATCAGTAAATATAGTTTCAAATATTTATATGTAGTTTAATATTTATCTGAGGGCTATTTTGGTTAAAATCAGTCTCTCTCTCTCTCTCTCTCTCTCTCTCTCTCTCTCTCTCTCTCTCTCTCTCTCTTTTACCTCCTCCACACCTAGACAGAGACACATTTTCTATCTCTATTCTAGTTCCTTTCCCCTGCTGCTCTGGAAAACATTTAATAAATGGGGCCCTTCATGTGTCTAGTGCATTGATCCTGCTGTCTGCATAGCCACATGTAGGAGGCATGGGGTGTCTCCATCTGCTGTGTCCATACAAGGAATGATGCCTGGAGCCGCTTAGCCAGCTGCCTGGGTTCAGCACTTCAATCCTGTTCCCAAATGCTAAATTGGTGTTTAATGAAAGGCTCATGCCTGAGTCAGCTAAACCAGTACTCCACAAGACAGAAGAAAAGTTGATACTGATAAGAAACAAAGGGATAGTCAGTCAAGAGAGATGCAGCTCTGTATGCCGAGACTTGGGGGGTCTCCCAGATGGATATGTAAACTGGTCCTCTGCTCATGTCTTCATCGCTCTCTAAGGCTTTGTAGTCATGCTCAGTGACACAATGAGAAAAATGTTAGAAATGATTTTTTAAATTTTCTTTTTTATTGGTTATTTTATTTATTTACATTTCAAGTGTTATCCCCCTGCTTCCCAGTTTCCCCTCCATAAGTCCCCTATCTCTTCCCCCCCCCCCTGCCTCTTTGAGAGTGCTCCTCTACCCACCCATGCACTCTTGCCTCAGTGGCCTAGTGTTCCCCTATTCTGGGTCATCAAGCCTCCACAGGACCAAGGGGCTCCCATCCTAGTGATGCTAGATAAGGCAAACCTCTGCTATATATCCAACTTGAGCCATGGGTACCCCCTGTGTACTCTTTGATTGGTGGTTTAGTCCCTGGGAGCTTTGGGGTGGTCTGGTTGGTTGATATTTTTCTTCCTATGAGATTGCAAACCCTTCAGCTTCTACAGTCTTTGCCCTAACTTACCCATTGGGGTCCCCATGTTCAGTCTAATGTTTGGTTGTGTACATCCGCATCTGTATTGGTCCTGCTCTGGCAGAGCCTCTCAGGGTCAGCTATACTGGGCTCCTGTCAGTAAGCACTTCTTGGCATCAGCAATAGTGTCTGGGTTTGGTGTCTGCATGTGGGATGGATCCCTAGGTGGGGCAGTCTATGGATGCCCTTTCCTTCAGTTTCTGCTCCACTGTTTGTTCCAGCATTTCCTTTTGACAGGGGAAATTCTATATTAATATTTTTGAGGAGGGTGGGTGACCCCATCCCTCAACTGGGGGCCATGCCTATCAATGGATATGGTCCCTATAGGTTCTAACTCCCCTTTGTTGGGTATTTCTGTTAAAGTCCTCCCTGTTGGGTTATAGGAACCTCTTGGATCCCTGGCATCTGGGACTTTCTAGTGGCTACCCCCAGATCTCCCTTCCCCACTACTACACACCTACTTTCAAATTCCTGACCCTCTGTACTTCACCCCCATCTCCTCCCATATCTGAACTGGCCTCCCTTTTCCCTCCTCCTTCTCTCTCTCCCAGATTCCTCTCTCTCCCTCTACTTCCCAGAGATTATTTTCTTCCCTCTACTAAGTAATACTGTAATGTTCACACTTTGGTGTGATCTTCTTTCTTCTTGGGTTTCATATGGTCTGTGAGTTGTATCATGGGCATTCTGAGCTTCCTTTTGGCTAATATCCACTTATCAGTGAGTGCATACCATATGTGGTTTTTTGTGCCTGGGTTACCTCACTTAGGATGATATTTTTAAGTTCTATCCATTTGCCTGCAATTTTATAAAATCACTGTTTTTAATAGCTGAGTAGTACTCCATTGTGTAAATGCACCACATTTTCTGTATCCATTTTCTGTTGAGGAAGATTTGAGTTCTTTCCAGCTTCTGGCTATTATAAATAAGGCTTCTATCAATACAATGAAGCATATGTCCTCGTTTTTTCAAAAGATGGAATTAAAATTTAAAAATATAATCTTTACATTGCTCCTTTTTAGTAAAGATACTTTTTAGTACTAATTTTTCCCATCCACTTTGGCATGTATCATCCTTTTTTTGAGCAGTCTTGTTGGTGAGGCTTTATGAGTGTAGCTTCTGATGTTTCTAGGGGACACAATCCCACAGCACACTCCCTGATCCTTTGGCTAGTATGATCTTTTTGTCCCATCCCCCTCTGTAATGTTTCCTGAACCTCAGGTGAGAGAATGCTTTGTAGATGTATCCATTGGTAGTGGGCTCAACAATTCTGTATTTTGATTGGAACAGAAAGCCTGGTGAGATGGCTTAGTGAGTAGAGGGGCTTGCTGCCAAGACTAATGATCTGAGCAGGATCTTCAGAACCCACGTAATGGGAGGAAAGAACCAGCTCCCCAACTTGTCCTGTTACTTCTACATATGCAACATGACAGGCATCTATGGACATATGCAAATTAATTAATAAAAGGAAAAACACTGTTGAAACATTTTCTTAGCTCTGTGGTTGTTATGGATGTATCTATCTAAAAGGAAATGAAATGATAAAAGCACATTACTGTCTAGTAAGAGTGTTCAGCTTTTTAAGTTTCTTTTTTAAATATATGTAGGGTATTTTTTCATTTATTTGCATATATGTTTGGGTATCTGTATGTGTGTTTGGTATGTCTATGTTTTTGAATGTGTGTATGTATTTTTGTGTGGTATACATGTGTGCGTGTCTGTTATATGTGTGTGTGTGTGTGTGTGTATGTGTATGTTTGCATTTGTGTCTGTGTTTCTGCAATTATAACTGATACATAAAAGGAAGAAACTCCAGGGTTTTCAGATCCTTCTCTTGGTTGAAAATATATGAAGTCTGGACATGTATTTGGTTGTCCTCACTTGGGGTTTGTGATTTGCTTATATATTAGAATATATATTTTGATGCTTATTCTGTTGAAAATTAGTATCACTTAGGTGTACCTACAAAGGAAAGTGATTGAAAGCTTTTTTAACTGAGCACAGCAAGAATGAAAAATGGCTGCTGACTATGAGAAGCTAAAGAATGAGAAGTGTGTGGTTTTTTTTAATTTCTGATTTTCTCTCTCTGCAGTTTTGATTCCTATGGGCTGTCTTCTACAATACAGAGACAGTGTCTGCCTATATCGCAAAGGTCACACTGATCCATATTAGGGGAGGTAATAAATGTACTATCTCTTACCTCAAAGAGTACTTGGGGCAAGTTCTGATTGGTTCAATTTGAAGTGTGTGTGTGTGTGTGTGTGTGTGTGTGTGTGTGTGTGTGTGTGTGTGTTTGTGTGTGTGTACCTCTTGGCTAATATTTTTTTTCTGAGTTATTTGAATACTTTGATATGTCTACCATGGTGAAAGTACAGGCTGGGACCAGGAAAGTTAGATCTCTAAATGTATAGAAACTTTCACTCAAAACATGTGCCTTAAAGCAAGTTAAGTAAACATTGTCTCTAATATAGTAAGGTGAAAAGCAGTGGATGTCCACTTTACCTGTTCTGAAATACAAACTTGTTAGCAATGCTTATGAATATTTTTTGATCTAAATATTTATTTTGTGTATATGAGTGCTTGTTTTCTGTATATATATATATCATGTGCATGCAGAAGTCAGGTGAGTCCTCAGATACTCTGGAACTGGAACTTAAGATGGTTGTTAACCAATGTATGTGAATTAAGACACCAAACCTAGGTCCTCTGCAAGAGCAAGTGCTCTTACCTGCTAAAGCATCACTTCAGCCATGCCATTTTCTGAATTCTTCTAGGGAAATTAACTCACACAAACAAATCATAAAGAGTGTGACAAAGATAATTAAAATATCACTACAATCAAAATATCATGCATCAGAGGAGAGCATCTCCTCTGATGCTTTTCCTTGAGAAAGAGCTCAGAAGAAGCAAGTTACAAAATGTTCTAATAAGCAAGGAATTAAAGAAAGGAGTGTTAGCTCTTGGCAGTACCTTGATATAGCTTCTGCCTAAGGAAGCTTCCATTTTCCATATTCACGACAAAGAGCAAACTTCTTGGAGAAGTGTTTGTTCATTGCTGGGCTATGCTACCTTGTTTGTGTCTGTCTGTATGTGCATTGCCTGTTCTTCCTCCTTGAACACCCATAGTACTGTGATTTTGAGCACTGGAACACTGTAGCTCTTTTCTTAAACCACTTTAATTAAATGTTATTTGATGATCCAAAATCTTTTTTATTAATTAAATGGAACCAAAATAATATATTTTCATGAGGTTTTGTTACAATTAAACACAGAAATCATATAAAATACCTAACCCATGGTAGTTCTTTATTGAAACTTTGCTGGTTTCATGATAATATGATAACAATTGTTATTGTTATTTTACAGATGATGCTGAGTTCTTCCTCAAGTGACTGCATCACTCTGCTCTGATGTATTTTGTGCTGATTCAACAGGTTTTCTCTCAAATGGCAACTATAGTTCCCTCTTTTTTATTTCTTTAGGAGATACTAAAATGTTGCCCTGCAATGTGAGTTCATTTTATAGACTTCCATCAGTCACAGCCACTACAACTCTAGCCTCTAAAATTATGTGATACTTTGTCAGCAATGCACTTAGAAAGAATCATTGTGCTGATTCTTTAACCTAAGGAAATTGAGTACAACATCTGGAATCTGTGGAGTATCCAGGCTAGACTGGAGTGGGGTATCTCAGGGTAATTTTGAAACCATTTTTGTCTTTCTAAGACTAGTAAGAACAGATGTTCACACCAAAATATATGAAATTGCTATTTAATGAAAGGCAAGTGAAACAAATCTAAAATGTCTGCTCACTCACCACAACCAACCAGCCAACCAAGAGTACCTAGGAGCAGCCTGGGTGAAAGTCGAATGCTTTAATTAGTGATAAAATAAACTGTCTGCAAAGCAAACCAGTAGAGAACTCCTGAAAATACCTAAGCCAACAAGTATTGTGTGGTTGCTGACTAAAAATATGTTCTGTGACCTATAGTCAAAGAGAGGAAGAAATTGAGGGAACTTATTTTTTCTTTTTACCAAGAAAACCAATTATGGAAAACTCTGGGTATTTCCTTCAACGAGTGGTTATTATCATTCCAGTGTTTGCTTAGTCCCTAGTTTCATGTGAACAGCAATACGACAGAGAAGAAGTGATTTACTCAGGATGGAAAAGATTTTCTGCAAATAATAGCATAGGCTGGGTGAGGCAAGGCAGCAAAATGGAAAGTTGAGAAGAAGATTTGAGCATTAAAATGCCCAGTTTGAGAAACCACAATTTAGTGACATGGAAAGTTCTTTTGTGATTATAATAAAATACTTTTCAACTCCCCCTTTTAGAAAGAAAATGTGTTTACTTACCAGGCTCTGGAGAACATACTTTTATTTTGGAGATACTCTCTTATTTTTATTTCATTCCTGTCTTCTTAGATGGAAGTTTGACATCTTAGATATACAGCCTTTCTCAGTAAAGTATGATAGACTCTCCCCTGTACCACTGTTCTCTTTTGTACTTCTCTGTATCAGAAGGCTGGCATTCACAAGTTGCAGCCATGAGGTTCTTATCTGCCAGTCTTCACTTGGATTCAGCTGGAAACAACTGGGCTTAGGGGGAAAAACTTAGAAAAGTTTCCTCATAGAATATCACCTGCCAGGTGAGGCATGACTGCTGGAACATAAGGCTTCATCTCTACAGAGCACACTTTCCTTTAGACAAAATCCAGATGTAGATTTAAGGACACAGTCAGAGGTTACTGTTTGAATGTGTCTTTCTAAGTTCATGTATTTGGAGCCTAGTAAAATCAGTGAGCTCATAAGGACTGTCCCATGTGAATGGATTAGTGCCATGATTAGAGGAGTGTCATATTTACGAGAGTAGATTTATTGTGTGTCTACAAGAAAGAAATTATCATAAACAAGAAGTGGAGGACATTGATTTCATGAAAATTCTGTAAGAGCTTGCTCCTAGAGGCATTGCAGGCATGGCTGCTGTGTCACATGTGTCAGTAGGTGACAGAGAGGAGAGAGGTTATGTCTACCATCAGTGTTCTGACCTGTAAATAGAATGAACCTTAACATTCCCTGAAAAAAAGCAAGCCTGAGATGACTACCAGACAGCAGGCTAAGATGGACTGTCAGGATAGGGAGCAAGCCAGAGACTAGAAGAACTCCACCTGGAACCGCAGCCCTGGACAGGACAGGAATGAGCCCAAAGCAGAAAACTCTGGCAGCCTGGGTAAAGAGTGAGCCCAACATGACAACCAGACCAGTGCCATGGAGTCCAGACAGGAAGTTTGCCTGAGATGACCATAAGAACAAATGGGGGCAGGGGCAGTCCATGCCTGAGATGACGCCTACCCAGTGGCATAATTCATAAACTAGGCACAGCACTCCAGATACCACTCCTGAGACAACCCCAGATACTCAGAGAACCTGGGTGCTACAAAGAAGAGTAAATAAATAGTGGAGAAATGGAAGAAAAGGAATGAAGGGAGGATGTGGGCACAATGAAGAGATAGAAGTAGAGACTCAAGGGTCGTGAGGAACAGCTTGATGTGAGTAGCTGGTGATGCAATCTGGGACCATGGTGGGGTCCTGAGCTATATTGCTCCTGGGAGCCACATCTGGGCCCATGGTCCTATAGCAGCAATGGTCTGTTACTACCAAAGGCCAAGTGGAACTCCTTGGTCTTCCAGCTACCCACGGAGGCATATGTTTATGTGTGAGTTCTGTGAAGAACTGGCCTCATCCCTGACCTGGGCATCTAGGAAGAACTGGCCCTGGGAGCATAAAAGTAGGAGAGCTGACCCATTTACTAGCTAGCTACATTACTTCAGAGAGTGGTCCAGTGCATTGGGCACATTAGAGGAGTTGCAAGTGAGCTATCTCTGAGGATACTAGCATGAGAGAGCTGGCCCCACCACTCCTATCCCATGTGATGCCATATATAAAAGAGAGAGATCCTTCCCTGACTCTCACCCCTTTTCACCTAAAGCAGGTGGTAGAGCTGGCTCTGGGGTCATGAGAGTAGGAGAACTGTCCCTGCACCTCACCCCCTGCAGCACTTGGAAGAGCAGGCTTTGTAACTTAGCTGAGTAGCACAGCAGAGGTAGCCCTGGACATGGGATTGAGGATGAGCTCACTCTGACTTTTGTTGGCTGTGTAGTGCTGTTGGCAGGGACAAGGAAAAGTTGGCCTCCTCCCCTCCCTTGTTTCTCATCATTTATGGCAGGCAGGAAAGCTGGCCCCCGGGCTCAAGTGGTTATGAAAGTGGGTAAATTGGCCATGTCCCTCACTGGCTACAACCATGCCTGGGCAGAACAGTAGAACTTGCCCTGGATGCAGAGGTTGCTGGTGAGCTGGCTCTCAGGACACAAGAGTGGGAGATCCAGCAGGCTGAGATCTCTCTCAGGCACAGATCCAGGGCATTGAATTGGCCTACGCCAACATCTACCCCATGGATGAACTGCTGGAGTACATGAAGGGCTGGTCCTACAGATCCAAAACTACAGGATCTCCATGACGCAGGGTAACAACAGGATACCTAAGAGGAATTCCAGTATTGATAGTATAGCAGAAGCCAAAGGCCTTGTATCTGACCAATCAGTCATTGCAATGAACATTTGCAAGCAAAGAAATGTAGACAAAAGTTTATACTGTGGGACATACTGTGACAAACTATAGCTTCCTCAGCAAAATTGTCTTACTCTGTTGAGGGGAAGGCTGCAACAGTGGACAGGAGTGCAAAGGATTAGGTTATAGGATGTGAAATTTATGAAGAACCAAAAATTTAGAAAATAGATGAGGTTGTGGGCAAGACAGTAAGCAGTACTCCTTCATGCCCTCTGCATCAGCTCCTACCTCCAGGTTCTATACTTGTTGATTTTCTGTCCTAACATCCTTTGATGATAAACTGCAATGTGGAAGTATGTGGGGAGCAGAACACAAGATGGTGCCTGGCTGGGTGCCAGACGCCCCTGGCATGTTGGTTCACCATTTCAGGAAGCCTGGGTGGCACATAGGTTAGGCTTTACTGCGCATGCATTCTGCTTGTTCATCGTTATGTAAGATCGGGCCATGTGACGTATGTGCTCAGCACCAATCGAGAATGACTTCATGGCAGGTTCTGATTGGAGAGGACACAGAGATTTAAGGGCTGGAAGCTAGAGTTCAGGGGCTTTTGCAGTAATTCAAAGTTCCTCAATAAACTGTGTTGGGAAGGAGATCCCGTGTCTGTTGTCTTCTGTCTGCTGGTCGGTTCAGGAGGCAGCAGAAGTGTAAGCTGGATATCACCCCCTGCCCCAAGAAAAGTTCAAGATAAAGGAAGTCGTTTTTTTCTTTTTGCCTAGGAGAGGAAATTGAAATACCTATGTGTCAGGTAAGTAGCTTATCTAACATCATACAGTCCATCAAAGGTAGATTTAAAATTCCAACCCAAGACCATTTTATTTCCCATTCTGTTTTGTAGATATCAGTATGGGGTTGAGTGGGAAATTGCTTCTCACACTAGCTTTATTCAGAGA
The DNA here is from genome assembly GCF_011762505.2 of Arvicanthis niloticus. NCBI lineage: Eukaryota > Metazoa > Chordata > Mammalia > Rodentia > Muridae > Arvicanthis > Arvicanthis niloticus. The sequence goes on from NC_047659.1 coordinate 79,854,745, forward strand.
TCAAGTGACATAGCCTAGAAGAACATCTAGAAATAAAATGAGAATGATGTACAGTTAGTTGTGGTGTACAAGACAATATATTTATTTTGTTTATTAAAACAGAAATCAAGTGTCAAATACCACCTTTAGTGGTAGTTCTGCTGGTCTGTTCTTTCAACCTTCATGAGGATATTGAGAACATATTGATGAGGTCAGGATGACAGTGTGCTGCAAACTGTGCAGTAGTAAATACGGAAGAAGCCTTTAATATTACACAACGTCCATGAGGTACTAGAAACAGGCAATGAATATCACTACTAGCTAGAAATTAAAGTCAAACTAATGACTAAATAATTCCTAAATTTGGGTAATATTATGTTTTGTGCATCTTTTTGTTTATTTCATTGGCACAAACATTTTTAGTCTGTAAGGACACATTAATAAAGAGATAGTAGAATCTTAAACATGACATGTCGCTAAGTTCACATCAAATTTGTCTGAATCATTTAGAAAGAATTAAAAAAAATCACAGTTCCATTGAAAAAAGAGAAACAAGTGGTCCATTAATTTATTAATTCATCTGTTTATGCCCTGCAATATTTACCAGATATCTGTCATATATCAGACACTGCTAGGTGCTGCATATCTAAATATATTTCAAACATTGTAGCTTTCTTTCAATTAATTCCCAGGACCAGAAATGTCAGAAAATAATTGCAATGAAGTTTGCTATAATACACTGATGACAAGAAACAGGAAGAGAGTAATTACTTTGGTGGATCAGGGAGAAGCTAAGAGAGGAAGAGAAGGAAGTATTGGGTTTAACAAATAGGTTGAAATTAACCCTATGGGTAAAATGACAGTGGAGAATATGTATGGATAACACTCCGTGCAAACCAAGCAAAGAAGCTAAATACCTTAGGGAAATAGATGAGTTATATTCATGTCAGCTTGACTGTTTCAGATAGATGGCAGGAAGAAAAAATTAACACAAAACAACAACAACAACAACAACAACAACAAAAAACAGCCAGGGTCTATGCTGAACTCCATAACCCAATTTTTGTCTGTAAAGAGTAAACAGAGGGGTGACTTAAAAATAGTGGAGAAGCCAGAACAAATGAATAGTTACAAAATGTTTGACCCAGTAACACATGAATGCAGATGCTATTTGACTTTTTTATAGTGTTTTGGTTAGATAAACCATTCAGCAGTTGAAAATCTTGTGGGATTGGAGAAATGACTCACTGGGTAAGAGTGCTTCCTATGCAGGCCTGATGACCTGAGTTTGGATCCCCAGTAGTCACAAAAATCCAGTATTTACATAGCTGGCAGCAAGCATCCTGCTGTATAGAGCAGAGAAAGGAAGATTACTGTGGCTGGCTGACCAATCGAGGTAGTCACAATAGGGAAGAACAGAACCAGTGAGAGACCCCCATCTCTAGGGAATGGTGCAGAGAGTGATAGAGTAGGAAACTAGGACTCTTTGCCTGGCCTTCCTATTTGGTATATGCATGCACTTGACATGCACATATGTAAACACTACACATACACACATATAACATTCCCCCGCCCCTGATACACACATGTCTAAAAATGGTTGAAAGTATTAAAGTTAAAAATACTTTTAAAGCATCAATACTACTAGATATTCTATTCAGATGCAGTGCATTATAGGGTATGACTTGTAATACAAGGCTTATGAAAGTCCAATCTGATGATGCCTACTACAACAGAGTAATAGAATGATATGTATAACATATCAGTAGCTAAAGAACCCTTAAATTACTAGTATTGTTATACCAAAATGGAATTTTGTCAATTGAACCATTATAAAATAGGGGCATTATAATTAGTTTATATTAAGTCTTTTTGAACAAAGTATTCTCAAATCTCAGTGTCTTCAGAATTGAGTAACATTGGCTGATTGTTGTGTGCTTTCCTCGTTATATCAGGATCAAGACCAGACAGCAGGCCTGCCTGGGCTCACAGCACTGAAATAGAATGACAATGCAATGGGTTGAAGTTGCAGCCATAACTTCCTCTTCAGTGCTTAACCCCCATCCCCCAATAAATGACATGTCAGGCTTGATGTCAATAGGAGAAAGATATATAGACTACCATAGGGAGAAGGAATATAAATGAGGAGAATAGATAATCAGATGCAGACATGCAACTTATGATAGTGTACAATTTGCAAACAAATAATTCTTTCTGGTTTTTACTGAGATGGCCACCATGCACATGTGTATCAATGTGCATCTGTTTCCTAGCAGAGTTCATCCTCCTATCTTAACTTCATTCCTTTCCTTTAAAGGTAACATATTTCTATCTACTCCAGTTAATGAGCGAGTTGGAAGATTACTTGGTTTACTGATATTCTATGCAAAGGGAAAATACAATAAACTAAAATGTCTTTGTCATTATGCCTTTTCCACAATGTATTTTCGTGACAAATTTAGTTTTTTTCCTTCATAACAATTTGAAATATTATCTCAAGTAGCTGAATCCTAAAACAGAGGCCACAAGCTTTACCCTCGAAGGTGATAGAGAACTGTGTTGAAAACAGTAATAACACTACTCTGAAATTCTGGCCACACACAGTCTTCTCTCTGCTTCTCTTCATGCTCAGCTATGCATCATTTTACTCAAAAATTTGTAACTGAAGTAAAAGAGAAAGATATAGCATGGAATAAAGATATTTTCTGCTTGAGAGAACCATGGGCCTTTGGATTGAGAATTCTCCAAAGGAAAGTTAGGGTCTGCCAATTGCTACCATAGAGCCCAGCTTTCATTTTTGAAAAGTGCAAAAACCCGAATGAGAATATCAATCTTTTCCTTATAGCTGTATTACTTGAAGAATCTTAGAGATATGGACCATTACTCCAAAGAAATAGATTACCATCCACACTTTGAAAAGCTCAAAGAAAGAAATTGTTTTCCATTAGTTTCATAGTTGTTTCCTGCTAGGAGAGGGGTTACCCCCAGAGTGTTCTCACATGTTATTTGAGGCTATTCATAACTCTATTCCATGATGATGTCACTTCTGCTCAAATATAGTTTTGTGTTGTGTTCTCAATATTACTTAAAATTGAGTGATATCATATATATGTATACACATACATGTATAGTATCATATATATATGTATATATATGACATTAATTTTAGGGTTTTCTGGCCTTCTGCCCATTTATAGAACTTAATACATAGAACATTTAACACCAATGTATATTAGTAAATAATTTCATCCAGGCATTTGAGTGTTTCTCTTATCACAGAAATGCATGTAGCAAATAGATTTTGCTAATAACAGAAGTTGATTATTTGTGTCTATGGTACATATGTCCTGGTGTTTATTAATTCACTTAACCCATTCAATAATATTTAGTATCTAATATATGCTACATCTTGTGCTAGTTGAGTGGAAAGATGAAGTTCCTGTTCCTGGCATGTGTACATGCAACTTATGGTGGAGAACACTGTAAAAAGTAACCCTGGAAGCAACATCAAATAGAAATTTCTTTTGTCCAAAATATTTTCTTAGTGTTTCTGATCCTTATGGTCTCTTATGTGTGGTAAGGGTTGAAATACAGAGGATCCAACATGATCGTTACAACCTGTGATAATTTTAGTTCCATTAAATAAATAAAGATATTTTTAAAATATAATATATTACATCAGATAAACTAATAATTATGTCGATGATATAGTAGTTTAACAATAGAAACTGAGTTTCATTTAGTTCTTACTGCTTTAGTTCTTACTGGATGCCCTGATGAGAGGCTTTTCAAGTATACATATCTTGTGTACATTACAGGCAAGTAGGCATTACCATTTCCACCATACAGATGAAAAAACTGAGTTCAGTTAACAAATGAGCTATATGTTTTGTTAAAATTATTTGAATAGTGGGTATTTGAATCAGATTTCTAAATCTCATGTTAATGCTGAAAGGCTAGGATGCTGAAAATCCCAGGAATAAATACAAATATCATTTCATAGAAATAAACATTGCTTTTAGGAAATACAATAATAGATTATTTGTGGGAGCAGAAAATTCTAATAAGCTCTTTCAAGCTGAGGTAATAGTATTTAGAGTAGAAGGGAGGGTGGGCTTTGAAGAGAGATTTAAGATGTGGGAACTGCCTTCAAATGATGACACCAGACAAATTCCAAGGTGAACTTCAAAGTGTTTGCTTCTCTTGGGTGGCATTTTCAAGTCCTTTATACCTAGCTTCATGAGTAGGAAGGTCTAATTAAATGTGGAGAATGGCTTGCAGGAACATCTGAGAGGGAAATCTGAATCGGCCTACCTTCCAGAAGGTTTGCTGTTAGGAGCCTCAGAGTGTGAAGAGATTTCGCGGGAGAAGGGACACATGGTTCCAGCTTTGCCACACACAGACTTTCATGAACTGCTGAGCCTGGAAGAAACCTTAGCCCCTCCCAGGCAGCCATTGGTCCCTGTGAATGTCTCTTTCCCTACAGTCTCTCGTCCTCCTCTGACTTCTGCCTTTTTATCTCTCATTCTCCCTTGCTTTTCCTTTTCACTCTCCTAATCTAAATTGTTTTCAACAAGGAAATTATGCATAAAATAAATTAAACACTTAGCCATATGTAATGAAGAATGGGTAACAATCTGATTACTGAACGTGGTATTTCTAGAAAAGAACATACCTTTTAACTAGAATTGGAATAAGGATGCATTTTCTAAGAATTCACAATCTTTTCTCTAAAGATGGCATTTGTGCTGGATTTAGTTAGAACTATGTTTAGCTATAGGCCACTACCAGTTTCAGCTGAAGTTCACTTAATGTCATCCATTTCTTTGAAAGCTCCAGAGACTAAAAATAACCCTTGAGTTTTGGTGCAGTTGCATGAAGACTCTGCACAGCATTTTCTCCTGATTACACAGCATGGAGCTTGGTATTTATGTCACTCTATTGTAAGAAGACAGGCTTTTATCCCTCAAATTGCAGTGTGTTCAACCTGTCTTGGAGCAAAGCTGAGGTACAAAGATATTAATTTGGAGTATATACCAAATACACAGTTTCAAACTTTCTGTGATGTAATTTCACAGTGAACTAATTTATGCAATGAAACACTTGGAATATGATTCAGTTTCCTAGATCTGTTTTACATACACATTTTGGTATTCCACCTACCACATAAAATATAATACATAAAGCAGAGTTATACTTTATTTTTTCTGATAATTCCATGGTCTTCCAAGATCAAGGGTCAAAAATAAGTTATTGAGAGTATTATGAACCTTTGTATTTTAAATAGTATTTTTTAATATCTAAGGATACAGTATGTATAAATGAAAAAGTTTAAATAGAACAATACACATAAAACATCTAACAGTAATATAAATTTGTTTTTTATTCTTGGAGCAAAGGAGTAACCTTAAGCTAAGGTTTCTTCACAAACCAACAATTAACCTGGAAAATTAGAGTCAAAGTGACTTTTTAAAGCTGTGGATATATCAGTTCAAGACCGAATCTTTCTAATTATAATTAGCTGAGAGCACCCATCAATACACTTTGCTACTTTGCTAAGTTAGATGATATGGGAGCAGTGTTTAGAGAATGATAAATAACTTTATTGTATTTCAATGAGGGCACTGTGACACAATACATTTTTAACGATTTTTTTAAAATTGAGTAAAATTTATAACTTTTTGTTAATTAGTTGTCAACCTGACACAAGCTAGGGCTTCAGTCTTGGTTCCATGATGATTAAACAGTTCTAACTTGGTGCAACACATATGAACAAGGGTAATTACAACTATGCCAAGATATACATGCATAGAGGCACAATAAATGGTATTCATATTGTTGATGGCAAATGTCAACTGTCTGATTGAACTTAAGGGCCATTAAATAGGAGGGAAATGATGTGTGGCACTGGGAACCTAGTCAGCTTCTCAGGGCTAATAAGGTTGTGGATCTTAGAAAAGAATCTACTATCACCAATTTACTAGACCAGTGTAATTCCATACTGCATTCTAAATCTTATTCTTCCACCTACAGAAAACTGTAGCTACAACCCGTCATCAAAAAGGCTGCTCTTTACAGCAGCATCACAGTAAAGCACAGCTAGACACATTGATCAAGAGATCATGAGGATCCAAAGCTCAGTGAATACCTCTACAGAGGTTTAAGAGAATAGAAGTCATAATACTGGGAAGTCTGCTGTGAGCTGGCTATAAAAGCGTTACATGTTGACCACTTGGGATTAGATATCCTATCAAGGAGCTCCTCCCTTGAGAAAACCAATTCCTCCTCTGAGTAGACATTGATATCCTATAGCTCTTCTTCTAGGGTTAGGATTTTGTGAAATGTTTCCCTTTCATAGTCACATGCCATGTCAAATGATGCTGTCATTATTCATGTCATTTCAATCATCCATTCATGGGTGTAGCTTCCATGTCACTCCTAGCAGACACCACCTATCAAAGCATGTCCTGTTCCTCTAGCTCTTACTCTCTGTCTACCTCAGGAGTTTTCCTGAGCCTTTAGGTAGAGGGAGTTACACTGCCATCTTATCAGTTGGGGCTAGTCATCCCACAGTCACTTATACTATGAATTTTAACCAGTTGTGGCTTTCAGTAATGGACCCATCTGCTACAAAATGAATCTTCTTTGATGAAGAATGAGAACTACACTTACCTGACAGTGTAAATATTTAGAATATGCTTATATATGATCTTGGTTTAGGAAAATGAAAATAGTATATTGTCTTCTTGTGTGTATGACCTCCTCAGTCATGGGTGGGTTGGCTACCTTTACAGTACCAGGTTTGAATTTTCTCCCATTGTATTGGCTTTAAGCACATTCAGACAGCTGCTAGTTACTGCCAACATAAAAGTGTCACTCTTGTATCTCTGTAGCTTCTAGGCTTTATATTTGGGTGGGACTAATGATTGTTTTTTCCATTAGCAGCTTATATAGCACATGCATGCACACATGTGCACTTATGTGCTTGTGAACACATGCACGCGTACACACACACACACACACACACACACACACACAAACACACACAGGTTTAAAAAATAATACATTTCCTTATGGCTTTTTCAAACATTCTAGTGTTGTTTTTCTCTCTACCATTTTCTTCTTTATTGTCTTCCACCCTCCCCAATTATAGTACACCCAGAATTTTTCCCATTTCTTCCTTAAAAGAGCCCATGTTCTATTGTGTCCTCTTGGGTTTGTCTAATTCGTTCCTTAACTATGTGCAAACATTTCTACATGAGTATTTGTTGTGTCAGTTTGTAGAGTAGCAAAATGACATTTATCACAGAAAGCAAATGTGTCATGTTTTTATAATTATTCACTTTTTCCCCAAAGTGCAAAATTATTTGGATCTTGTCATATCACTTTTTTCTCCCATGAACTGGAGTCAAGTGGGGACTTGACAGTGTATGATGATACAGAGTAACACAGGAAGAAGACAATTTGATCAAAATAGTTGCAAGGTATGTTACTGGTGTTGTGCTTGGAGGTGCAGCAATAGCAGAGAGTTCCTCCTACAGGTGACATCTGCAAAGCCAGAAAAACAAGGTTGAATGGCTTTCTACTTTTGACCTTTTGTAGGTTATTATTTTGTGCTATACTTCCTCTAATATATTTACAATCATGCATATTATATGCAATATTACTTTGATAGTATTTATATATAACATTTTGTGTTTTCTAGAACACAGAAAAATTTAACATAAAACTTATAAAAATAAAAATACTACCTATATATAGAGTACCATGTTATCCTGAGATACTCCTGACTCAAAAAAATAAAGAAAAAAAGATAAATGTTTGTTGTTTATACAATGAAGAACTTTTTAGAAAGCCTTTTTGGCAATCAGATTTAAGCTAGAATCCTATCCATTTCTTTTAACTAGATGATGATATATTTGAAGTATAACTGACTTTAACATCCTGGGTCATGGCCTAACCTCCCAGTAGCAGCTTGAGACCTAATGGACCAAATCAGAGAAACACTCTAGCGAGTGACATTTAGAAGACCCTTTCCTACAATTCTGTTTATTTAACTCTGTCACCTCTGCTCTCATACAATCCAACTTTTTCTTTAGGAAAACCACAGCAGAAGACCTTTCTACACACATTTGGTGGTGTGCCACCTCATGGGCCTATTCTTCAAAATGTGAGATGATGGGTACAACTCTGCTACTTCCTGGAGTTGCTCCAGCTATTGCTGTGAATTCTGTGTCTTGGAGCACTTCACACTTATTATATCTCATCTGACAGCTAGAAATTTAAATGGAGGAACTGGAAGCACTCAAAGGCCTCACTCAAACTGTCTTTGCCTTTTCATAGTTTCTGGTGGCTTTGGAGGTCCTGGAGGTTCCCTGCATGAAGCCCCTTCACTTTGATTCCCCAAAGATTCCACTGTGGGTATTTGTGTGCCACTCTTTTTAGTATAAAACAATATAGATCCTGTTGAAATGGCTCAAAACACTGGAGTTTAAGTCTCAGGTACCCATGTAAATGCCAGGCAAGCATGGTGGACCTTCTAAAACTCTAGAACCTGGGAGGCAGAGCTAAACCTGGGAAAACCTTGTGGACTAAACTATCAAGCTCCATGTTCAGTGTGAAACCCTCTATCCATTGGAAAATAGAGAGCTGTCAGGGAAGACATCGAAAATCACAATGTGATCCCACATACACTTAGATGCTCACCACAAACAGTTATGCATACTACACATATGTATGAAACTGAAGTAGTTACTGGATATAGACTCTAATTCAGTCTGACCTCCTCTCAACTTCATTGATTTCAGCAATGATTATGTTTTCAAACTCATGTGTGGGTTCTGGATCTTATGAGGTAAATATATATTTGTGGAATAAGTATTTCCACATACTTTAACATCAATGTCTGGAAATATACTCAACTGTATGTCATGCAAAAACAGAAGTTGTGTCTTAATCTCAGGAAAGAGCAAAAAGTTGATTTGAGGGACATTGATAAGTATTAAATTTGCAGATAATTACTAGATGCTTTATATAGACTTTATAAAATATAAATATATCTAAAATTTAAATATATACCCATATACACTACATTACACTACATACACATATATTCAAACATATTATATATATGTATACACACACACACACACACACACACACACACACACACACACACACACACACATATATATATATATATACATTCATCTGAATTATCCTAAGAGATGAAACAGAAAATCTAGGGTACTGTAATCAAGAATTTTTAAATCTTGAAAGTGAATTTTAGGGCCTAGATAGATGGATTAGTATCATTTAAGAGTGCATGCAGCTCTTGCACAAGAAACAAATTCAGTTTTTAGCACTTACATCAGGTGACTCACATTCATCTGTTTCTGGGGATCAGTCCTCTGGCCTTCATGAAAACCTACACATACACAATACATGTAAACTCATGAGACACACATAATGATAAATAAATAAAGTCTTTAAAGTTGCTGACTTCAAATAGCAAATCTTATGTATTTATAATTATTTTTCTAAAAGAACTATGTTCAGATTCCAAAACAATAATGCTTAATTGGAAAATGATATAAATGTAGGATAAAGGTCCAGAGAAAGAGGCTCTTCTAATATGCACAAAGCCTGAGAAAAAAAATACATAAGGACTTTCAGAGTACCCTCCAATTTCTCTGCTCCACAAAAGAAAGTTGTCTATACTGTGATAGACACTGCACTGGTCATGTTCAAGAATTGTCCATTTTCCCAAGAAAGGGACTCTTCATTCCATTGTAAGCTTAGATTAGAAAATGTGAACTATGAATATCTAAAGTGAGTCTGTGACCTTTTATGTACAGAACCCAGGGTCCCACCTACCTAGCACAAGGGCCTTGAAGGATGCCTTAAACCTGAAGAGAGCAGGACATACACTGTGGTTTGGATTTGAAACCTATGTGGGAGGTTGATTTCCAGTTAGTGTAACTACTGAGAAGTGATTAGATTATGGGATCATTAATGGATTCACAGTTTAATTATTATTGGATAGACAAGGTCTTGACTAAGATTCTCAAATGCTCAGGACCTAGAAATAAGAGCTTGGTAAAGGTACAAGGAAAGGATGTTCCACAGCTAACATTGCCCAAACAGGGTAAAGAATTTCTCTATTAGATTTACTTTTTGTAACACAGAACACATCATCAGTTTGATCACATTCTGATTCTATTCCATCTTGAATCCAAGTATAGTTTGGTCTGGTGTAGGTTTTATTTCATATATTAAAAGTAGGATTTTTCTTTTTTGTATTTGCTATATTCAATATTTACTATTGTATTTCAATGTTAGGAGGTTGTTATTAGCTAATTGACAAATCTCAATTCAAAAACTGAGGACTCTGAGAGCTGTACCAAAGGTTGACTCACTGCTGTTTTTCCGGACCATGATTTAAACATACATGAAGAAGCTGAAGGGGTTTGCAACACCATAGGAAGAACAATAATATCAACCAACCAGACTACCCAGAGCTCCCAGGGACTAAATCACCAACCAAGAAGTACACATGGAGGGACCCATGGCTTCAGCTGCATATGTAGCAGAGGATGGCCTTGTTGGGCATCAATGGGAGGAGAGGCTCTTGGTCCTGTGAAGGCTCAATGCCAGAGTATAAGGGAATTTATAGGCGAGGAGGTGGAATTGAATGAGTGGGTGAGGGAGCACCCTATAGAAGCAGGAGAGGGGAATGGGATAGGGGGTTTTGGGGGGGAGGGCCTGGAAAGGGGATAACATTCGAAATGTAAATAAATAAAATATCCAATAAAAAAAGAAATTCTAATGTCTGAGAAATCTTTAAAAAAAAAGAATTTCTAATACAAAGATAATAAACCAACGAAAAGGAGTATTTGAAATATTCTCTGATTATACATGAAACACTTGGCTAACTCCCTCCCTTAATTTATTCCTTCAGTATAATCCTGGTTGTTCTAGGCTTAGGGGAAATATCACTATTTCATAGTGAGTTTCAAAGAATGATACTAGTACTTGCATCTTTTAAGAGAGCCTAGGAAAATTGCCAAAGCCTTTATTATGAACTCATGCCCTATCAATTGTGTAGTCTTATGTTTTCAAAGATATTCAAATTTATTTATAATTATTTAAACTGAAATCAATTTTTTAGACATTTAGCAATTTATTCTGTTTATCCATCAGACTATAAGTATTACTAATATTATTCCATGATTGTATTAGATAATAAGGGGAGACAATTACAATCTCTTGTATCATACATCTAAAAATTCATAATGAAGAGTTCTTTATGTGTTCTCTTGTGAAAAAGTTTTAGTGCTATATCCCAATGTATTGATAGTGTTTATGTGTAAAGAATGGCTTTAGTTTAGTCTTAGAACATATTTTCAAATTTGGTATTTTTTATTTGTAAGTTTGGGAAATATTTAATAAACAAAGGTAAGAAGAATGAGAATTTGAATTCTGCACTGCTATGAAGGTAAAAGCCTGGCATGTGAGCAACAAAAATAGCTTTCATTTCCACCTCTAATCTCTGCTAAGGTTGACATTTGAGGTGCTCCTCTTGGGCCCAAAAAGAACATTACATTTTTCTGAATAGGTGTTACTGTCTTTCTGGAATGAAGTTGTTGACAAATAGGGTCATTAAAAAACATTGATAATAGTCACAATGATAGATGCACATGTTCACATTCCATTTGGCACTTACTAAATCTCTTTACAGTTATTTTTAGAACCTACATTTTGCCTAGGAAAATATTTCTTCAGCAAGGATACCATGTGTTATATGAGGCCATGTTAACCATTGGTATGAAAACAACGATTGCTTATAATAGAAAATATTGTTGTAAAAATTCAACATTTGTCTTGACATCAGCATGTCTCACCCATCACTCTGGCAGGCCACCCTGCTTTTTCAGCATCATACAGAAAAAAAAAAAAAAACACAAACATGCCCCCTTTCCCATATTTAATACCTGATCAGGATCATGCCTTATGCCAGTAAGTGGATCCTTCTCTTTCACCTATGTATAAGTATGCCTAGTTGTAGAGTGCCCCACTCTACACTCAGCAGAAAGTTACTTGGCATCCAGATTTTTTAAAAGAATTTTTAAATAAAAATAAAAAGAAAATGATTTAAATAAATTTGTGGTGTACAGGGATATATCTCCCCATTTTTTATTTTAGGAAGATATTGTTTTAAAATAATTGTGTTTAATGCCTTGCTTGTTCTTTGAATATTTTTGTTTATTGTCTTGCTTGTCCCTTGACTATTTGCATCTATTTTATTGCTAGACCCTCAACCTAGAACTGACCTTAATACATGCATGTAATTAAAATGCTATCAAATCAAATCAAATCAAATAAAAATTCAACATTTGAAAATCTACCACACTATAAGCATATTCAAACTATGTTTTAGAAGTTGTATAGGCATATGATACTGTCAATCCTAGGAGCTACATATGATGAAAAGAAAGTGTTATTGATAGGTGTAGGATACCAACAACTGCCAATCCTCTTGATTTACTAGCAGAAATAGATGGCAAGACCCTCTTCATAAAAACATTCCAGTAAAGGGAAATTGGGCTAGAACTAAACTAGATTCCTTTCCTGCTCACTAGAATGCATGTGTTTTTAAGTGATATAGAGAACGCTACAGGAGAAAGTTATCTAAAGAGTCCTATACATCTGTGAACTCAGTTATAATACTGATGTATTAGTCACACAATAAAAAATAATAATAAATAAATATTAATTCTGTATTAGAGAGACTAAACAGAGTTATATTTTAAAACCAACCTCATTCTGTCAGCTTTTAAAGACTTTTTTCTGTTAACAATGGTTCTATATTTATCATACAAGATATAATATGCCAAAGTCTTCTGATACTAAAGCAATCAGGATTAAAATTTAAAAGAAGACATTTCTTATTTCAGAATCAGTTTATCAGCAATTAATTCTATTAATTCCTCAGACTTCTATCCACTTCTCTGCCATCTCTACCTCTCTAATGTAGTTTTCATATCTGCTTTTCTTTAGAGGAAATTATCTGTATTTAAAAAAAAATTAAGCATTTCTAAGATAAAATATCTACCAGGCACTTGTCATTAAAGATAAGTTGAATGTAACTTTAATAGTAAGACTATATATAGAGTGATTTATACAGCTAATGCCATCAACACTGTTAAGTGACCTGTTTCTACAGTACACTGTAAACCTCACCTGCAATCAAGAAGCTAAATCTGGTGAAACTTTATGTTTAAGGAAGTGCTTTAATTCCCTAAATGTTCTCTTTTTCATTAGAACCATAAAAATCACTTTAAAGTATTAGTTTAAGATATTCTTTATGCTTACAAATTTTGATTGAAAATGGATGTAATATGTTTTATTTATAGTATAGGCATAAACTGTCAAAAAGCACAATCATGACTTGCTCTGATTGTGATCGGAAGAGATTTCAAACATATTCATGTGTAGTGTTAAAGGACCTGCAAAAATATACATTAGAGGAAACCATCCTAGTTATCATTCTGCAGATGAATACTTTTCTAGAAGTAAACCCCAGTTGACCAGACATACTTGGATGATGAGGAAAGCACAGAGGCATTAAATTTACCGATTTGCACAGATTTTGCATATGGATGAGGAGTGAGGCCTCAAGGAAAATGTTTGCAACAGGAAGGAAACAAGTGCCAAGAGAGCTGTAAAAAACAAGACAAGAAAACAAATTACAATAAAGGCTGGTGTGGATGTAGAGAAAGGAGACATCTTATACAGTGTTCATGGGAGTATAAACTATTGAAGCCACAATGAAAATCAGTCCAGAGAATTCTTTAAAATAGAAATAGCTTACCATATGACCAAACAATATGACTGCTGTGCATATACTCAAAGAACTTTACATCCTATTATAGAGGTACATTCATGTTCATTGCAACTCAGTTCATACTATCTAGAAAATGTAATAAACTAATATGTTCGTCATCTGATAAATGGAAAAGAAAAAGAGTGGTGTATATATACTATGGAAGACCATTCAGCTGTAAAAGGAACATTTGCAAATAAGTGGATGGACACTGAAAACAATATACAGACCAGCAGACAGATAGACAGAAAGACAGACAAACATACACACACACAAATAGATGATGGATAGGTAGGTAGGTAGGTAGGTAGATAGATAGATAGATAGGTAGATAGGTAGATAGATAGAAATATAGATAACAGTCATACTGAATGAGGTTAGCTAGGCACAGGAAGACAAACACACTGGTTGTTCTATCTTATTTGTGCATCCTAGTTTTGAATATTTTGCTAATATGTTATTGGGATACATGTACATATGTGAAGCTTGATCTTCATGAGCGTCCCCCAACAACTGGATCAGGGGCTGTCCCTAAAGCTCTTGCCTGTTTGTGGATATTGTTCCCCTAACTAGGTTGCCTGGTCTGACTTCAGTGAGAGAGGATGGGCCGGGCCTAGCCTAGCAAAGACTTGATGCACAAGATTAGAGAGATGCCCAGAGGGGGCCTTCACCCTCTCAGAGATGAAGAAAATGGGGTGTGTGGGGGAGGGACTGTATGAGTGGAGGACCAGGTTAATGGAGGGCAATGATCAGGATGTAAAGTGAATAAGTAAATAAAGAGAAAAGAGAAAAGAAAAAAGAAAAAACAAAAAACAAAAAAATATTAGTCTCATTGGGGTCCTATAGCAGATTACCACAAATTTGATACCTAAGAAAAATAAAAATGCAATCATATTTTTGGAGGCAAGAATTCCTGTGTGAACATATTGCCCAGGACATGATTCCTTTAAAAACTGGAAAAGCATCCTTACTTACCTCTTTATAGTTACTTGTAGTGACAAATCTGTGCTTGGTGTTCCCCAATTTATAGGTTAATTATTCTAATCTCTTCATCCTTTTCTACTAAGAACAAAGATGCTGGAGACAACATTCAATGACAAGGACTGCCTGCAGTAGGCTGGGGTGGAGACATCTCAGATGCCCATGGCAACTCCTTATAAAAAAGGATGGTGTCTGGGACCCTGAGAAGCAGGAAACATCCCTCCAGGGGACCCACCATCTGAAATAAGGGACTGCCTGCAGTAGGCTGGGTTGGAGACATCTCAGTAACCCGTGGCAGCTCTTTGTAAAAAAAAAACAGTTGTTCCCATTTCTCCTAACCTTAGCCCTGGACAACAGCTGTATAGATTTCATGTGTATGTAACGGTTTTTCAGTTAGCCTTGGTGTGCATAATTATTCTATTATATCTGACTTTCTTACTTCTTTTTCCTTCTGCTCTGGTGAATTCTGTGAAACTAGATGTTCCTTGATGTAATGATTCTTAAACAATTAAAAATTGAGGCATAGGGCACAGCACAGCACAGTCCTAATGGCCCAGGTGCATGCTGTGTGCTCTCATCTTAGATACAATGTAATAACTGCACACTGGTAGTTCCAGATTAATGCTTGACTTGCAAAGAAAGTTTGAAGAGATTATTAGAAAATTAAATAGAGCCAACATTGGAGCCTCAAGAAAGGAAAAATCTATTGAAGTTATCAAATAAGTTTTGCATAACATTTAAGAGTGGTTCCTAGATAAGGAAGTATAGAATACATAAAATCTTATACTAGTAAAACTAAGTCAAAACACTGGGACTCTTAGTCATTGTGTGTAATGCACAGAAGTAGAAAGCTAGTGGAACTATTGAGTTAAGGGTTAATTTGGTTCTTTCTGGCCACTGCCTGGCAGCTTTGCCCATGTAATTTATCATTACAGCTTTACAGGAAAATGCAGCTAGCTGACCTTGGAGTCTGAGCTCTGAAGTATAATAAGTTAAAACTTAGAGGTCAGGGTGATCATTCATAGCAACAATTTTCTTAAGATTGTTGCTCTCCAAGTATCTTAGGATTCTGCTGCTGTGAACAGACATCATGTCCAGGGGAACTCTTATAAGAACAACATTTAAATTGGGGATGGCTTACAGAATCAGATGTTCAGTCCATTATCCACAGTGCGGGAGCATGGCATTGTTCATGCAGACATGGCACAGGAGGAGCTGAGAGTTCTACATCTTCATCTGAAGGCTGCTAGGAGAAGACTGGCTCCCATGTGATTACCAAGAGGGTATCATTGCCCACCCCCACATTGACACAATTCCTCCAAAAATGCCACACCTTGTAATAGTGCCACACCTTGGGACAAGCATATTCAAACCACGAGCACACCAGGAGAGGACAAATGAGTCATTTCTTATTTTTAGAGTGTCTTATTTTGATGTAATAAAAGCGATAGAAAATACTCTCATTCACACACACACACAAACACAAACACACAGAGATATATGTGTGTGTGTATACATATGTGTGTATACATATATATATATATACATATTTGTGTGTATACATATGTATGTATCATACATAGATACATACTCACATATATAGTATCAATTTGTCAATTTTTGACCACATTTATAACTTTTGGCTGTGTTCAGGTAAACAAACTACCACCTACCATAAAGTTTTCTGCACATGCTGATCACTGTATCTAAGCTATAGACTTTTTCTGGAGTCTTTTTACATTAAAAATATTTTTAAATTAGCTCTTTATAGAAACTTATTTCTTTTTATATCCATTCTCCAGTTATTTCCTGAAAGTGTATGAAGCAACATGCTTTCAAAATCGTGTAAGCCTTGTTACAGCACGTTCAATGAATAATTACTTACTGCTTACCAGCTCAGCACCTATTGTTGCTGATAGAATAAGAAGTAGTCTCTCAATTACCAACCAATCTGAGAAACTACAAATGATAGGATCCAATAAGTATGAAGGGTCTTGTAGGAGACACCTACATCGATTTCAATACTGTTTGTAACAGCAAAAACAAAAAAATATGGACCGGGAAATAAAGACTAAGCTAAAATTAAACACAAATCTTTCTCTAGATCAGATAAAATAATAAGCTAAATTACTGCATTTGGAATAGGTTTTATTAAGTGAAAATTCTGCCCTCTCTAAAATGTGAGTTGGTTGAGTATAACTTTGTTATTCAGTCTAGTCGGGCAGTATAATTTGGAGAACTTATATCAAGATCCATTGACTTTAAGTAATTTCTATTTTAAGAATAATCAACAATGTAGGTACTAGAAGAATATATACGTTTCCATTTGTTAAATATTTCAATTGTAAGCTATACTTGCTTGCACAAGTTATAGAATCTCTTTGTCAGCTAGGGCATCAAGTGGAGGAATGGGGTTGCCATTTCACGGTCAACAATTCTGACCCAAAATTGCTCCTGTCTAAAAGAACTGTAGGGCCAAAAATGGGGAAGAGTCTGAGGGACAAGACTTCCAGTGACCAGCCCAACTTGAATCCATATCAAGGTGAGGCTTCAAGACCTGACACTATTACTGATGCTATGTTGTGCATCCAGAGAAGCCTAGCATGGCTGTCCTCTGAGAGGCCCAACAAGCAGTTCACTGAAACATAAGCAGATATTTACATCCAACCATTGGACTGAAGTCAGAGACTCCTGTGAGTGAATTTGAGAAAGGCTGGAAGAAGCTGTGAAGGAGGGAAATCCCATAGGAAAACCAGCAGTCTCAACTAACCTAGATCCCTGAGATCTCTCAGACACTGAGCTAGGCAGCATACACTAGATAGTCTGAGGCTCCCTACACATATACAGCAAAGGACTGTCTGGTATGACCTCAGTAACAGAAGATGCACCTAATCTTCAAGAGACTTCAGGCACCAGAAAGAGGGAAGGCCTGGGTGAGGGGATCCTCTTGGAGGCAGGAGAGAGGAAGAATGAGATAAAGAACTGTGTCAGGGATGACCAGGAGTGGGGGCAATGGCTAGAGTGTAAAAAAATAAAAGTAATAATAATAATAATAATAATAATAATAATAATAAACAACTTTGTCGTAAAACAGAGTAATCGTAGCAACTACCTGAACAATTTTTTATAATTTTGAATGATATCTACCCAAAATATGAGTTTATGGCTCAATGATTACATAGTAATTTCTGTGTAAATAGTAGAAAGTATTAATATGAAAGTTATGTTATTAAATATTCAAAAAATTATGGTCAAGAAACTTTTAACTAAATTAGAATTACAGTTTGTTTGTCTTGTCCATGCTTGGAGGATATACCACACACACACACACACACATACACACACACACACACACACACACACACACACACACACACACACGTGTTCATGTGTGTGTGTTCAAAACAAGTTTTATATAGCCCCTATCTTAACAGTATAGGCTCTAAGAAAGCAGACACTAAAGCTGTGTTTCTAAGTGGTATATCTCTAGTACCTGACATAATATATGACATGATATAGGAATTTATATGTTTTGAAGAATAAAAGAATTCCACGTTTATAGCCATTTACTTATAAGTGTGCTTCAGTTTGGAACACTATTAATAATATGATGATCTACAGGTACTGGAATCTGGCCTTTATTATTTTTTTGGCTCATAATTTTTATTTTCTTTTCCCACTTCCAGTATAGTCCTATGGCTGCTTGGACCTCCACTCTTTTATTCAGATGCCACTTTCAGTCCTTGGTTCTAAAAATAAAACTTTCCTCCTGTTTGAGGCTTGCCACGTAGGTACAGTGTCTGGGCATTCTAGACTTCAGCTCTTAGAAGCATCAGAGGATGAGCATGGAAAATTATTTATTCAAGTGGATGCCAGTATTTAACAATTTCACAATTACTAGAAATTGGCAGACAGGAGTCTAGTCAGTCTGGTGGAAGATCTTCATTTTGGCTTGACAGAAGCTGAGAGGGGATGCTGGTATGGATAGATTTCAAAAGGGAAAAATAGAAGAAAGACCATTTGAATCCATACAATCCCATAATTTAACAGTTAAAAGTTTCAAGTTACCAAGAGAAGCAATAATTTGTACCATAATAACTTTATGATGGGGAAAGAGATTGCATTCTTAGAATGGCAAGCAAACCAGTCTAAACTTTTAAAGGGCGTTCTTCTATGTGGACAAATAGTTGTTTGTATATTTGTATTGGCAATTATGTTATAGGTAATATATGTATGTAGGTGTATATGGGTGTTTGTATATCTGTGCATTGAAACAGTAATGATTTAAATTTCACATAACAAAATTCACAAGCGATACTTCTTACTATAAACCTCGCAAACCCAATTGATTCTTGAAGCATGCTTTTGTTCATTTGTCAGTCCTTTCTATCTCAAGCCAATCTATGGTTCCATTTCAACAGTGATATGACTAAATCAGTCTACAATGAACACTAGGTTACTTTCAGATTGACAAGGGAGCCGTTTGCAATGTGGATAGATGACTGTAGACACAATGTGAGTTCTGATTTATATTTTCATTTACTTTAATGAGTGTGAGAGAGTGAAGCAATGGGGACATTTGTTATAACTCTATTCTGCCATCACACAATCAATTTCTTTGTTGAACTGAATAATAGTTTTTGAATACCAAAAGGATACCTTCTCATTTTACTGCAAACAGCTAGAGACATGACCCACTTTTACATTTAATCTTCATTATTACTATTTCCCACTCCTTTAAATCAAAACAGTAAATCAATCCTCAGTTTCTGGTTTTCATACTTCAAATGCAGCAGGGCTGGTTCAAGCCACCAAAATATCATCATTGAGCACAGAATTGAAAACAGATGCACAAAATGTGTTTTATGATATTTAGCATGCAAAAGACAATGTGAATAATATCTAAGGTATATCCAATAGTAGAATATGGTAGTGTAATTAAGATATAATAAAAACCTTCAGCATTTTATCCATTGTTTTTACATAATCTCAAACTGTAAGCTCATGTAAATTTATTTTTGACATAATGCACTTAACAAGTTGTTGACAAAGTTCATGAAGATTTGAATTTGACTCCTGGTAGCTAGCACTAGCAGCTCCAGATCACTGCCATAGATGATTTTTTTTGTGGGGGGGGGGGGAAATGGGTATCTGAAACAATCTATCTGTGCTGAGAAGAAACAAGCTTTGATCTCAAATGCAGCTGCCTGTACTCATAAAGAATCAATTGATTTCTATTTTCCACATTCTCCTATGCCTTTTGATTATTTTCTTGAAATAAAGAAAAGTAGAAAGATTTTCTTTATTTTTTTAGCCCAAGGAGGAAAAATAACTATTTGTATAAAAGTATACTTTTCCAAATTATTTCCCTTTTTGCAAGCTATTCATTTATGACAGAGGACAAAAGACTTCTGCAGAGAACATTATTAAGCTGCTTTTCTCTCCCCCTCTCTCTCTGCCTTAATGTGTATGTCTGTTTCTTTTAAATAGCTAAATCAGAACCACTAGTTCTGATTTGAGTATATTTGATTGTTTGGCATCTTTTAACTTCCCTAAAACCACATTGCAAAATTACCCTAATCTAGGTGTGGTGGTGGCTCATGCCTGTAGTCCCATCACTCAGGTGATAGAGAGGGTGATAGGCATTCAAGGGTATCTTCAACTACACAATGAGTTTGAAGTCATCTTAAGATATATGAGATAGGCTGTCAAAACAAACAAACAAACAAACAAACAAACAACAACCCTAAAGATCCACAGCAAATCCAAATCCAACTATTAATGTGTGCATCATTCATTCATTTTTTTCATTGTGTTTATTCTATTACTCTCATGTTTAAAAAGAAAGTTCTTGTAAGACCTTGACAGATTAATATGGAATTCTTGAAGCATCACCTGCCTTCACTCTATTCCTATTTTTGCATTCTTCAGTCTGTTTAAAATACAAATTTGACTTTTGTCTACTATATTGCTATAATAACATTTTATTTCTAATTTTCAGAAAACCTTTAGTGTTCAGCTAGAATTAGCACGTCAATTTCTAAAGATATTATTGATCAAATTCCTAGAGATTTTGCTACTTTGAGATCTCAGCTTTTTCCAAAATTCATCAGTGGAATGTTTTTAATCTAAGTTTGTTTTTCACCTTACTGAGGTCATAGACTTATGAAAAGTAATGATACACCAATTGCATGTCAAGTAATGAAACAACACTATTTTCAATCATACAATTGAACAGATGACACTTTCCCGGTTAATCATTTACAAATATGCCATTTTCTCTGAATTACTTAGTATGTAAAGAAAAAAAAAACATTAATGATCTCCTGCTTACTACCACTATACAGAGAAACTGATAAATTGAAGCATAGTTTGTTTTGGATAACACATGTATCTGATTTTTCCAAATGATTCTTCTTTACTTCCTAAAGCACACAATGCCTTGGGTCCATTTGAAGCAAAACATATTTTATATCAATATTAATGACTAACTGTGTTACAGTTCTGCTTAACGAAAACAAGACAGGCATTTGTTGGATGCAAAAAATGTATTCATTTTAACAACCTCAGTGACACAGCAAGCTTTTATTTGATTATTGTATAAATAATTGGTATTATAATATAGTTAATGTGTGATTCTACTTTTATAAAAGTGATCTTGTAGAAAAGACTATTTATTAACTGTATAACTTTTGCAGTCTAAATAAAGACTATTTTTCTGGGTCTGCAATGGCGTTGTATACATCATTGTATTTATGTATTTATTATTGGTTTGAGTTATGTGTATTTGTGTCTGTGTGCCACATGTTTGAAGGTCCTTATCAAGGCCAAAAGAGGGTACTAGATTTTTTGATGTGAAAGTTATAGGCATATGGCTACCAATCAACATGGGTGCTAAGAAACCAAGTCAGGTCCTCCACAAGAACAACAACCATGTTTAATTAGAAAGTACTAGCTCTATCATTATAATGTAATAAGTTAATCCATTTCACATACAGATTCATGCTCTGTGCTTGTGTGTACACATACAAATACACATACAAACATACATACATATGATGGGAATGTTGGTAAGAATCAAGGAGCTAACACTGGACAGATGCAACACTAAAAATAGATAAAGTGATTTTAGGTATGACATTCATTTATGTCTGTCTGTCTATCTATCTATCTATCTATCTATCTATCTATCTATCATCTATTTATTATCTATCTGTCTATCTATCTATCTATCTATCTATCTATCTATCTCTAAATCAGTATATTCATCACTTGTTTATTTATTTATTTATTTATTTATTTATTTATTTTTGTATTTAAAAAGTAGCTTTTAAAAATGAACCAAAGATTGGGAAGACAAGATTGATTGGATGTTTTCTGGCTCCCTTTGTTAGACAAAAAATTTAGAAAAAGTAAATTTAAAATGATTTGTCTCAGACAATAGCAATACATGCATTGATCACCTTCATATCACATGGGCTTCATTGAAAGCATCCATGGGATCTTATCTATAGTGTTCTTGCAGTTAAGTCAAAGGAAACGTTTGACTGCTTAAAGCAGAAGAACTTGGTTGTAGGTTCAGTTGTAGGTTGTAGGTTGTAGGTTGTAGGTGGATTTAGTTTGATGGGTTCTCTCGTTAGATGTTAGTGGTAGCTTCTGATTGCTTAAGACTCCTTGTACTTTTGTCACCCTAAGTTGTTTTCTATTTGCTTATGTAGTGCCTCAAGGAATAGCTCTAATGAGCTTCCAATTAATTATCTACCTTTCAATTACCAAACACAAAATGTGCTAAAACTTATTTAACAAGCGTTTTGATGAACTGAAAGAGCCGCATTAATTATTTGACTGGAAAAGCAGTAAAGTTTCTAGCAAGGGGAAAGAAGAAAGCAATTGTAGAAATGCTTACAAAAAATAAATGAAGTCTTAAATTTCAGTGATTATTGAAGTTTTTCTGTATCAGAGTAAGTTTTTGTCTTTGATTTCAAAATTTAGGTTAATGATGTTAGATACCAAGAAATTATTTGAAATTAATAATTAAAAACATTACATAAAACACATCAAAGTTTTAAAGTATTGCCTATATTCCATTGAATAATTACCTATTATGTTTTGTCTTAAGATAAATTTGATTTTTTACATGAATCTAAGAACATTTTACTTAGCTTAAATAAGATAATTATTGTCTTTTTACTGCTACCTTTCATCTCCTTTGTATGTAGATTATAACATTTTTTTTGGTACAATGAACACATGATCCTATGTGCAGTGCTCAGTAAATCTTAATTGCAGAGAGCAATTAAAATTAATACTCTTTCTCTCCTGCATACTGCCTTAAATTCAAAGGTGTTATCTTCAGCAGCTCTCAAGGATAATGTAACAGGAATGAAAATAATAGAAAAAAAAATATATTGTAGAAAGAAGAGCAAAGTGTCTGCCTTTCTGATGTTGTGAAACTAACATTCTAATTGCTGACCTGTACACCTATTTTCTGGCCTTTTTTATTTCCTCACACATGAGCTTAATTGCAAGTGGTATCATATTTTAGAATTCATTCAGAAAATCCTTAAAAAGCATCTCTTTGTTACCACTACACCCCTTTTATAGAAGAGGAAGTGATTAGAGAAAGAATGGAAGCAACTCCCATACATACACAGCTTTTTAGGTTGTTGTCCAGAATTTGAGTCAAAGCCATTCTCCCCTATGATCTCTAAATTGTTGTCCTATATGAGAAATATGCAATAAAATTAGTTCACCCTGTGTAGTAGATGCTTTGAGTTTTCAGGGCTCGAATGACTATAAAGCAACAGATAAAGTTCCTCATAATTTGAATGGATTTCACCAAACTTTGTCCTTTTGGTTTATCATTTAGGCAACAATGTGAGAAATGGAGCCTTGGTAAATTGGAAGATGTAGAAAGGTTTCAGTGTTGTGTAAAATATTAGGAGTAGTCTTTAAAGTTTAAGAAGAACACCCTTTATTTTCATCAAATTCATTCAAATATTAGGATTCAAGTGAGCTATAGGAGAAAATTCAATATTATACTTATTATTCATAGGTGCTTAGGATTTTCTTCTTCCTGGAAGTTCTCTGTAGAATGGCCTGGTTTTTAGAGCATAAAAATTGGTAATGAGATGATTGATAGCTGAATGAAGACATTTGGTCAGAATGCTAAGCAACTTGACACTAGTTCAAAGAGCTGCAATGACATTTTTTGAATGAAAAACATATTATTTGTTTTAAATATGGTCTGTATTTATTTTATTTTTACCACCAATTTTGCTCTTGTATTTATTCCTTTTCTAAATTATGTGTGTTTAATACTGTCTTACCACATTATCAGCATCTAGCTTGAATTTACTGTTTCCATAGTTTTTTTTTTTTTCAAAATTTCCCTGGCCTGATGTTGTCTCTTTTGTATCTGGAATCTGAAGATAGTATTCAAATTTCCATTTTTACATATAATTTAAAACATCAATGAATTCTTGTCATATCTTTCAAAATGCACAGTATGCTAAAATGCTATTATGGCTATGGATATTAACCAGAATGTCTTTGCTGTTTTTCAGGATACAATATGATTCAATTTTAGCTCAGTTCCTGCCTAAACCATCCCAGTATGTGAGAATAGCTGTGTATTTATATGGGCTTTTCCAGGAATTCTCCATTTTTTACTCTTACAATGCATATGATTATACTTTATGCTTTTGTTTAGTTCTCTCACCCAATATACCAATGCCAGAAGTGTTGTGATTTGGAAATTTTAACTGAGGTTGATGGAGCATAAAGTGTAGACAATAGGAGGCAATTTCTCATGAGATGTTTATATAGTGTGGATAAATTCAACCAATTCTATAACATAATGGGCATCTCTGTGAGAACAAGAGTTATCTAGACAAATAGAGGTTGGGTTGTGAAATGAAGGAAATCTTAGGTACCAGAATTTAGAGCATGTATTACAAAATCTGGATGTCTGAAACAGCATTATGGAAGTCTGGGAAACCACAACATAGTTTTTTTTCGAGTGTAAATGCTCAAGGAAATAATACAAATAAATTAAAACTGTATCTAGTAGGATTCTAGAACTTACTCCCCAGCACTGTGCAGCAAGGAAGCAGCAGGGAAAGAGACAACTGTTATAATTGAGGCAGGAAATGAAAAGAGTTAAAGGCACACCACTATGCATAGTCACTAAAAAGATTTTCAGACAATATGGTGTGCAATTTCAGAAGACCTATCATTTGTGTTGACTAGGATACATAGTGAGGCATGGCTAGATGTCAAGTGGAAGAGAAAGAACAATTGGGGCAGCATTTAGTGGCAAAAGTTTGTAATCCATTGTGAAGAATTAATATTTGGGTGATCAGGAAGATGGAAAAATCAAAAGAGACCATCAAATTTCTAGTTCAGAGGAATGTGAAAATCTGAAGATTGTGCTTCAAATGTTTGATGATTTTTGTTATGGATAGAATGTCAATTGCTTTACCATTTTATCTTCTACTGAAGTATAAGCAGGAGGCAAACTGGCTTTAATTTGAGTTCCTGAGATAAGAGAAACTAGTTCAATGAAAGTGAATAACTAAGGAATTACTGTATCTCTGGGCACCATTCAGTTCTGAGTAATGTATTCATGAATTACTCCTCAAATTTTATGGCATACTGTAACTTTTCTGAGCCTTTATTAATGCCAATATATTGGTTTGCTTATGAATTATTTATATATTCCAGATAATTGGTATTATATAAATACTTATACACAAAATACCTGTGAAGAGATAAGACAGAAATATGTATTTCTAAAATGCCTTTGGAATGTTTGCATTCTTTGTAGAGCAGTGATCTAATCTCTAGATCCTGTTCTAGACACTGTGGTGTTCATACAGTTTTTTGAAGTAACCCTGCTGTCAGACATTTGTGTAATATTTAACTTTACATTGTGTTCTCTTTCCAACCCTAGTTGTTCTAGTTCTGAAACAGAATTGTAAGATAAGGGAAAAGAGAAAGATTTGTGGATGCCAAGACAAATTAAGTAGTGTTCTTCATTTGTATTCTGTATGGTACTGCTGCTAGGCTAGATCAATCAGGCAAGAGAAGGAAAGAAAAGGTATTTGAATGGAAAAGTGGGATATTAGATTGTTACTCTATAAAGATGATATAATCTGGTGTTTAGAAAACTCTGCAGACTCAACCAACATAATATTCCAACTACTAATGTTGGCAAGTAATACATTACAAAATTGACATTGAAACTTCATGAGCCTTGCTATCAATAGAGAATGGTTTGGAAAGAAAATAAGAAAGCTATTCTATTCACTGTAGCTGAAAATAAGCATTTAGGAATAAATTTAACCAAAAGGTAAAGGGTTTCTCCAGTGAATTCCATAAACTTCTATGAATGCCATTGAAGCATACACAGAAAATGAAATAAGAAACAGTAAATGCTCATAAATAATCTTGTTAAAATGTTAATACTATACACATCACTTCACAGATTTAATGTAATCTTTCTCAAAATGCTACTGTCATTCATCACATAAACAAACAAATAAACAAACAAACAAACCCTAACATTTTGCCTTTGTCTTAGTTAGGGTTTTACTGTTGTGAGGAGATACAATGACCAAGGCAACTGTTATAAAGAACAACATTTAATTGGGGCTGCCTTACAGGTTCAGAGGTTTAGTCCATTATTATTATTACGGTAGGAAGCATGGCAGCATCCAGACAGGCATGGCACTGGAGGAGCTGAGAATTCTAACTCTTATTCTGATAGCAGTTAGGAGAAGACTGGCTTCTAGGCATCTAGGCATCTAGGATGACGGTCTTAAATTCCATACCCACAGTGACACACCTACTCCAACAAGGCTACACCACCAAATTGTGCCACTCTCTTGGCCAAACATATTCAAACTGCCACACATTTATATAAGACACAAAATTCCTGAATAGAAAAACAAAATGAACAAAACATGTATTATACCGTTGGATTTCAAAATATCCTACAATGTTATAGTAATTAAGACCATGGCATTAACAAGAAAACTGATACAAGGCAGATGGAATAGAGAAATACTGAGTAACCCTAAAACTCTATAGCCAACAGTCTTTGGCAAAGAGGTCAAGAATATGCATTAGATATGAGGTACTCTCTTTAACAAATGGTGCTGTAAAAATTGAATATTCATGTTTAGAAGAATAACACCAAACTTCTGTTTCTTAAATAGAACAAAATTTAGTTCAAAATGGACTAATGAAAAACTCATTGAAAACACTAGAATAAAACATGTGTGACACACTGCAGCACATTTGTGCTGGACACTTTTTATTTTACCCAACACAGTAGTGAATAATTGGGGAAGAAAGAACATCCACCTAGTTACCACATGTGCAAATATTATGATGTAGATTACCAGAATTGAATGGAGATTTTTGTTGAACTCAGAAGGAAGAGTAATTGTGTAGTGCATGGTATTTTTAACGGAGGAACATACAGTGGAATATGAGTTTCTGTGAGTCGCGTAAGACTAAGGTAAGGAGAATGGACAGCTGTGGAGTTCAAATCAGGGTTAATTTGTCATCTGTTTCATGTCACAAAGAAGATAGGAGATTGAATGCGAGATGACCTACAAGGGTCGTTGATTCCAGCTTGTACCAATCATATCTCTCCATCTCAGAGACAGCAAAACTCTATTGTGAAGGCAATCTGCTTATTTGAGAACTGAAATTGAAGAAAGCTGGCAAATGGAAGGCTACCAACAATTAACTTCATTTTATGGCTAAGATAATTGGAGTTGTCTCTAGAGAAAGACATGCTTGTTGCAGGAAGCTGTTAAATTTAATTTTGCCCCTCCTATTCCTCCTCCCTGTATCATCTATGAAACACTTTGTATTCCCCAGAAAGAATGATTGATCACAAGTTGGAAATGACTTGGCAGTATGTGATTTTTGAAGTTCAGATACATTCGCTATTAGTCTGTCTTTACCTTTCCAGCCAGAGTGAATCAAAGATTTTCATTTTAAAGAATTTTTAAATTTGTCATGAAATGACAAAGCAAGGGACTTTAATAGAATATTGAGGATTTTTTTTTTTTCCTGAAGCATATGATTCTGGGGTAAAGGAAAGTTCTATTTCAAAATTGAAGTTACATAACATCATGAGTTTTCTGGTGTTACATAGGCATATAAATTATACTGAAATTTTTCTGATTTAAGTAAAAGATGGTTATATAAATGGAGTTTATTGATGCTACTAAATATCTCTTAGGCCAGTAATGAATAGATTTCTTTTCCGCTCTTTGAACAAACAAACACAAGTGGGTATGATTCTTGAGATTAAGTTGTAGCAGTGGGTCTGAATTCCCAACTGAAAATAAACAGCAGCTGGTTTCAGCCACTTAAGCTTCTCTATATGCATCGCTTTCTATTTGACCATGGAAACACAGACATCCCCTCCTGAACTCTATGATAACAGAAGTAATAATAACGATGACAATAAAAAAGCTTTCTAGATATTACTAACATTTATTAAGGAATTAAACATGCACCAGATTACATACTTTATCAAGTTCAGTAAAAATTAAAAATGCCCAAGTCCAGCTGATAAAACTATTAAAAGGGAGCAAAGGGTTTTTTGTCTTGTTTTTGTTTCAGGAGGGGAGTACTTTGTTTTGCTATTTGGGTTCAAATAAATCTCTGCAGATGGTTTACTTGCTCTATATTGCTCTCAGAACTTCATTGAGCATTTATTAAACCCAAAGCATGATTTTAAGCATTACCTAGGTATTCAACGTTGGTTCATGTTCAGCTCTCATCAGTGAGGATAATGACAGCAGAACAGAGAAGATTGTGGACTGTGGAATTAGAGCATCAGGATTTAAGATTCATTATTTAATCTAGAAATGCACCCTTAGCAAGGAATAATTGCTTTCATGATAATTACTATTCCTTTAATGTTTTCCTTGTGTAAAATGGTGCAGTAATAGTTTCTAACTCAAGGAGATGTTGTGGGAGGTAAGAGGTACATTAAACAATTCAGTTAAAGTGTTTAGAGGTGGTCACCATAGGATAAATGTTTGAGGTGTAATAGCTCTTAGTATTGCTAATGATAAAAGTTCACATTAAATTAATATATCACTAAATAGAATAGGCTAAATGGTCAGTGAAGCTTATGAAACATATTTCACTTCTAGTGGATGTAATCAGGAACTAGGGCTATTGAGGATGATTGTACATAGGCTGAATCATGTTGAATAGAACATTTTAGAGATTAAAGATCATAGAGGTTTTGTTAAGTGCAGTGACTACTTGAATTGAAAGCATGAAATCAGAAAAGGACAGCACACATTACTAAACAGAAGTTTACCATGTGTGGTTGAAACAAGATGACGGATATGCAATTGTTGAGTATCTAAGTTAAACGCTCATGTGCTCATGTGAAACAAGTCCCTGAAAATCCTTGACTGGAGCTTGTTGAGTGAAGCTGCATTTGGATGGTACACAATGGGAACTCCTAGATGTGGGATCCTGTATAAGAAAGCTGTGAATTTACTTTGAAGTGAGGATTGGGCAGAGTGCAGAACATTCTTCCCACAAAGTAGCTTTCTAGAATGGTAAGTGAATGCACTTGAAAGAAAGGATATGAAGGAATGCCTTGGTATATCCAGATTATCTCTGTGGGAAAGGCAAAGGTCTTGAAGGCACATTCTTGGCTTTTTTTCACATGAGCAGAAATTATAAAACATATCAGCAAGTGTATTCTCTCTGTATTTGTATTTGTTTAAGCTAACTATATACATAACTTGGTGTTTTGTTTGCTTTAATAATAAAACAAGAAGCTCTTTGTCTGCACAATTCTTGAGCTTAGAATCCCCATGTCCCCTGGTGTGCCCACTAAAATCTTTGGAATATATCCTTGTTGGCCATGGGGTGAGCCAATAATGGAAGCTTTGTAAGAACAACACGATGTTCTTGCTTTTGAAATGACTTTTAAAATTTATTAACCATTACATTCGTTTACATCGCGAATGATATCTCCCTTCCTGGTTACTCCTCCACCAACTCCCCATCTTGCATCCACCCTGCCCTCTCCCCTTTGCCTGTATGAGGGTGCTCTTCCACCCAGCCACTCACACACCCTCTTAACTTAGATGTGTAAGCTAATGTTATGAAAAAAGGACTTGTTGATGGAGAGAATGCTTAAGGGTTCCAAGTTAAAAGAGTTTTAAAGTAAGTCTAGGGAGAGACAGTGAAAAAGTGGAGCTGACTCAACCCTACTTCCTTAGGTCCACATAGATAGGTATCTAGTTGCTTGTCATGTCTCCAGATCAAAATACAGTTTTGTAATTGCTCAACATGTGGCAAGCAACACACACACACACACACACACACCACACACCACACACCACACACACACATACACAAACACATGTGCGCACATGCACACACACTCACAGACACACAGAAACACAGAGACACCCCCACACACACAAACACATGTGCGTACATGCACACACACACACATACTCACAGACACACAGACACACACAGAGACACAGACACACACACACACACCACATAACGTGAATTAAAACACAACTGATAAAAGTCTTAAAAATATAAAAGTGAGAGTATAAGAGATATGAGAGAATCAAGGGACTGTGAATACAAAGAAGTTCCAACCTTTACACTCCCAAAAATGATTGACAAAGTGAGTCAAAGATTGGCTACATAGTTTGTGGTTGCTAGAGCCAAACACAATCCGTTCCAGAAGTCATGGGTTTCATAAAACAAATTGCCAAGAAAATCCTTCTTTTAGTGATTCAGAAAGATCAGAGAGACTTCTTTTTTGGCAGCCCTTGTGTGGAAAGAAAATAGTGATACAATTAGATATTAATAGAAATTAAAAAGAGAAAATTAAATGACAAGCTTGCAAGTGTATATTATGCTAGTTTTGTATTTCCAGAATTTTGATTTATATTACACAAGAGTTTTACTTGCTGGAGAAAATAAAACCTGTAGGAGGAGCTAAGGTGGGAGGAGTATGGAGAGGAAGAGGAAGAGGAAAAGGAAGAGGAGGAGCTAGGGAGAGCAGCGATGTAGGAGGATGAAGAGCCATGCAGGTATGGAGAGCAGTCCTGGGTAACAACTTATATTTAAGTTAGCTAATTGGGATACACCTCTAATTGTATGAGCATATTGTTATTGAGCATTATCAAACATATAAAGCCTTTGATTAATATTTAAGCATTAGAATCTCATTTTCTTACCTGGCCCGCATTTTCTTACCTGGCCGCACTGCCCAGCCTTGCGGAGACAACAGGGAAGATTGGCAGAGCCATCTCCCACACTGGTGTCTTGTGGGTAGCAGGGCTGGTGTTTCTGGCTTGCCCTTTCGTTTCTTCCAGCTACTGCACGCACATGGCCTCTGATCTCAGAACATGGCTGCTGAGTTAGGCAGAGCTGCTGCAGCTTAGTCGGCCCAAGAGAACATTGATTTAAATATCTCTGAAACAAAAACCATTATCTTACAGCCCATTTTTTTCAATGATGTTTACGGATGTAGAATGTCTTCTGTTTGTATTAACTGCTTTTAGTATATATTTGAGTAGCTAAAAACATTCTTGAGGATAAAGATTGTTCACTGGCAGTTTGTGGTTAGAGTATGCAACAGGATTTTTGGTATTTAACATTTCAATTAATTTTTGAAATGAATGACTGTGTAGCTCAATATGATACCTTATTCTTATTTAAAAATAATTTGCAGGGCTCTGAGCCTGCTCTTACAAATACTCACAATGTAAGAAATTATATATACAAATTTTAAAATACAGTCTATTATCAGAACATCATTTGTTGTCAGGAACGGAACTTTGTTCTTCTATTTCTTTGGTTAGTTTTATTTTCAGGTATAATAAGGAAAACACAGTCACCTGTAGTTATGGGCTCCATCATCTTCACAAATTACATTTTCAGAGAGAAGACAGTATTTATTACATAACAAAAAATCATGAAGGTGATCTTATGGTCTCACAGAAAATATTCCTTAAAAGGGTTTTGGTGCCCAGTAAGGACTTTGAATTACATCTTATGAAAAAGACTTTCTTGACTTTTTTGTTGTTGTTGTTGTTGTTTAAAAATGTGCTACACACACGGTTGGTAGACTTGTGAACTGTAGGAAGACCTTCTCAAAAAGACATTTTTAAATGATATGTAAAACTGATTCCTAGGATTCTAAAAGAAGGCATTTGTACTGAACCCAAATATACTTGAAAATATATATTATAATATTTTGAGATATTTGCACAGCTGAGAAATCTAAAAATATCTGTGGTTTCCATTGTGATAAAGTTAGAGGTACTGCTCATATGCCATGGGCTTTCGTCTGCATTCTTAGTTGAAGCATATGCTAAAGTGCATTAAGGGTTGAATGTGTGTTTTTTTAAAATGTATGTTCATAGAAATCCAGAATTTCCTTCCTAACCACTTACAGCATAATGAGGAGCCTTACTACACAAAATGTGGACAGTCAGATTACTGAAATGGATGTGGGTTCTACAGACACTTCTTTAGAATAAGTAAAAACATAAAAATTGGCATCAGAAAAATGTAGAATGGAATCCAAGTGCAATAACTTTCTAGTGTTTAGGGATGACACCCATGTCTTCACTTCTATGAATATTATCTTTTCATCTATTGAATGATGTTGATGAGTGAGCTAGAGAATATAATTCATGTGAAGTGACTTGTGAAGGCTTAGCAAGGCAATTTAAGATAAGAATCTTCTTTTGGGAGATATTGCTTCATTTCCATTTTGTATATTGACATAATTATATATATTATTATATATTTTATATATTATATGTATATTGTGCTTTATAGTACATAATATATAATATTTAATTAAATATCTCTATATATCTATATATATCTATATATATCTTTTGTTACCTTCTTGGAAACCGTACTAAACTATTGAACATTAAATCTTTCTTGGAATGATATGGAGAAGAATGATATTTCTTTTTCCTGTTAGCTTAGGGTTACAGGCATAAATGCTCTGACACCTTGGGAAGAGTGACTTCTCATCAGGATGGCAGATGGGGCTGTCATGTTTCTTAAAATACCAGCAGCACAAGCAGGAAAGGCTCTATTCTTAGTCTGGGATGTAAGCTCAATCTTTTGGATATGGCAAGCTGTGCCTTCCAGCCTTCTGAGACGATTCCTGCTAGCTAAAATAACACTGAAGTTGCTAAAATTTTAGTTGATTTTGCATCCAACACCTGGCTCTTAGTGGAATTGTTTATACTCATGGATTTAATTTTAGATTTAAGCTTCATATTTTTCCTACTACTTCAGATATTTTTAATTTTTCTAGCTGAATTAAAAATGTTTATGATTTACCAGTAGATTATTTTAGCTTTGGACCTCCTATAAATATAAATATACATTATAAATATACAAATGCTACCTCAGCCTGTTAGGACCTTGCTTACTTTTACTCTGTTTTCCATGCTAGGACATAATATTTTTAAATTTTTCCCTGTTTGTTTTGTAGTTAACTATTTATCTTTTCACTTGTATTTAGCAATTTACTCTTTCCATGGAGAAACAATCAACTTCATGAGTAGGTTGTTTATTTACTTGGTTGACTATTCCTTTACTCATTCATTAATTCATTTATCTTGCTTTGGAACAGTCTAGAAGATAGTCCAGAGCGTTATACAGTCCAAGGCCATTCTTTCCTTTACAGAGTTTCTGCAAAACTTTTTACTGCTTGGGACTTTTCCTTCTTTTTGTTTCAGTAGAGTCTGTAGGAGGGATGACAAGTCCTCAAGGAATCGTACAGAAAATATCTGGGCCTTTTTCACAATGTGATCTTCTTCATCATTCTTGCTATGTTATATTGAAACATAGTGTGCCTTTATCTCTCATTGTGTCACTATGTTTGAGTCTTATAGGCTTAGGAGGAAGCCACTAAATCACTTGATGGAAGCAGCTTCTGTTAGAGGCAAAGCTGTCTCTTTCATGATCTCTTGTGTTGATCCCAAAATTGGAATAGTCCATCCCATAGTAAGAATTTAGGTGATTATGAAGCACTCCATCCAATAGTAAGAAGCTAACTGATTATGAAGCAACAGAGAATGCACACAGGCTGGTACAACATCCTCTGCTTATATTGTGTATTGTGTATGTCTTTGCCATGTCTCACGCATACTAATAAAATATGGCTCAACATGCTTTTCCTTTCTAAAACTCATTCATGTTCCCTTTAACCAATTCTAGCCTTAAACCCTATAGTTGATACAAAGAAAGAAAAAAAAGTTCTTGAAACAATACGTGATTTGGTAAAGTTTTTTTTTTCATACTAAATTCAAGTATGTTTAACATTTGTCGTGATGTGGATAAAATTGGCTCACAGGGAGTGGCACTATTAGGAATTGTGGCTTGGAGTAAGTGTGCCACTGCAAAATGGGCTTTGAGGTTTCAGATGTTCAAGCCAGGCCCAGTGGCTCACTCTATCTTCCTGCTGCTTTTGAATCTATATGGAGAACTTTTGGCTACCTCTCCACTACCATGTCTGCCTGCATGCTGCCATGATTCTCACCATCATGACAATGGACTATAAGCCAGCTGTAATTAAATATTTTCCTTTAAAAGAGTTGCCATGGTCATGGTGTCTTTTCACAGCAATAGAAGCCCTAACTAAGACAGCACAGGATGTTGACTTCAAGCCTTTTCTAGCAGAAGGCAGAGCTAAGATAGGTTTATGAAATCACCATCTGACATAATCAGATGATGACTGAAAAGCTGTAACTATAGGCCATTGTACATTGTACAAAATCTACTGAGGTCATTCTAGGGGGTTTATTTATGATTTGGTCATAATTATGTATGATCTTGAAATTATACTTAGAAATTATTAAGCTTATTAACCTTGAAAGAAAGTCATTAAAATGTAAGTAAATGGTCCATACTCACACGGTTAAGTAGATGGAATGAAGCTTATTAATATTGGAATATTCTCAATAAAGTCCATTATAAAATTTAAAGACTTTAAGAATTATTACTTGTTTATGTGTCTACTCACTACTTTGACAATATATATTATGACTATATATATTTCATTCAAGCTAATGAGCAATTATTACAATTATAGAAATTAATATTATTAAAGTTATTCTACTCCTTTTCTAATCCATTTTAGAGTTTACAATGGAATTTCAAATATCCTATTTCATTGTGACTTTAGAATATAATCATCTGATTAATTTTGTTTTAAATTATTTTGTTGTGTCATTTTATTTTTACAAATTAAAAATAAATCCTAGCTTTATTGTCGTGCTATTTTGACAAGGTGAAGCACAGCTCAAACCCATCATTCTTTTTCTAACGTTTTAAATACCATCTTAGAAGATACACTAAGTACTTTGAGCACATAGATTTGTCAGTGGGAAAATATATAAAGCCATCAGGGCCAGTATACAGAAGTATGTATTTAATGTATCAGCTTTGGGAGTGGAGCCTAGGAATAGAGCTATGGAGTCAGTATTCCTTTAGAGCAGTAAGGGATGGGAACAGAGAGGTAGATTACCTTGTAATGGACATATTCCATCAAGACTAGGGCAGAAACCTGATTCCTAAATTGGGAGAGCATCATATTTCCCCCACAGAAATAAAGATGTAGGAAAATAATAATGTAACAAGTAAGACAACCTGTTTCTATCTATATCAGTGTTACACAGAAGGCATGTGTAGGTACAGGTAGAGTAAGTGGCTTCATTTGATGTAATGTTACATCTCATTTCTTTCTTTTTATTCGCTCTTTGAAAGTTTTGTACATGTATATGATATATCTTAGTCATATACATGCCTCACCCTCTGCTCCAACTCTGTCCAGTATCCTCCATTATATCTCCTAACTTCATGTTATTCTTTTAAATTTATTTAGTCTATTGAGACAGTTAGTTTTACTCATATATGTATGGATAGCAACTCATCCATAGGAATAGGGGAAACTTTCCTGTGTCCACCCCTCAGCTAGTGCAGAAAAGAAAGAAAAGAACAGGAAAGCAAACAATGAAAAGTGACTCTCCTAGCAGCAATCAACTGCCAAGAGTTTCTCAGCTAGCGGTGGGGCTTCAGCAGCTCATGTACTCTCCACACTGGCACTCTTAATTGCCTTGATATTATGCAGATCATCTGAGGGAAATTACAACCTCTGTGGCAGTTGTTTCCTTTTTACTTACTGTGGTGATATTTTTGCCCCACTGATAACTTTATACTTCACTTCAAAAACTCTGAAATGAGTAGTACCATTGAGTCACAAAGATGAAACATTTGCTAGAAGATTGAACCAGTCTCACTCACTATAAGCTAAAGCTCCTAACAAAGGACTCTAGAAGTAATGAAAAGCAGGGCCAAAAGGTTATAGAAAGCCCTAACACTTTCCGGGGCAATTGGTCCTGGTCAACAGGAGAAGAGGCAGTTTTTGGTTTTATACTTCCAGGCAATACATACATACATACATACATACATACATACATACATACACACACATACACCTGTGATTCATGAGATATATAGTTCATTTAGCTGTAGTATTCACTAGTGCCACTGTAAGTGTGATTTGTCATTTGAAACTAATCTACCTTAGGGAGGTCCATGATTACCAGAGACTTCATTACATCAGGAATAAGAGTACAGGTTACACAAAATAAATTACCAAAACCTATTGAAGTGATAGTTGACAGGAGTGTTTGGGGTGTATAATAGGAAGAATTATCAGTGTTAGTCTGAAATAAAAATGTAGGATTATAGCTTATTTCACTTCTCTCTCCTAAGTTTTCTTCCACAAAGATAGCCTAGAGGCTAGACATTAAAACTGTATGTAGGGAATGTAGGCTGGGCAAGGAGTAGACAGAGTTAACACAGTTCTGGTGTTCAATAATTGCTTTGGAAAGATCCTGTGAGAATTATAGCAACTTATGGCCTCCAGTCACATTGTCATGCACAAAGAGAACTTTTTTTTTCTCTTTCTTCTAGGCAACCTCTGCATAAGACATGTTCTTGCTCCATATGTGTCTTTAAATGGAGCCAGTTTTATACTTTAGTAAATCACTTAATTTACTCATGAAATGACACCTCCAAGGTTGAAAATTGTAAGCCTGATCATTTTGAAGAATAAGAGCTAGCTCATAGTGCCTTGATTATTTTAAAAGGAAGTCAGTACTTAATAAATGTTCAAAATAATCAGCAACTTAAAAAGTATGAACATATTGATCTTGGTTCTTTTCAAAGTTCAAATGGGCACAGCAAAGAGCAGCAATACAGTTATTGGCCAAGAGTCCATATTTTTTTGAGTTAAAGGAATAAGTTATTGTGTATTCCAAATTATTTTTAAACGAGGCATCTTTCCTTATAGGTTTAAATCAACAAAATGTTCTATGCACATTCATGAAATGAATACAAATACATTAATAACAGGTAACAATTTAGGGTGAAGTAATTTACAATAAATAGTTCTTGTCATAAATCCCTGACCAGAAAGGGTTAAAAATATCTATGAGGCATGGCATTGTATGTCATATATTGAGCAGTAATTAATAAAATTACTTAAGATCTTGGCTTTAATTGTGCCTCAAAAACTGATCTTTAATGTATTTCTCTGCTTCTCATTTACTGGATCAGTCATCCTCCACTATCCTCCCTAAATCCTGATGTGCTCCTCGGCTGTTATTTTTTCTTCCTAGAGAAGCAGCAAAACTTTGTGGCTCCTAGATAGTAAGTCTTAAAATCACTAATAATTCTGGTTAGAAGCTTATACATATCTTTTTTAAATTAATGAGGTTCCATAGACCCCCAAACATTTCAGGTTATTGACAAACCTCTTTGTTATCCATTCCAACTCGAAAGCAAAGCCCTGTTGTAGCAGTCACTGAACACTTGAATCATAGAACACAGAGTAATCAAGGTGATACTCACATAGAAGCATTGTTCCTAAAAGCTCGCTTTCATTGTTCTGGAAGATGGTTTGCAAGCAACCAGAGGAGGAAAGTCATCACCAGCCTCACCCTGCTTTGAGCCCTGCAAGCTACAGTATGACTGGCATGACAAAATGAACGCATTGTGGCAGTAATGGCATGAATGCTATGGAAGTAACCCACCACTTTCTGATTGTATGTAATGCTCACTCCATGAGCTGAAACCCAAATATGACATTGTTAGTAGAGCCAAAAAACCTGGGACTAGATTGGTCATTGGCTCCTTGAGAGAACTTAATATTATTTTTATGTTAAATGGACATAGTATTAAAATAATGTCTGATGTGGAACTGCTAAGCTTGTAGATCATTGCATCTCTCCACTATGATTAGAGAAGCTTCAGTAGATGACAACACAAGGAGCCTTAACTGGTCAAGGAACAGAGAACAGAAGGCTGTGGAATGTTCTGTCCTATATGGGATTTACATATCAAGCCATA
Organism: Arvicanthis niloticus; assembly: GCF_011762505.2. Classification (NCBI taxonomy): domain Eukaryota; kingdom Metazoa; phylum Chordata; class Mammalia; order Rodentia; family Muridae; genus Arvicanthis; species Arvicanthis niloticus. The sequence goes on from NC_047659.1 coordinate 79,893,065, forward strand.
TGATCAAGCTTCAGTGATTCTTATGAAAGAGTGGCTAGAAAGTTTAAGATTCAGTAGTGATAAACAACTTCAAGAGAACAATATTTTCTGTCAGAGTTGGGTAGCTGACTATATATACTCAGTGCTTATGACAGCATACACAAGATCTGTACAAATTTAAGCTCACCAGAATATCAGCAATGGGAGTTAGGCATAAAATCTACCATTAGCTAAGGATATATTTGCATTTGGCAGTTTTCTGAGAGATTTAATGGTATAACCCTTATAATGCTTATATTACCCTTATAACCAGGGTAAGTTCCACTACAAAGATTAGTTAATCAACACAAACTGGACTTCATGGTGTTTAAAAAAAAAGAATATTTGAAGTTGAGTGTATATCAAGGTGGGGATAGAGAAGGTAAACATGGGAAGAGTTGAGAAGTAGAATTTAATATAATAAAAAAACGATATTTGCAATTTTCAAATAACTAATAAAGTATTATTTTTAAAGGAAAATTTCTTGTTTGGAGTAATAAATGTTGGAAAGAATGTAGCAAGCAGAAGTGTTGGAAAGAATGTTGGAAAGCAGGTGGAGAAAATTAATATTATGAAAACAAAATGTTTTTACTAGGTTTATAGGAGATACAGATTCCTTAGAAATTTACAATGTATTCTGAAGGATGCAACATTACTGGTATTTTTGTAAAATTCATATGTTATGTACAAGATGGATCAAAAAAGTGGCTTGAATGTCAAGGAATAAAATACAAAATATTACGTTGATCCTGAATTAGGTGTTAAGAATTGAATTTCTTTAATATCATTCAGAATGGAGATAAAAAGTTGCTAAATTTGTAGAATAAATGTTGCTGAGAAGGTTAAACTGAATAATACCATGACTTAGTATCTGAGAAGCTGGTGCTGCTGCTGAGTGGCAGCAAAATTCATAGAGGGGTTGATAAAGATGAATGGAAGCTCTCATCCCTGTGTTGCACAGCTGAGCCCACGTTGCCAATGTAATTTCTGAACTGCAGAATGTGATTGATGCTAGAATGGGGATAAAAGACAAGGTGATAAGATGTTGGGGTGGTATTTGTGGTACAAGGACACAATGGCATGATGTTCAATCAAATGATACCACATCTAGAAAATGACAAGATAAATGCTGCTCATATGCCTCCATCTCATGAGAGCATCAAGGGATTTACAGATCATATTTCCAAGATATGGTCTTTCTGAAGAAACTGAGGTTCACCTTTTGTTTTGCTTTAGAAGTGGAGTCTACCTCAACTCTGTATTATTCAACTCTGTATTATTTTTATTCAGTAGAAAATTATAGGGAGAAAATATTAATAATTTATTTGAAATATATTTTATAATATTCAAGACACTTGGCTTGAAATCACCCCCAAAGAATTTTGATAAATTTATCGCTTCTGGTGGATGGTGGTACATGCCTTTATTCCAAACACTTGGGAGGCAAAAGCAGATGGATTTCTGAGTTCAAGCCTATCCTGGTCTACAGAGCAAATTCCAAGTGAGCTGGGGCTACATAAAGAAGTCCTGTTTTGAAAAGCAAAAAAAAAAAAAAAAAAAAAAAAAAAAAAAAAAAAAAAAAAAAAAAAAAAAAAAAAAAAAAAAAAAAAAACACCACCACCAACAACAACAAGAACAAAATACATATTCATGATTTGCTTTTAAGTAAGAAGGCCATGTTAGGGTTTTACTACAGTGAGCAGACATCATGACCAAGGCAACTCTTACAAAGACAACATTTCATTGGGTCTGGCTTATAGATTCAGAGGTTCAGTCCATTATCATCAAGGCAGGAACATGGCAACACGCAGGCAGGCATGGCCAGGAAGAGCTGAGAGTTCTACATCTTCATCTGAAGGCTGCTAGCAGAATACTGACTTCCAGGCAGCTAGGATGAGGGTCTTATAGCCCACACCCACAGTAACACACATGTTCCAACAGGGCCATACCTTCTAATAGTGCCACTCCTTGAGTAGAGTATATAAAAACCATTACATTCCACCCCTCCCCCATAGTCTTATCCAAACAGTTGAATTTATGGGGCCATACCTAAACACAGCATAATGCAAAATATGTTTAGTCCAAAGTCTAAAGTCCCATCTGAGATTCATCCAATCACTTAACTGTAATTCCCAAGGCAAGACAGAAAATTAGCTGGACAAACTCCAAACTTTGCATCTCCATGGCTGATCTCAAAGCAGTCTTCAGATCTCCAACTCCTTTTTCATCTTTGTTGACTGTAACAAACTTCTTTCTCCTAGGCTGGTTCCACTCCCTGTTAGAAGCTTTCCTCAGCAGATAGCCCATGGCTATGGCATCCTTAACTTCTTGGGGTCTCCAAGGCAACTTCAATGTTTCTACTTCTTGTTTCAATGTCTGGGATCCATACATGATCTGAGATTCTCCAAAAGGTTGGCGTCACTTCTCCAACTCTGCCCTCTATAGCACTCTAAGCTCAGGTTGCTACACTCCACTTCCACTGCTGTTCTTGATCAGCCCATGGCACTGGCATCTCCAATACACTGGGGTCTTTCGCTGCAACTAGGCTTAACCAATGGCCTCTCATAGGCTCTCTTTGTAGTGCCAAGTCTCAACTCCTTTGCGTAAGTCATGGGTCATCAACTGCAACTGAGGCTGTAATTTCTCCAATGGCCTACCATGGCCTATCACAGTGCCAAGCCTCAGCTGCTGTAGGAGGTACAACCTTGGCTATCTTTGTGTTTATGAGAACATGGCTTCTTTGTGTTCTCATAAAACACTTCCCAGAAGATTTCACTTCAGTGATACTGGTCTCTTCTTAATCACCACTAATTTCTTAGTTCCAGCTAACTAAGACTAACTAAGCATTCTGGACTCTAAAGGCACATGGCTGAAAATGCTGAGTTCTGCTGCTTGCAGGAGCTGGACCATGGTTCCCTTGTTCTATTACATTATCACTAGCTTTCCAGTTTCCAACTCTTTCACTGTCTAAGCTTGGTTGTCCTGGATCTTGCTCTTTAGATTGACCTTGGACTCAGAGATTTGCATGCCTGTCTCCTGGGATTAAAAGTGTGAACCACCATACCTGAACTTAAACTTTTCTTCACCTAGAACTTATGCTGTCACTGGCTGGCCTTGAACTCAGAAATCTGCTTGGGATTTTTTATCTCCTGGGATCAAAAGTATGTACCACCATGCCTAGATCTAAATTTAGCTGGGTAGGATCTTGCCCCAAAGTCCCACTCCCTTACTCTGCTATCTCCTAGTCAGTTCCATTTCACTTCCTGGTGTCCCTTTAATATTCAAGCAATATATTTTATATTTTTTTTCTAAACTTGTTATTCTTAAAAATGCTCTTCCTGAGACTTAACCAGAGAACAAAGTCTCTACTGACCTTTTTCAGACTTCCTTTCTGAATTTAATTAATGTAAATCTTTTTACCTTAGCCTCAGATAGACTCTTCAGACAAGGGCAGAAAGCAGCCACATTCTTCACCAAAATGCCACAAAAAGAGTCTCTATGCCACATGCATAGAGACTGCATAGAGTTCTCCTCTGAAACCTCTTGGGCCAGATATGCACAGTTTGAATCACTCACAGCAACAAATCTTCCATATTCTACTAGGATGGCTCATTAAGGTCCACTTAAAACATTCCATTGCTTTCCAAATCAAAGTTGCAAACTCCACATTCTTCCAAACAAAAGCATAGTCAGACTTATCATAGCAATACCCTACTTCTGGTACCAGCTTCTGTCTTAGGGTTTTACTGTTGTGAACAGACATCATGACTAATGCAATTCTTATAAGGACAATATCCAATTAGGGTTGGCTTACAGGTTTAGAGCTTCAGTTCATTATCAGCAATGCAGAAATATAGCAGCATCCAGCAAGGCATGGTCTAAGAGGAACTTAGAGTTCTACATCTTCCTCTGAAGGATGCTGGCAGAATACTGACTGTGCTGGACATGGGCTCCTTCTCATGGCATGAACTTCAAGCTAGACTTGAAGTCATTGGTTGGCTAGTCTCACAAGTTCTTTGCCACCATTAACACAGCACATCTTGCAGGCTGGACAAATTGTAGTCGAAAGGCTTGTATCTTGGTTTCAGAATGTATGATTCAGGCTCAGTATTTTCACGGGTGTGATGCTATCATGCAAAATTCCCATGTGACTAATTTTAACCAATGGAGCCTGAGTAGAAAGTTAGGTGTATAAAATATTGCTAGAATATTTAATAATGAGTCCTATAATGTTTTTTTCTTTCTCAATAGTGGTAACTGCTGGATATGTGTTTATTCAGACTTCATTCTTGAATCAATTCATAGAGAAGAGCTTCCCTGGGAAGTTGGATGATCCAAATTGAATTATAGATGTGAGAAACACATTTTTATTTTCTTAAGTTATTAGGATGTGGGGTTTACCTTTTACCTCCTGTATCCTGCTTAATAATCGATGTTAGTGGGCATTTTTCTTGAATGTCTTTTATATTAAAAAGTGATTTGTAATAATTGGACAACCTGACATCTTTTAATATAAAAACTTATTCATAAAAATTCTGAGGAGATGGGTAATTAGTAATAAAAGTGAAAATGCATAAAATACAAATCTTTTACTTCAAAACTATTAATATTTTTTAGCTACAAAGCAATAGTGTAAGTATTTTATATCCTTATATAGTAGTTTATTAATTTTCTGGAGACATTTTTTGTTTAAATCACATTTTTGAATCATATTGATGTTTTTTAGCTTGGACATGCTTTCCCCACATCTGACAATGGGAAATAAGCTTTCCCACTTGGGAAATTTTCTCATTCCCAAAACAAATAAGTTTTGCCCTCTCCCCCTTTATTGTGTTTTCAATATTTGCAAAAATAGATTACTAATTATAAGCTAGAGCTCTATTGTTAAGCCTCTGTCCTGGTACCCTGGAAGCCTGTCTCCTGGAGCCTAGATTTTCATACTGAGGAGTGCAATGTAAGAGTAACAGCACATATGAACTTATGTCCCTCAAAGTCTTATGTGTAAGCATTTGGCAATTTGGTGTGAATGGGTGATAGGTGGAACTTTTAAGACCCAGGTCCTGTTAGGAAGTCTTTAGGTCTTTGGACATCGACTTCAAGGCAATTGATAAAACTTAATATGTATCCTCTTCACATCCCAGTCATGAAGACAGTGTTGTTTTCTCAGCAAGTCTCATTGTATGTTGTTTTGACCCTGGCTTTCAAGAGACAATCCACTTGTTCACAGAGTTAAGTCTTTGAAAACCGTGATCTAAAATAACCCTTCTTCTCTTTTGTAGTTGATGCCATGTGTTTGTTATGATAAGAAAAATTCAGTTGACACAAGACCAAACTTTACTGTTTACTAATTTACTTGTTTTTACTGTTTACTAAATTACTGTTAGTTTCTCAGTTTTCTCATTATAAACATCAATAATTATATAGTTCGGTATTAACATGGCTAAATATAACCCTCTTATTTTATTTTACAAATGTATGTTTATATACATATTTATTGATTCTATCACCTGGCTTATGTCTCACATAAGTGACCTAGTTAATTATTTCTTTCCTTTCATGAAAGAAATATAACGGACTAATACAGGGCATCTTTATTTTGTTTTGAGCATTTTTAAAGGTAAATATCAGATATAATTCTGCCGCTTTTTGGTTAACTGAATAGCTAGAAATTCCCTTCTTAGGAGTTACTATGCTCAAGCTCATCACATCGTTTCCTTCTGGTGGGTATCTTAATGTTTTAAGAGAAATGATCTTAATTGATTTATTGATGGAGCTAAGATTTGACAGAATAGAGAGGAATTTTTTTACATCTTTGGCAACAGAGTTCTAAACAGAGGTAAACACTCAGCTGACTAAAACTATACCGAATAAATATAAATACCATTAAAATGTTCAAAGTGGCTTTCAATAGTAGGAAAGCCTGTATGAAAATTTTCTAAGGAATGAACAGCATATTAATCCCTTCATAATCAATATTTTTCACCTTCTCATAATCCCAAAATTAATTATTTCTATACTCAATCTATAAAATTTGTCTGTTAAAGAACAGGGCATGGTGACACATGCCTGATCCTAGCACTTAGAAAGTAGAGTCAGGGGTTCAAGAGTTCAATGTCATCTGCTGCTTCATAGCAGGTCAGAGGTAATCCTGGGCTTCATAAGACCCTGTTTCAAAACTAAACAAACAAAAAATCATGAGAAACATTGAGGAAATGAAGAAAAAACCTATTTACTATAGTAGGTCATGGGCTATCATGTGCAATCATCTCTTCCTTTCATTGTGCTTATAATTTATACAGATGTACAAAATTTAGGAGACAATATCACAAGCTAAGAATTGGAAAATGACAAGTATAGTGAGATAAGAAGCATGTTAATGAAACTAACATAGCTGAAGCAAAGTTTTAATGGGAAGGCAGAAAAGTCTTTTCATTACTTAAAAGCAATGTATGCATGGGGTGTCTTCTGCTTAGTGGTTTAGAAAATTGAAAGCCAATTACGATAATTGAAAATGTTGAATGTGATTTGGATCTATAGGTAGTTTTGTAGTTTCAGTTGGTATCAACAGAGTACATGGTAATCTAGAGGCTTTAGACTATATGTCCAAGATTACTAACTAAACAATTTGACAGATGGGGCTGGCTGTCAGCTAGTAGCTCAGCTGGGGTATTGACTGGGTGTATTTGTTATTTTCCACATGGTCTCTCCATATGGCCTGGACTTCCTACAGAATGGCATCTGGAATCCAATGGAAACTGTGTGAAAATAGAAGCTGTATATATCATACATTCATACTGCTTCATTTCCCACTGAATGTGACTGGTCAGAGCAGATCAGAGGACTAACCTACTTTCATGTGGAGGCTGAACAGATATGTCCATGTATTGCAGGGATTTTAAAGGATTTGTGGACACTCTTTAATCTTTCTCAGTGTTAACACACGAAGACAGACAGGGCTGAAAGTAGAAAGCAGGAAAATGATCTTGCAGACCACAGAAGATTTTACTTTCCTACAATCTTGAGTTTAAATATTTAAGAAACACTAACTGTTTCGGCCACAAAGAATCTATGTATGAGTTTAATTCTCGCTGTGGTTCAACTCTTTACAATCTTTGATGTAGGAGGTGTCAACTACAGAATATATAGGTAATCTAGAAAATGTTAAGAGCTAGAATAGCAGAAGGAAAGATTTTCAATGCATCCTGATATAAATAAAAAGGAAATGAAGAGAAATGGTGCTTGATGAAATTTAGAAGCTTCTCTTCTACTTTTATGAAGCAGACCAGTGATCCATAAAGGGAAATATTTAAAAGATATTTTATGAGGAAAAATTGAGAATCTTAGGCCCTTCATTAATGTCTATGATTCTGTCCTTCTTGAATATATATTAACTCTTGTATTATATAACACATTTACAAATGTGGCATTTGTACATTCTTCATGAATAAATGAATATATGTTTATTTGTAAATGTTCAGAATATTTCCAATAACTGCATATGATCTGATTATTAGTGAATAAAAATCATGGTAAAAAATTAACATACTCAATTTAGCATAAAGTATATCATTTACCTTTGGTAGGAACTTTTTCATATAGTGGAAAATAATCTTTGAGGTACAAACATTGCATGTCAAAGAGGCATAAATATTTTTTCCCATCTCCAAAGTGAAAGAAAAATTTGTATTCATCAATTTTAATATGAAAAATAAATGTTTTAAGGAGATGGAGTCAATATTTTAGTACTCAAAATGTATTATCATTTCACAAAAGATTATGTATAATCTCTGTAATTGTGTGACCTGTGTTTATATTTGCACCTGGTGATTATCAGGAAAATTTATATTATATTTGTTTGAGCCTGTAGCCAAATTGCCGATCAGTAGCCTTTTCTGAAATTAATTGCTAAGAATTTGCTTGTCTAGATTATAGCTCTGAGTCACGATATTATAAATAGACACTGTTTTATATGAAGCTGTTTAGAAATAGGCATCCTTTATAAGGGTTTCCGGATGTCTTTCCTGTTGGCCTTTGTTCTGGGGGCTGGGGCTCTTTAGAAAGCGCTTGTGTTTGCTATAGGGGCTCCTTGTTTCTTTGAGAGCACAATTTTTGTTCTATTTCTGGTTGTGGTAAAGCCACTTAGTGTTTTTGTCTTTACATTACTTACCTTGTAAAAACCTAAGATTGAAAAAAAGTAAATTTCTATAATCTTTTAGATCCTATAATAAAATATTTTTCTCTGAAATCTTTCCCTTTAAATAGTTACTATTAAGAATGTGGATGTTTAGACTGTAAATATTTCCCTGGGTAAAAGCTTTCTGTGCAAGTATTACAACCTGATTTTGGAGCCTAACAGCCCCATGAAAGCTTGGCACTGTGGCATGCATATTATACTGTGATGGGTGTTAGTGGAGAGTGTGGTATCCTGGAGACTTGCTGGCCAGCCAGTATGGCTGAAATAATGAATTGCAGGATCAATGAGAGACTCTGTGTCAAAGATAAGGAAGGAAGAGTGATTGTGGAACACAACTGTGGTGGTTTGAATGAGAATGCCCTTCACAAGCTCTTAGGTTTGGAACCTTGATCTCCAATTGGTGGAACTTTTGAGAAAGATAAGAAGATGTGACCTTATTGGAGAGCATGTGCCACTGGGGGCATGTTTTTATGTTTCAAACTCTCATATTTTTCCCAGGGTGTCTGTATGCCTCCTGCTTGTGGATGAGATGTGAGCCCTTACCTACTGCTGAGATAAATGCAATGCCTGCTATTACATTCATTCACTGTAGAATGAAGTTCATGGTTCCACTTCATATTAAACATTTTCCTTTATAATTTGCCTGGAAAATTTAAAAATTACTACGGCAATACCTAACATTGACTTCTGGATTACATATGCATGTATATGATCTCTCTCTCTCTGTCTCTCTGTCTCTCTGTCTCTCTGTCTCTCTCTCTCTCTCTCTCTCTCTCTGTCTCTCTCTCTCTCTGTCTCTCTCTCTCTGTCTCTCTCTCTCTCTCTCTCTCTCTCTCTCTCTCTCTCACACACACACACACACACACACCAGAAATAAAGAAAGAATTTGTCCTGTTCATTTTGAAAGGCTACTGTCTGAAGGGAGATTATCGAAGGTAGTGCACCTGGGCTGCACTTGTTATCTGTTGTGTACTGGAGACAGGAAAGATGGTACTGCTGACAAGAAATAGTACTGAAATTTGAGGGATGCTATTATGCCTTAAAATAAGAGCAGAAGTCAGAATTTAAAAAATAACCTTTCTATCACACATCTTAGTGAACACATCTGCATTAAATAGTAAATAAAAAAGATTGAAAAAGTAGACAGTAATCAAAGTAAGATAAACTTTTTCGTGTCAGATCTCCACAAGTAAATGCATGGTGCCTTTATCAGTTTGTCTTCTTGAACAATCGGGTGGTAAAATGAAACCAGCTTGCATAAGTGGGATTGGATGGGACAACTATGAGGAATCAAATGAAGGGTCGAAATGAGGAAGGTGAGCATTTATACTATGATAGAGACTGAGGAAAGATGGGGCAGGAAGTCTCAATTTGAAGCCAATATTCAGAAAATCTCTCTAGGTTGAAAGAGGTACTTAATCAAAGTTAGTTACTGAGTGGATTCTTGTTCAGCGCAATATCAATATTCCTGTCATATGACCTGAGATCTTTGTACAAATGTGGGGTTAATCTAATGGTCAGTTTCTGGGGCAGGTAATCAAGAACCGTCATTGCTGCAGGAGATCTAAGAAACATATTTCAAAGTCTCCAGACAGGAGGCTGGACACTGAGAGGCCATCTTTAGGAAGGATTTAATAACATAGGAGGACTATAGTGACAATACTTTACAATAGTATGTAGCATGTATCACAGTTTTTAGAAGGTAGAGTTTAAATGTTCTCAATAAGAAGAAATGAGAGTATAGAGTGAGGGATATGCTGGTTGGTACAATTTGATCATTGTACATTGTATTCCTTTCTTGAAGCATTGTTTTTAACATGTAAATGCATTGAATTATTATTTACAACTTAATACATATTACATTAACAGCAAATTTCATCTATAGCATATATAATATACTCCATGAGAATTCTACTGGATGGTAGATGATCTAGGATAATGATAGGCAGTGTATTTAATTTATTCTATAGGTAACTACATTATCTAATTTATATTTTATAAAAATACAATGAGGAAGGTATCATTTTAATTTTCAGTTACATAATCTTAGTTCACTTGTGATTTTTATTTAATGTAACACTATTGTAAACATCTTACGTATTAGCCTACATCACAAAAACAGTCCTTACAAATATCATATGATGATAGCTCCATTGGAGACCTGAGGAACATTTAAATTTAAGTTCCCCAATGTTTTCATTCAGACGTTTTCTTTTTTATGCTGTAACTCAGAATCATCATATTATAATTCTTCTACCTATGAGATGTGTTCACACATTTTTGCTCTATCTAGAACTCTACACTTGAAGCTTTGGAGCAAGAAATAACTTTGGTATATAACAGAGGTAACTAGAATTAAGATAACTATGGTTCATGTGTGTTCATGTTCACATTAGAACATGTATGTCCATTGTATGTGTTATGTGTATGCTGAGGGTATAATCCTCAGGAACACATCATGCCCAGTTTATGAGACAGCATCTCTAAGTAGTCTGGAGTTCACTGATTAGGCACAACTGACTGGAACCAATCCCCAGGAATCCTGCTGTCTCTGACTCCTCAGTTTGGGATTGTAAATTTGTGTCACCAGTGAGTGTATTTTATCTAGGTATAGACACTGATCTCATGCTTGCAAGGCAAGTGATTTACCATTTACACATTCTCTCAGCTCTTAGTTAGAATGTTTCAATGTAATTGGCACATACATTTTCTAAATAACCTTAAAATACTTCAAGTTTAAATGGTAATACAGTTTAAGACCCATAGTGCTGGGACTATTTTAAATTCAGAATAGTACTCTTAAAAAGACCTTTGTCTTAGGTGTGAAACATTTAGCAAATTGTTTCTAAAAACTTGGCACTGCATAAAAACTTTTTTATGCTCTTTAATAGAAGGGCATGACCTTTATTACATGTTTATTGTATATTAGATCATTTTCTAAGAACTCAGCATGTATGTATTAGCTTACTTTATCCCAATTAAAATTCCTAGGTTTTGCAAACATTGTAGTTTTAGGTGCAAAAGCCAAGACAGAAACCTACAGATGAGATTGTAAGTGAGGACACAGTAAAGAACTGACATAGATGAGCAGTCTTGAACAGGGTGGAGGTTTTTACTGCATATATGAGAACCGCAGGAGGCATGTAGAAGATTCAAGAGCATCCATTGTTAGGGCAGACTAGTGATTGACAGGCCTATCTGTCTGGAGCAGAAAATATAGTAAGAAAGAAGAGCAAAGACAGTCTCAGGTGTAGGGAGAGAGTGGGAAAGAAAAGCAGGGAGAGAGAAAAGCAAAAGTGACAGGGGAGCCTTGCCATAAGGGGGTTATGTTGCTGAGGGAGAAAAGCTACATAGCAGGAACAGCTTGGGACATAGCCTGAGGCTCGGATCTGCTGGAGGTTTGTTTGAGTTAATGGAAAACTGGATGCTCTTTCCAGATGGACTCTGAGGGATGTAGAAGTGATAAGAGAGTAATGGCTTTTTGTGGCAAACTGTAACCCATTTTATAAGGTTCTAAGGAATGCTGAGTGTTTACCAGGTCAAAGTCTGAGCTGAACCCAGACTGTCATCTTAGGAGAAGTCAGTAGGTTTGGTCTTTGAGGTGCTGGTCTTCTCTACCCACTTCAGACCTAACAGAAAACAATATAACCCAAGTGTGAACCTAAAAAGTCCCTCTCTCTAAATTCTAGTCACTTCCTTCTTAGTTATAAATTTTTTTTTATTAGTAAAAAAAAATTAATATAGCAATGTGAAACATGACCAGTTAATGACTCCGTTGTTCCAGCACAGTTGCTTAGAGTGAGGGAAACTTGGCTGAAGTGCCACTCTCTAGTTGGGATGTCAGACAAACATTTTAATAGAAAAGGATATTTATTCATTCATTCATTCATTCATTCATTCATATTCATTTGTTGATGGAAATGTAAATTATCTACTAGTTTCCTTAAAGACAGGTTCACGGAATGATAAGCAAACATGTTTCTTCTGATCCAGTTTTGCCCAGTCTGAATGACTGCTGGCCACAAGCTAATTGTCAGCTGGCTCTAATTGGAGAAGTTAATGCTACAGCTTCCTGCACCATCCTTACTGCAGCACTGGGCCAAGTAGAACCTGGGGATGGGAGCAATGACTTCATTCAAATTTATTTGACTTAATTTGTATATAAAATATTGCTATGCATTCTGAAGAATGAAGTGCAGAATACTCACTCATTTTTCCTGGGGAGGGGTGAACTCTGCCCATATATTGTGAATAAATTTTAATTCTCATTTTTCTGGGGACAGGTGAACTGTGCTCATCTATCTGTAAATAAACTTTAATTCAAAAACAGCCATCTTCACTTGCATCAGATCCCTGACTTGTATTTTGTGGATGATGTGATAGAAACACAAAGTAGGCAAATTATTATTTTTTAAATGTTTGCTGTGTCTCCATACAGAAAAAGCCTGCTGACGAGTCTTCAGTAGTATAGACACATAGTCCATACACATAGAATCATCTGTTCAGTGTAGGCTTTCCAGACCTGCCACCTACTACATGAAACACTTGGTCATGGTGTGCAGCTGCTTACCAGCTCACCATCTCAGTTGTCTCATCTACAAAGTAGGGTGGCAACAATATTTACCTAAGATTTCTCTGAAACACATAATTTGAAGCACTTTAGTCCATAATATGAAATCATGGAAAGTGATCACTCCACTGTTTTCGCCATTATTTTTACCTTAAAATTATTGAGGTTTGAATTATCTCTGTGCTTATCCAAATTTATGATCATGAGAGAGAAACAAAAACAATTCTTTCTTCTGTTAGCCTGGATATCAGAGGCAAATACTGTTGATGTCATTGTTCTTCATTTACTGACTCATTACTTTTCTGGATGTCTACCTGTCCCTTCACAGTAAGATACCACAGTGAGAATTTCATAGCCAACAAACATTATTTTTTTTCACTTTTTTTGTATTAGTAACTCCCTCAGGAGAATCAATTCACTGATAATGTTCTTAAACATAAGCATGATGAATGATGGTTTCTATGATTTCTTCCCAACAAGAAAATAATTATATATATATATATATATATATATATATATATATATATATATATGTGTGTGTGTGTGTGTGTGTACATATACATATATATATATATATATGGCTAATGCATATTTACATATGTATATATTTACAAATTGGTGATGTATAAGCAAGCAGTCTGTGATATACTACAAAGTAGAAGGAGATTCAGCCTTTGGTCCTTTAGGGGCCAAAATGCAGGGTACAGGTACAGAAGTTCTGCTGAGCTGTCAGTGGCTTTCAGGGGATCTGCTAATGGAATAATGATGGCTGCTGATACAAAACAGAAGATGTGCTATTTTGAGGCAAATGGAATTGCTCATCAGAGATGATCCAGCTGCACTTCATCTTAGGGAAATCTGTAAAATGTCCACACTGTTTCATTTCATCTTGTCACAATTGTGTAAAATAACATGGTCCTGTAGAGGATGCACGGAGAGCACCTCATAAAACTATCATTTATCAAGAATTCACTATGTACTTAAAAATTGGCCAGCACATTGTGCCAGATCTTAAATCTTGAAACCAGCTGAATATGAAATCATTAATGTTGCTCTCATTTTTAAATAAACGTGCTAAAGAAGTCAAAAGTAATATTCAGATGTCTATAGAGGAGCCAAGTGTTAGTCCCTGTCTGGCTGCCTCTAAACCCTAACCACAATTTGAAAAGAAGAATGGCATATAATTAGTTTAGATTCTTGCACTCAAATCAAATTAGAGAAATTACTTCCTAGCCTTTCATCATTGTTAAGGCATCTTTCCTTTTTGGCAAAGAATAAAGTGATGTGGTGATATTTAATGTCATTCAGATAAAGATTTCCAGAATATGAAGCCAGACTTCTGAGTGAAAGGGAAGAGTATTGAAAGAAGATAGGAGTAGAAATCCTTTCAGGCCACCAGCTTCTTTCAGATAAGGCTCATGAGAGGATTTCAGAAGTGGGCTATGGAAGAACACTTGGCTTTTGGGAAGGGAATTCTAAGTGAGTCCAGCAGAACTTTAAAGAAACCTAGACACAAACAGAATATGATTGGGTCAAATTTCTCATTTGAAGATTTGAGGAAATATTGACATGTTCCCCTACAATGGAGTGACAGATAATGTTAGAGCAAATGACTGACTAGCATCTTAGGATCAGAATGTAAAAAAATATAACTCCAATGCTAAGTAACAGGAAGGAAAACAGCAACTTATTTTTACATAAAATTATTAGGATATCTAATAATTATATATTTGCAACCTATTCTTTACAAGGAAATGGAACTAAAACGTTAGATGGAGCTTAAGAGTTCAATTACTGGAGTCAGAAAGAGCTGATTGTCAAACTAGGGATCAAAGATTTATGAAGCTAATGGATATAGCAACAAAGAATTAAAGCTTCAGACATGATGATTCTACTTGGACAACACAGAGTGATTGGTTAGGTGCCATTTAAAATAGATATCTAAACTATCTTGCTTGTTTCTCCAGTTTGTAATGTTGCATAGATGAAACCACTGTATGTGTCTACACATACATGTATATATTTTTGCTTGCCAAATTCATTATAATGAGTAACATCCATTTGCCAGATACTGTTTGGTATCAGTCCCTTTGGATTTACACCCAAATGAGGAACTGGTAAAAGTTTAACACATGATTGACATTGTTTGACAATTTGTCTAGCTTGTTCTCTTGTAATTTTAAACATACCTTTAAAGTTTTAGAATTAAGGTGATGCAACTCATGAGCCTTTATGGTCTTATCCAAGTTAGATTGCGAATCTGATAAAGTAACTGCAGCTATTCAAGTAGCTAGGTCTGCTTTGGTATTTCCTTCAGAGAGAGGACCTGGTAGCCCAGTGTGGGCTCTCAGGTGTCCTATAAAGAATTTACACTTTCTCCTCAGAATTAATTGTTGGCACTGTAAAAACAAATCAGCTGCTTCTGAGGAATGCTTTATTTGTGCAGCAGTTTCTAGCAAAGGGATAGACTGAGTTATATATGAGCTATCTGTATAAATATTAATAGTTTGATTTGGAAATGCTTGAAACACCGCAATAACAGCATGTAATTCAACCAATTGAGCTGCTACAGATGATGTAGCAAAAGAGATTACTTGATCCTTAAAGGCTGTTCCTGATGAGGAACCATCAGTGAAAACTAGCAATGCTTCCTTGATAGGTTCATGTGCAGTACGAGATGGAAAAACAAATTCATGATGATTACAAAACTGAACCCATTTATCTGGTGGATAATGATTATCTATCTGACCAGCAAATGAAGCACATGCAATAGGCCAGACTTCAGAATTCTGCATAAGCCAATCAACCTGATGCCTTGTATAGGGTTGTACTATGATATCAGGATCTTTTCCAAAATATTTTTGACTCTTATCTCTGCCTAACATAATTGTATCTGCTACAGCTGCATAGTATGGATTAAGAACTTTCTTGGGGGATGAGGGAATATGAACCCATAATATGGGTGCAGTTTGCCAAAAAACTGCAGTAGGAGTTATTTAGTGTTAAAAATAAGAAAATATAAAGGCTTAGAATGATTAATATGAGTTACAAATTGAGATGAAATAGCATTCTCTACCTTCTGTAAGGCTTTTCTACCCTCCTCTGTTAGAGCCCTGCCAGATTTAGGGTCAGGATCTCCCTTGAGAATATCAAATAGAGGCTTCAATTCTCCTGATGTAAGTTTCAAATATGGTCATAGCCAATTAATATCTCCCAATAGTTTTTGAAAATCATTAAGTGTCTTAAGGGAATCAGTCCTCAGTGTGGCTTTACTATTAATAATATGTGGACCATTAATCTGAAATCCTAAATAGGTATATGGGTCTTGTAATTGCACCTTTTCTGGTGCTATTTGTAACCCTGCAGTCTGTAAAGCTGTTCTAAGATCATCAAAGCACTGGAGTACCTGTTTTCCATCTTTTCCAGGTATCAAAATATCATCCATGAAATGAATCATGTAGATTTGCTTCCACATAGTTCTAACAGCCTCTATGGCAGAAGCCACAAACTTTTGGCACAAGGTAGGACTGTTAGCCATACCCTGAGGCAAGACCTTCCATTGATATCTTTTCATATGTTCCCTAAAGTTTATAGAGGGAACACTGAAAGCAAAACGTTTTCTATCATTAGGATGCAAGGGGATAGTAAAAAAAAAAACAGTCTTTTAAATCTGTAACTATTTTATAATAACCTAAAGGTATGGCCACCGGTGTGGGCAGCCCAGGTTGTAAGGCTCCCATTTTAATCATGGTTGCGATAACAGCCCTCAAGTCTTGCAACAATCTCCATTTTCCTGACTTTTTCCTAATGACAAATATTGGGGTGTTCCAGGAAGAGTTACTCTCTTCTAAATGTCCTGCCTGTAATTGCTCCTGCACTAGCAACTGGGCAGCTTGTAATTTTTCGGTGGTTAGGGACCACTGATCCACCCAGACGGGCGAGTTCCCTTTCCAGGTGATGGCATCCGCACAACGTCCTAGGGGTGCAGCTGAATCAGTAGCCCCCATCAAAAATACCCCAAGCCTCTTCTTTCATTGTTACCATAAACCTCAGTAGGGTGAATAATTCCATTTTCACCTTTTCCTAATCCTTTGCCTGAGGAAGGCTCAGAGTTTACCATTTGAGCCATGATTATTTCATTAGGGCTGCACATAATCAATCCCAACTGGGATAACAGATCTCTGCCCCAGAGATTAATGGGAAGGCCTGAGATGACATAGGGTTGTATATTTCCTGTATTTTCTTCTTTATCTTTCCACGTTGGCACCTTAGAGCTTTGTAGTGGATTTTGACTTTGGCCAATACCCCTTAAATTGGTTAAGGTTGGGGTCAGAGGCCAGGTAGCAGGACAATCACTTTGTTTTAGGATAGTCACATCAGCTCCTGTGTCAACCAAGCCTTGAAATGCCTTTCCATCTAGCCAAATTGTCATCATAGGTTTTTGTTTAACTATAGGCTGTACCCAGTATGCATCAGAGGAACCAAAACCTTGATCCCCTCTTTTAGGATTCTTATATTTGTGATTAGTAGGGTACAATGGAAGTAACAATAGTTGAGCTATCTTCTTTCCTGTAGGAATGGTGACTATGTTTTGAATTGCCTGTGCCATTACTTTGATCTCACCCTGATAATCATTATCTATAACTCCAGGAAAAATTTGTAGTCCCTGCATAGTAGCACTGCTTCTTCCCACTATCAGGCCAAACACATTTGGGTAAAGCGGTCCAAACGCTCCAGTGGGTAAGGCCTGAGGTCCCATTTCTGGGGTTAATACTATGTGGGTGTCAGAACTGAGGTCTAGTCCTGCGCTTCCTGGTTTGCTCGTCTAAGTTCAGAAAGGGATTGGTGTTCGCTGGTAGGACACTGACTGCTCCATAAGCCTGTTTTGGCTTGCGTCGGTTCGGGGCCTGGAGCTGGCCCCTGTTCCCGTTTCCCTGATTATGGGAAAGGGTATTACCTTGTGCGTCTTGTTTAGACCTACAATCACTAGCCCAATGCCTTCCACGTTTGCAAATTGGGCAGAGCCCAGGCTGTTTTCTGGGCTGTCTCTGGCTTAACTCATTTTCTACTTTGCAATCTCTTGCAAAGTGTCCAGGCTTACCACATTTAAAACATGCCTTTCTGTCTTTACTTGAAAAAAAAATCTCTTACTGATTTTCCTTGCATAGCAGCCGCCATAGCTAAGCCCTGTTGGTAAGAGGGACCTATGTCAGAACAACGTCTGATGTACCCCGTAAGGTCTGTCTTTTTCCTATAAGGTCTAATGGCCGCTTGGCAGGCAGGATTAGCATTTTCATATGCAAGTTGTTTCACATAGTCTACACCTGCCTCTGCATTACCAAAAATCCTTCCTGCTGTTGTCATTAATCGATGAACAAAGTCAGAAAATCGCTCATCAGGCCCTTGCCTGACTGTTGTTAAAGATGCACCAGGGTCTCCCTTTACTGGAAGTTTATGCCAAGCCTTCATGGCTGCATTTTGAATTTGAGCAAATAAACCTGGGTCATATTGCATCTGGTTATCACTAGAAGCAAATTGCCCTTCTCCTACTAAGGCATCAAAGGACCAATCATTACCTGCCTGAGTATTTCTCCTAGCTGTTTCTTTGCAATTCTCATGATACTCTGATTTCCAAATTAAATAGTCTCCACCAGTAAGAACTGCTCTCGCTAACGTATTCCAATCACTAGGAGTTAGCCACTCCTCTGCGACAGAGTCTAAAATTGCAAGAGTAAAAGGAGCAGTGGCACCGTATTGAGATACTGCATTTTTTAATTCCTTAATAATTTGAAAATTAAAACCTGTGTGATGTCTCCAAGCAACTCCTTGATTGTCTCTAGTCTCAGATACAGGGAAAGCCTCAGCCTTTCCCTCCTCTGGCTGATCTGTGGCTAATCTTAAGCTAGGTGATAGGGACTGCCTTTGGATTCCTGGTTGAGGAATGCAAGGAGCCAGGGGATTTTCACAGTTTACCTCTTGAGACATCTTTCCTGTCTTTAATTTTTGTAGCTGATTAATTAAGTCCTGATACTCTTTTTCTAACTCTATTTGTTGTTTAAGAACAGATATTTTTTCCTGTAACTCCCTAATGGGATCTATAACCACCATCTCCATTGGGGGAGCACTTGGAGGTGGAGGTGCATAGGGAGGGGGCATTTCAGCATCATAAAATTTGACTTCCTCTTCCTCTTGGTCAGCACAATCTGGCTCTGACAAATTGTCATCAACCTTTGGTTGTATTTTGGATTCTAACTTATGCTTCCTTTTATTTTGAACAAAAAAGACATCATTCAAGAACAAAAGCAGAAAATTAACACATGTGAGCAGCAAACAACAAAACCAAAACAGAGAGCTGAATTCAGGCTGACTAATTTCTTGTCCCATTTTCATTACCTTTCTCGAAGCAAACCAAAACAGAGTTGGATTCAGGTTGACTAATTTCTTGTCCCATTACCTTTCTCAACGTGGCAGATTCCTGAGACAATCAACAGATCCTTCTTCCAGTAAGGTCCTTCACTGGGTCTCTCGTTCTTGTTGCCCCACGTTGGGCGCCAAAATAATGTTGGGGACCACACTAGCCCCACGTTGGGTGCCAAAATAATGTTGGGGACTGCACTAGCCCCAAGTTGGGGCGGCCAAAATAAATGTTGCAGCCCAGGCAAAATGTTGAGGCCCGGGCCGACCCACGTTTGGGCGGCCACTGTATCCCGGCCCAAGCTGCTGCTCCGGTCTGCAGGTCGGGTTTCAGCAAGAGTGAGGGTGAGGGCAGATTCTACCTAATGTCTGATGTGTATGAATCTCTCTCTCTGGTCTCATGTCTGGTTCTGTCTTCTATAGTCTGATTCTAAGCCACGCCGCTAAGTTACACCTTTAATCATGCCCTTAGGTCTTGTCTCTAACTCTGATCTCTATACTTCTAAGTCACACACCATTAATCTCATGCACCTTTAATCTCACACACCTTTAATCTCAAGGTATCTAAACCAAGATTATTGGAGTGTTCTCAGCAGTTGTAGGCTATTGTAATTCAAGTCTCATGTCACAGTATATGGCTCAAGATGGCTGCAAAGCTGATAGCCACTTTCTGCTAAAAGTCGGCCCCCAACAGGAGCACTGTTTAGTTACATATGGCATTGCTCATCATCTACTCTTGTACTCTTGACTTTGTTTGAGACATACTGTTGAATCCCAATGTCTCAGATTGCATTGCCAAAGCTATGACAAAATTCCCAACAAAAGCAACATCAGAAAGGAAGTATTGTTCAAATTCAGAGTTTAAGGATACATTCCATCCTAGCAGGGAAATAAAGGAGGCAGGATCTTGAAACAGCTGGTCTCATCACAGCTGTAAATCAGGAAATACATGAACGCATACTAGCTTTTTCCATTTCTATTTCCTTGCTCATGGAATGACTCTGCTTTCAATAATATCACTCTTCCCACATTCTTTAAAGGACTTGAGATAATTCTCCATAGACATGCCCAGTGGTCTGTCTCCCGGATAATATCAAGTTGAGATTTACAAACTTAAGATCACACCAAATACATATCACACATATGTCAAATTCTGAGAAAAAAAGATAATTTTTTTTGTTCCTGTGTTTAAGAAACATGGTGTATAACTAGATGTTACCAGACCTAACCATATATAAGAATGTCCAAGGCACAAGTTAAAATTTCAAATGGGTGCTCCTATCATGAGTCTTAGACCTGGTAGTAGCACCAGTAAATAGACTCTGAATAGGTAATCTTACCAACCTCTACAAGACAGACTCATCAATCTAATAAGTCCAACATCTAGAGAAATCTTATGTAAATGAATGAAAGTATTTGAAGAGAATGTTTCTGTATAATCTTGGTAGGTTTTATTTTAAATAACATTGAAATAAAAGTAAGTTATTTACCCATGGATATATTCATGTAAGAGTCCATGTTTATTTACTTGAATTATATAGCAGATATTAGGCCTTGAGTATTTAAAAACCTATTTAAAATGAACATGAATTCTTCTGTGACATCAAGGTCTAATGAATCCCAATCTTTATTTTCAGTGTACTAACATTGTCGATCATTTCATTCATTCATGTGTTTCAGTTGATTCTTGCAATTTCATTTGTGTTTCTTTTGTTTTTTTCATTAATTAAGTAATTATTTATTCACTTTACATCTGGGTCCTAGCCCCCTCCCAATTCCTCCTCTCAGTCCCACCCTCCCATACCACTTTTCTCATCTCCCCTCCCCTTCTCCACTGAGAAGTAAAGGCCCTTCTCCATGGGTATAAACCTTCCCTGGCACATCATGTCTTATGAGGACTAAGCACATAGTGTACCATTGAGGCCAGAAAAAGCAGCCCAGCTATGGAAAAGGTATACTAAGGCAGACAACGAAGTCCGAGTCAGAGACAGCCCCTGCTCCAATAGTTGGGGTCCTACATGAATACAAAGCTATACATCTGCAACAAATGTGTAGGGGACCTAGGTACAGCCATACATGTTTTTTTGGTTGGTGTTTTAGTCTCTTTGAGTCCCTAAAGGCCCACATTAGTTGGCTCTATGGTGTCCTTTATCCTGCTGGCTCCCTCAATTCTTCCTCTGACTCTTCCATAAGAGTCCCTGAGCTCTGCCTAATGTTTGTCTGTGGGTCTCTTCATCTGTTTCCATCAGCCACTAGATAAAACCTCTCATATGACAGTTATGCTAGGCTCCTGACTGCAAGCATAGCAGAGTATCATTAATAGTGTCTGGAGTTGTCTCTCCCATGAGGTGCATCTCAAGTTGGGCTAGTCATTGGCTGGCCATTCTCTCAATCTCTACTCCATCTTTATCCCTGCACATCTTGTAGGCAGGGCAAATTTTGGGTCAATGGTTTTGTGGGTAGACTGGTGCCCCATTCACCACCTGAAGTCCTGGTTGGCTACAGCCAGTGGCCAATTAGGGCTCAATTTCTCCTGCTGCTAGGAGTCTCAGCCAGGATCATTCGCATATCCTCCCAGGAGCCTCCCTGACCAGGTTCCAGTTTGTCCCAGAGATGTGCCACCACAAATTTCCTAGGCCTCTCCTAGCCCTTCTACCTGATATCCTCAATCTCCCCATTTCTCATCCCTACCTCTGTTCCCCTCTCTATGCCCTCTCCCACCCAGTTCCCTCTCTCCACTCATTTCTGATGTCTATTCTATTTCCCCTTCTGAGTGAGACTCAAGTATCTTCTTTTAGGCCCTCCTTGTTACTTAGCGTCTTTAGATCTTTAGATCTTTGGATTGTAGTATGGTTATTCATACCACTCCTGTGCATATACCCAAAAGATGTTCCATCATATCACAATGATACTTTCTCATCTATGTTCATAGCAGATTTATTCATAATAGCCTGAAAGTTGAAACAACCCAGATGTCCCTCTACTGAAGAGTGGATAAAGGAAATGTGGTTCATTTACACAGTGGAATACTACTCAGCTATTAAAATCAAAGACATCACCGGGCAGTGGTGGCACACGCCTTTAATCCCAGCACATGGGAGGCAGAGGCAGGCAGATTTTGAGTTCGAGGCCAGCCTGGTCTACAGAGTGAGTTCCAGGGCTACACAGAGAAACCCTGTCTCGAAAAACCAAAAATAAATAAATAAATAAATAAATAAATAAATAAATAAATAAAATCAAAGACATCATGAAATTTGCAGGCAAATGGATGGAATACAGTCCTGAGTGAGGTGATACAGAAAGACAGACATGGTTGTACTTACTTATAGGTGGATATAGCCATAAAGTTCAGGATACTCATGCCTTTCTTTTAATTTTCTTATTTCTCTTCCTGCTGTTCCTCCATTGTTTAATGATCCTCCTTTTACCATCAGATCCAGTTATTAAGTCTCTTGCTAATTTTTCACTATAACTGATTTTGATATTCCTGAGGAATTGTAGCCAAGATGTTCAACAAAAGTGGATAATTTTTTTAATGTAAACTCATATTTTAAGATATAGAGGAAGCATAAATCAGTAATTTTACTCAGTTTTACTCAAATATTTGAATGTCTTTTAATCATCTGAGTATCTCCTGGAAAGAAGATAAAATTGATGTTATCATTGCTCCATTTCAAAAGAATGGGAGGTAGATGAAAGTTACTCAGTTTCATATATTCTGTGGTATATCAATTATCTATGAATTCCCACATATATTAGGAAAGTATGGCATTTAGGTTGCAAAGCAGTTGGCATAACAGGAATGACAAAATTTATCTTTATTTTCTAGTTTGCCATACATACTTACTAACATACTTCTGGTCTGAAGCTCCAAACTACTAATATTTTTTCTTGTATGCGTGAGGAGGGCTGCACAAGTGGATGTGTGCTCACAAGTGTGTGAATAGGTACATAGCTTTTGCCCATGTGGATAAGCCTAGAGGTTGATTCTGAATATCTTCCTCTGTGAGTATTTATTTTAGGTTTTTGATACAAGATCTCTCACTGAAATGAGAATTCAGTGTTTCATCTACAAATATTGGATAGAATGACCCCAGTATCAACTTGTCTCTGCACGTTACTCTTCCTCACATTGCTGTTACAGACAAGTGCCACTCCACTTGGCATTTTATGTGGGGGCTGGAGACCTAAACTCATGTTTTCATGGATGTTCAACAAGTACTTTATTCCCTGAACTATCATACTAGCCTGAAGTGGAAATTTCTCTTGTGTCATGTGATGCAGACTCATGTGATATTTGCTGAAGCAGACTCATGTGATATTTTTCTGATGCAGACTCATGTGATATTTGCTGAAGCAGACTCATATGATATTTTTCTGATGCAGACTCATGTGATATTTGCTGAAGCAGATTCATGTGATATTTGCTGAAGCAGACTCATGTGATATTTTTCTGATGCAGACTCATGTGATATTTTGTTGAAGAAAAGCCCTTGAGAGGGAGAATATGTGATGTTTGGAGATAGTATAAATATGGCCAAACGGACAGTGACTATGCACCTGAATGCATTGCTAGCCATGAAATGCTTAGTTAGTCTTGCATCTTTGATGATCTTCCTTCCATTGGAAGAGGCATGGCAGACAACTTCTTGAAGTTTGGCTGGTTCTTGTTGCTCCAGCTGACAAGTGCTGATTCAGCTGAGATCCAGCAGTATGTGCTAGATCCTGCCACTGTTGCTGATTCATGTTTGGTGAAACTCTTTGAACTGAACTGTTGGTTTACTGATACTACTGAAGTAGACTGCTGGTCTCCTGACAATGGAGATTGGAATGGACTTAAAGAACCACTAAACAGGTCCACATCCTCCTGTCCTATTTACCATCTTTTCTCCTCTACCTTTGAATGGTGGGCTAGAAAGAGAGGTCAAAGTGTTTGACTATCCTTATTAAAGTAGGTTTTGAAAAATCTAAGCCTACACTAACCCCCACATTTTCTCACATGCAAAATATATTGGACTCCACCAGAAGTCTCACAGATGTCATTCCAATTGTAGCAATAACATTTTGTGAGGTTCTCCTACTTGGAAGATTAAGAATAACTTCGGGTTTCTGAAAAATAAGTCTTTGTTCCTTGTTTTCTTCTACTTTTGAATCTCAACCCTAGGAGTCTGTACCCAATGAGGTATGGAGACAAGTAGTTTTATAGTAATTTCTGATTTTTTTAAAATCTGGGAACCCAATGACATTCTCTCATTTTAGACTCTTTTTCAGGCTTTGTCAGTTTTGCCTTCATGTGTCCCTATGCTTTCAAATAATACTGTTGAGGTTAACACTCTGTACCTCAAAATCATATGTACAATCTTCTGTGCAAGAAACACTGAATAAAAATGCCTACCTCGAATTTTTCTGTGAAGATAAAGGGAAAAATATGTACCTAATGGACATAACAAATATCTGCCATAAAATTATTTTTCTCACCATCATCCCCACAAGAACTGAAAGAATGGCAAGAGGGAATCAAAGAATTAGAGAGATATATGATAAAAATACACAAACAATGACCTATGATAGAAACAACTTAAATATAAGATGGACATAACTAAAAACAAGAAAGGTTTATTCTCTAGGGCAGCAATAACAGGTCATGATTGAAAGAATAAGAGACTTATTGGATGGTTATCATAATTACCAAATTAGGCTGCTTGCATTGCCTTCATGTACTTTAGAGCTGGCTCTTGAACAATTCTCCGAGGGTGAAGAGAAGAAAGAAGAAACAAGACAGAGAGTCAAGTACCAGAAGACCACCAAGAAAGGAGAACTAGAGAGTTAGTCAGATCTTTACATTAAGGGAAAAAAGTCCTTTGCTCAACATTCTTATTGGCATGTTAGGACTCTTTCCTATCCAAGCTTCTAGAGGGGAAAATAAGCCTTGAATTTTGAAGAAAGCAGGGAGGAGTATATGGGAAAGTTTGGGGAGGGAAATAATAGAGGGGAATGGTGTAATTATATTATAATAAAAAATTAAGTTTTACAATAATCTAAGTAACCCAATATCACACCATAATTTTCTCCTTTACAATATCATTTCTGTAACTTAAGATCTAGAGAAAATATGACATAGTTTAGGAATATAATTGTATATCTCTCATCATTCATTTCTTCTTAATTTTCATGGAGGAGCAGAGATTTTATGCTACAAACATATAGTGACCCAGAAACTAGTGAGTCAATCATTTATAGAAATACCAGCAGCTCTATAGTAGATACAGGTGAACAAAGGCAGATTGCGTCTACCAAGAAACTGTTGTTTCTAATGAAACCAAAAGTTGTGATGTACATACATTTTACTTATTTCAGCTTTCACTTTTAGGGAAAAGTGTATGCTCCATAGAAATTAAATTGTTCTACAAAGCAAAGATTAAATCCTCCTACAAATGCACTTTTATATAGCATTACTGTCCTAGTTTAATTTCTATTGCTGTCATAGAAACCTTGACCAAAACAATGGAGGAAGGAAATCGTTTATTTCATCTTGCAGCTTGCAGCCCATCATAAAGAGAAGTTGGGCAGGAACTGAAGATGTGAATATAGAGAGAATCTTGTATAGAAAACACCTGTCAACTAAAAGGCTAATGGCCAATGAGCTGAATCAAGAAATAGGAGGTGGGCCATTGGCAGGAAAAGAGAGGGTTCTATGAAATAGTAAGACATAATAGACAGGGGAGAGCCACAAGAGACAAGATAGATACCTACTCAGAAGATGATGGATGTAAGCCAGCAGGTAGATGAACTCAGGGAGATGCTGAGGAGATGTGAAGAAGGAAGTGGCCTGGGACTGAAAAGAGGTAGCTAACATTGTGGAAGACATAGAATACTTTAAATGATTAAACAAGTTAAGTGCTAGTCACAGAATGAGACAAAGCTTGTGGCCTAGGCATTTAATAATAACTAATTCATCTCAGAGTTGCCATTCTGAAAACTGGGTCTGGGAAAAAAACAGATATTAATTTTTATTACATGTGAACCTAGAGGCAGGAACTAAAGCAGAGACCATGGAGGAATGCTGCTTACCTGCCTACTCTCTATGACTTGTTCAGCTTGCTTTCTCATACAAGCCAGGTCTATCTGTCTAGGATGGCATTTGACACAGTGTTCTGGGTTTTCCCACATCAATCACCAGTCAAGAAAATGCCCCACAGGTTTGCCTATTGGCCAGTTTGTAAGAGTTATTTTCCTTTTCTTATTTTTTTCCTTTTTTTCTTCTTTTTATTGGATATTTTATTTATTTACATTTCAGATGTCTCTCCTTTCTCCATTACTCCTCCCTAGAAACCCATATCTTATTCCCTCGCCTCCTTTTTGTTTTTATACCATTTTAATTACCTGCAAGTAATAAGGTCATGGGCTGCTTGGCAGGAATATGACATTGGCCAAGGACAAGGAAGTGGGCTTCATGCAGGAATCTGGCATTAGGCTGGAACAGAAAAATAATTTCAAGCAGGAAGAGTTGTTTTCTAAATTGAGGTTCCCTCTTCTCAGATGAACTGAGCATATAAGAGGTTGGCAAAATAAATAAATAAATAAATAAATAAATAAATAAATAACTGTCCATCACAATTGCTTTATGTGAAGGTTGTCCCGGGGACACTCTTCCCTATTGAATTGGGCTGATATGTGCTGCAAAATTTCAGTTTTAATTCACTGCTCAGGATTCTGTTACTTTCCCACTTTCTACCAGTTTCTACATGATATATTTTCTTAATAGTTAGAGATGATCTCAGAATTATTAGTTCTTTTTATTTTTTATTACTTTTTATTAACTGTTTTCTAATTACTGCATTCCATACTGTTGCTAATAGAAAATAAATGTTCTTCTTCCTCAGACATGTTTCCAAGTTAATGATTCTTCTTTTTCGAAACAGCATTTCCTATGTAGTTCTGACTAGTCATGAACTCAATATGTAGAACAGACTGGCCTCAAATTCATCGATATCTGTCTCCTAAGTTCTAGACCTAAAGACATGTGCTACTATGTCCTGCTCAAAACTTCCTTTTCACATCATTGGTTTTGGTAAAATGACATTATTAGTCATGTCAGGCAGTTTATGGTATGCTTTGTGTTCAAATTCTTAGTCCTCACAACAAAATTCAGACTATCTATTTCTACTTCTTTATGAATGTTTCAACCTCATGCTCAAAGTAGCCAGTTTTCTTTGTTTCTGAAATCACACTGACACTACGGAATGTACTTGACACACAATATTTCATCATGGATCACTTGCTAAAAAGAATAAAGGTAGAAATAAGTCACTGTCAGTCCCCCAGGTTACAAATTTGTTTGTTGAAAAGATAAGTATCCTTGATGAGGTGTGAGGCTAGACTTATCTGTGGTTATAAGGACAAGTCAAGGTTTACGACTCAAAGTCACAACTTTCCAATTTCCTGAAATTTTCATGGGCTCTGAAAGTAGTAATAACTTTAAAATTATTTTTCTTATCCATTTTTTAAATTTTTCCCATCCTTCTTAAGTCAAATTCAAATATTATCTTCTTTGAAGTATCTCAAGATTATTTTCTTTCTGTGGGAATGCATAATTTTCTTATCTTCTGTAATTCTTATTGAGTATCTGTACCACCCCTCTCTTCCCACCATCACCTATTTCTATTTTGAGCATCACTTGACTTCTTTTTTGAGTGGTATGCTCTTTGAGTTTTAGGTATGTATAATATTTATTTATGCACATGTTTCTCCCAATATCCTTAGGACAGAAAATAGAAACTGGTCAGGTATGGTCAGTCCTAAGAATGTTCTTACTGGAGGCCAGAAACCCCAGGAGAAAGATCTGGTTTCTGGCTCCTTGTTATCTCCCTGCCTTTTTATATAGAAGCTGTTCCCAAAGACATGAATAAAACTGAAGGGAAGCACATGGACACTCCATGGCTTGACAACTCTGTTGACTACCTAACAGTGTCCCCTTTACTGCCTCAAGCCCAATTTCTATAATTAGTTCTTTAAGAGTTCCCAAGACTAGCACTTGATGATACCTTATTTCCTGGGACTTACTCCTGCTATATGGGAGCTCTTTGCTCTCTCCTAAGCTTCCACTTAAGAATCCACAGGGCATTTCTTTCTAAAACTAATGCTTGGTAGTCTATAAATTTAATTCTATTGATTCACTAGACAAGAGCCCCCAAACAGCTTTTGTGGCAGGCAAGGTTCCTGGAAATCTAACCCCCATGCTGAGCTCACATGAGGCTAACAGAATGGCTTCCATCAATCTCAAAAGACATTCCAAGTTTTCCAATAGCAAACAGATGCAGGTAGCAATGTTTAGTAAATGAAAGAGAAACAATGAGTTGATAAATAAGATAATAGACAGCAACGCTGACTTATGGGTTGATCTTTTGTTAACTCTAGGTTACTGTTAATGCAATATAGAACCATTAGTGGTCATATTTCTATCTGAAGTATGCTGGCTATTTACTGTGTTCATTGCTTATTGGCACCTGTCCTATCCTGTCATTATCCTTACAATTCCTTACCCAGCAGGTGATATCAGCCCTACTTTACATTCAGCTTGATAACAACTGTCCATTTTAGGATGGCTCCACAATTGAGTAGTAAACGTTTATAGGGATTATACACTTATCCAAAGTGAAATAGTTATCAAATAATAGAAGTAACATTTTAACCTACATTAACTTAGTAAATAAGGTGCACAGATAACTGTAAAATAAGAAGAATAACCAGGACTCTGAGGATTGTCTGTAATTTCATTTGAATTCTTAATCTTTCTTTCATTTCAAGAATCATGACATTTGATAATGTCAACAATAACTCATGTAGCTAGTTTAAGTTTTCTATGCCATTGTAAAACTTGGAGGAAAAAGTAACAAACTGCTTTTTGTTTCAGCAGTTTGCTGATGTATCTATAACTCTCACCAGCAAAGAAAGCAGTGTTTCCAAAAATGATTTCTGTAGGCTGTTAATCGGTATTCGGTGTCCAATGCTTCAAGATATGTGAGATTAAATATAGTTTGATTTGATTTTTAAGTATGTTGTGTAGGACTTCTTGGTGTACTAATGTATATGTAAAACTACAACTAGAGACAGAAATTAGTAAGTTGAGACATAGACACCATCCACCTGTATCATTTTTTTCTCTAAGTATCAAGATGAACATTTTTAAAGTGTTCATTTAAGGTACCCTGCCTCTAGAAACTCTTACAAAAATATCACTGATATTATCTAAAGTGTTGTTTGAGCAGTCCCATCAGTGATGCTGCAGGATGATGCTGTTCCATAGACACCAGCTTTGTCTAAGTAGAACTCAAACCATAGACACCTTTCTGGACCATCATTCTGGATCCTTAAAAGCCGAGAACAAATGTTCAAGTCATTCTCACTCCTTTTCTACCTTTAGGCTCCTCTTCAATAAAATAGACATTATAAAAGTTGTTTTCAAGAATTTTGTGAGGGAAAAAAGATAATTAGTTATAAAGCTATTACTAGAAAGGCACACACCTTTGGTCCTTTGTGTACAGGATCAGAGTTAAGGTCACAGACATGAACACCCTCTGCTATCTAGATTTATATCTACTTGACATATACTATAATCATCTGAGAGGAGGAAACACCAATTGAGAAAATGCTTCCATAAGACAAAGCTGTGTGTTAGCCTGTAGAACATTTTCTTAATTAACTTGATAGGGAAGAGGGCCTAGCTCATGTTGGGTGGTACTATTTATGGGCAGGTGGTCCTGGGTTCTATAAGTAAGCAGGCTGAGCAAGACAGGAGTAACAAGTTAATAAACAGCGTGACCCCAAATGACCTCTGCACCAGATCTTGCCTACAGGTACTTGCCCTGATTGAGTTCATATCATGGCTTCCTTCAGTAATGGACTACAATGTGAAAATGTAAACCCAATAACGCTTTCCTACCCACCTTGGTTTGGTCATGGCATTTCATTGTATTCTAATTAAGACACATGCTCAATTCATTAGGTAATTTCATTGTCATTCTCAGTTCTCAAACAAGGAGAGTGCAATTCACAACTGATGTCTAGGTCCCTTACACTCACACATATGTAGGAAAAAGAAGATAAGTTCATATCTAGTCCATCCAATTCTTGAACTTTTGGTTTACTTACTTCAAATTCCAAAGTCAACAATAATAATAAAAATGAAGATATTAAACATTTCTATACCCTTTAAGTGCCAAGATTTGTTATATGTAGAGTTTTGTAGTATTCAATACAAAATTTTATCTATGTAAATTTTTTATGCTGTAAAAACATAACAGATTTCCCTTTTTAATTATCATAATGTATACATTTTATTCATTTTATGTGTATAGTATATGTGCAAATGTGTTCACATGTGTACATATACATGTACACATGCACATGTGAGTACATGTTCTTGGAGGCCAGAGATTAATAGTAGATGTGTCTTCAGTCACCGTCTACCTTATTCTAAATCTGGAACTCCCTGGTTCAGCAAGACTGGCTGGTTACTAAATTCAAGAGCTCCCAAAGTTTTAACCCTTACAGCATAGAGATTATGGGTTTATGGCCTGGCCTTTTACATGGTTGTGGAAGATCTAAACCCAGGTTCTCATGCATGTGTGCCAGCATTTTTCTGGGTCAGCCATATTTGCTGTCCTTTATTTTCTTTTAGTTCTACTTTTTCATTAAAGTTTTGTTGATTTATTTTATGTATTTTATGTGTATGTGTTGCATTAAATATTTAATTTTAATTTGCCATTTCTAACTGCCTTAGATCATTCAGTTGTCAAATAAAAACCACAAAACTTTTATATTTATAGTAAGTCTTTAATGCACTAGAGCTGGGCAAATACTTACCCTCTAAGCTATTAAAATCTACTGTCTCATCAACAACCCCAAGTTATAACTTGCCATGTTCCATCTGGGCAGCGTTTAACTCCAGTTGGCCAGCCCTCATGGCTATGTTTTTATGACTCACCTATCCCATGGCATCTTATCCTCTATCCAACTCTCTCTTTCTTCTCCTTATGGTCTCCTGCCTCAGAACCTTAAGCCCAGGAGCTGACCCCAACTAGCTCTCTTTTGGCTAGTTATAAGCTGTTGGCATCTTTATTCAACCAATAGTTTTAAATTAAGGAACAAGGTCACATAGCCTCACTTTGTTTACATGAGGTCTCTCTTGTCCCTGAAGCAACTAGGACAAGTTTATAGAATTACAATACATAGTAGCAGACCAAACCTCAACATGTATGAGTGGTTTTGCCTGCACTTATATAGGGTTATTTCCTGTGTGCCTGGTAATACAGAGTTTAGAAGAGGGTATCAGACCTCCTGGAACTGGATTAATGAATGATTATGAGCTTAACTATGTGGGTGCTGGAAAATGTACCTGGGTCCTCTGCTAGAGCAGGAAATACTCATTCACTAAGTCACCTTTCCAGTTCCATGAGATAATTAAATCAAGCTAATCAACATATCCTATTATTAAAATAATATTTTCATGGAGGTGAAGCTATATGAAACCTGGGAAAACATTTGAAAAGTTCATTGTTATTGGTGCAAGAAAAATTAGGGTTTTAGCCATACTTGACTACTTTTTACATTCATATCCTTATTTTTAATGAAAATCGTTAATTCATACCTCATGAATTTATTGAACAGCTACTAAGTGCTATTTGATGGAAGTTAAAAGAAAACATTGAAAGAGCCTCAAGCTTCAGCCTATGGAGCTGCTGGTGACAGCATGTGCTTGCAGCTTGCTGCTGTGTAAGCTTTTATTTCTGGACACAGTACCTTTGTTTTCCTCACTGTCTGCTTCTTCATCCATGAAACATAAATGGCTGGGCAAAGAAGTGTCCAACAGGAAGGATGCTTACCTAGATTTCTTCTGTCTTCAAATTTTAAATATCCATAATATCTGAGAAGGTAGATCTGTGTGTTTCCAGATTTAAGATGCTTACTCTGGGTGATACTCAGTAGTAAGAAAGCAAGTTGTCCCTCCTGTTAGCATTGTGCCTCATTGTTACATTTATTTCTGGACACAGTACCTTTGTTTTCCTCACTGTCTGCTTCTTCATCCATGAAACATAAATGGCTGGGCAAAGAAGTGTCCAACAGGAAGGATGCTTGATTTTACTTCAATGAGTTGAAAATTGTTGTACATCTTAAATCTTGACTATAAATGATTGAGACATTTCAATTATTTTTGAAACTTTGTTTTACTAGTTTAATCTTTATTAACTCAGGGATTTATGACCTTATCTCATTAATTTACTTACCCACTCATTTATTTATTGACTGAAAGTGTATTTATATTAGCTGCCTATCACTTATTACTAACTTTATTACACAATATGCTTCTCAGATATTCCTTTTCTTGCCCTGAGTTCTTACCTTAGTTCCTTACTAGAACTTTTAGTGACAATTGAGGCTCAGAACTTCTCAAACCTCCTCCATTATTGCTGTAAAATAGAAAGGATGATGATTCATGCACTTGTTCCTTGGGGTGAGAGATGATGAAGGAACAATTATTTTGAGAGAAATGTTTTGATGACAGACAAGTAGAGAACAGAATGATTTCACAATAGATAACTTGATGTGAAAGAATGATTGTGAGGTTGAGTAATACAGAGGGTCCCTCTGCCTTCAGTGGGGTCTCAGCATAATTCTGCAAACTTTTGTATTTTGCACGTTGAGACATATCTTAGATTTCTTCTTCACAAATGTGCAGGGATTCCTCCTTTCTCCTCAGCAGTTCTTTTTTTTTGGGGGGGGGGGTTCGAGACAGGGTTTCTCTGTGTAGTCCTGGCTGTCCTGGAACTCACTCTGTAGACCAGGCTGGCCTCAAACTCTGAAATCCGCCTGCCTCTGCCTCCCAAGTGCTGGGATTAAAGGCGTGAGCCACCACTGCCCGGCTTCCTCAGCAGTTCTTAACTACTCTCCTGTACTCCAGCTTGTCTTTTCTTTGTCTATCAGTAATGATCCAAATAGAGTGACAACCCTACTCCCACAGCTGATCATAGTCATTTTATGGATTTTATTGTCCGAATGAGATTGTCAAGTTCTTATTGACTTCTTTCAGGCTATATTTATTTCAGGGCAATTATTTCCTATGACTTTCTTCATATCTGACTCGTTAAACTGAACACATAGTTCCCTGTTCTGTGTGCCCTAAGGAGATATTTCTGTACTTTTGATCATTTTAACCTCTACACATTCTTGATGATTTAGTTACCATTTCAACTAGTCATTAGATCATTCTTGATCTCCCAAACTAGAAACAAATTTCTATCTTTGAACTCCAAATCTCAAGGCTCTTTTCCTTCAAGTCTTATGCTACTTACAAATTTTGATGAGACATAATGATTCACATAGAATATAATAAAATTCTAACTAGTTGTAAAAGTTCTCTACCCATTTTTAGACTAACTTGTATTTTGATGAGGTAAATGTCTGTGTTTTATTAATTTTCCTATGTGTTCTCTGAATGTAAAAGGCAGACAATAAATGGAAGGAATGAACTATTCAGTGAATTAAAGAATGAATGAAGCTTCTCTAGAAGGCTGTTTCGTTTTACTGCTCCTCATTAGTTAGTATTCTCTGTAGCACAATTTTCTGGGGAAATTCTCAGATTACGGGCACTCTCAACTCTCTAAGTACAACAAAGGATCTGAAATTAGCAAAAATGAAAATCCCCTGAACAATAATGAAACTAGCAATCACAAGGCTTCTTTAAGTTGATGCATGCCCTCAAGCTATCTGTAGCTTATGTGGTTAGTCTTAGATGTTAACTTGAGTTACAGATTTAATAAGCTTATGTAGTTGCTATAGAAACTAATAGCAATCAGAAGAAGCAAACATACCATGAGGGAGAAGCAAGAATGAAAGCAAAATGTGTGACATTTTATATTAGCCTGAAAACTTGTTGCTGTCCCAGTTTTATGGCTCTAAGAATTTTTTAACAAAATAAAACTCATTGAAGATTTTTATTTTGCAAATATTTTCATCAGAAATTATTCAAAAATTATATTTGTTATTTATGTAAATGCATCATTTCCTGTCATCTAAAATCTATAACAAATACAAGGATACCTTGCTGTAAAAAATATTGACATCATCACGAGTTTAATATAAAAATCATGACTAATGGGACTAGAGAGATAGATATTTCAGTGATTAAACACATTTTCTCATCTTCCAGTGGACCCATGCTTTAACTATAACTCCAGCATACCTGACACCATTATTTTGGCCTCTATGGAATCTGCATTCACGTGACATACACAAACACACAAGCAAACACACACACACACACACACACACACACACACACACACACACCACACACCACACATTACACACACACACCACCACCACCACCATCACCACATACATATTGATAGATTAGGTAGGTAGGTAGATAGGTAGGTAGGTAGATAGATAGATAGATAGATAGATAGATAGATAGATAGATAGATGATAGAGAACATCCTTACCCTACAAATAAAAATAAGAAAAATCTTAATAGGATGAGTGGTATATATTGTTATTTTCATTTTAAGTATGTGAAAACAGGCTAAATGAGACTATATAACTGGATTTAAAGCTCATTAATTAATAAATAATACAGTAAGTAATTAAGCATATATTTTATATTACAAATAATTTATGTTTATATTATATCATAATAACACATACATTAAGTATTTCACCTGTTATTATTTTTTATAAAAGAATACTCTCATTCCACTTGTCAGTCAGTGAAACAGAATTGACATCTTGGCTGGTAAACACCTGAAGAAATCATTCTAAGAGCTCTTAAAATTTTAAGGAAGCCATTTGTTGAAGGTCTTGATCTGCTTTGGGGTAACTACCAAAGATCACACATATTTGGTTCATTGTGCCTAAATTATAGCACTTCATCTATTTATTCAGGCATGTAACAAATTAGACATGGTCATAGGTACCTATAATCCCAGCTTTAGGAAGGCTGAAGCAAGAGGACTTGGGGCTTGAAATAGTTCAATTTATAGAGTAAGAGACTGTATCTAGAACAAAGAAAACCAGTAATAATGTAGTAGTAGTTATTTTTTGGGTGGATGTCAGCCTCAAGTAGAGGCTCTTGGACTTTTATCTTATTTATTTATCACAGGAAACCTGTGAGAAATTGGAATTTTTCTCAGTTCATGGCAGAAGAGTTTGAGACCTAGAGAAGAATTTTTAGAAAAAAAATAAGGAATAATTTTAGTAAACATCAAGGCTGAACTGTTCAGTTGTGTTCGAATTCTGCTCGAACTCGGGGCCAGCCAATTAACAAAATAATTCTGAGGCTGAGGAAACTACTTCTCAAATAGAAGCTGTGCCCAGGGAGAGAAACATTTCTTTAATGGATTCATCTGGAAATTCTTAAACCCAACATGGTTCTGGTTCCCACATTTTTCAAGAACTCAAGAAACAGGACAGAGAGTGTCAGTTTGTGTGTGCATAGTCTCATGGATCTAGAAATCCATGGCTTTTCTGTAGTTTTTTCCAAAAAATGGAATTGATTAGAACAAAACAACTGTTCTTAAAATAGGTCCAGCCTGTTTCTTCAAATAATCAACATACTGATGAAGTTACTATATGAGTGAAATTAGATTGTTTTGGCAGATTTGTCTGCTGATCTTGGCTTACCTATGTTCTCATTCTCTTTTTCTGCCTTCCACTCATATCCATGACTGCCATCCTGCCACTTCTCAGAGCCTTCTTCATATATATATTTCCAAAATCATTTAAAATCATACCTAGAAAAATTCAATCCTTTTCATTTCAAGGATGTTTGCTATGGGCTCTCTCCTAATAGATGGCAATCATTACTTTTCTTGTCTTTGACATACAACTCCTTCCATCCATTTTTTTTTTCTTAAACATCCTTCATACATCTTGCATTTTGGTGCTGATGTAGCAGATGAGTGAAACAGAAGAAAAATGACCCTGGCACATAGAAAGGAAAGACATTCTTGCTACCTTAAGAAAGGATAGTAGTATAAACTGCTTGTCTAGGTTGAAGAATGATACATTTTAGGGACTTGCTCCTTTGCTTAGAGAAAAACATGATTCCATGTTAGGCTATGAAAAGCAGTTTTCCATGCCTTATTCTAGTTACTCTGGCTTGGTATATGTAAGAGAGACTCAGATTAGTAATATCCAGAGGTTAGGCAAGGCTCCTGGTTGGGGGATGGGGTCACCCACTCATCTCCAAATTCTTACCCAGAAGGATTCCTGTCTAAAGGAAATATGGGGGACAAAGTGTAGAACAGAGATTGAAGGAAAGGCCATCCAGAGACTGCCCCGCCTGGGGATCCATCCCATATACAGACACCAAACCCAGGCACTATTGCTGATGCCAAGAAGTGCTTGCTGACAGGAGCTGTCTGCTGAGAGGGTCTGCCAGAGCCTGAAAAATAGAGAGGTGAATGCTTTCAGCCAACCATTGGACTTAGCATGGGGTCTCCAATGGAGGAGTTAGAGAAAGAACTGAAGGAGCTGAAGGGGTTTGAAACCCCATAGGAAGAACAATGATATCAACCAACTAGACCCCCTAGAGTTCCCAGGGAATAAATGATCAACCAATGGGTACATATGGAGGGACCCATGGGTCCAGCTGCATATGTAACAGAGGATGGCATTGTGTAGCATCAGTAGGAGGAGAAGCCCTTGGTCCTGTAAAGGCCTGAGTCACCCAATGTAGGGGAATGCCAGGGCGATGAGTTGGGAGTGGGTGGAGAGAGGGAGAGCATTCTCATAGAAGCAGGGGGAGGGAAAATGGGAAAAGGGGGTTCCAGAGGGGAAACTGGAAAAGGGGACAACATTTAAAATGTAAATACATAAAATATCCAATAAAAAAAGTGACTTGTGAGTTTAACCCTTTTTAATAATTAATGGGGAGGGGTAAATTGATGTCAGGGGTTGCAAAGTTTTTAGAAAATAGATGAGAAGCACCACAAAAGAACAAAAGGGTCTTATAACAACATGAAGATATAAGGAATTTAAAACATGGCAAAAGGAATTTAGTGTGCTCATCCCGGTGATCGTCTGGGGAACACATAAGAGAATGAAGTCTTGTGCTCAAGTTAAGGCTTTTGCCTCTTCTGGTCTCTATTTAAACTCCCTTCTGTAAGTGCTACGCTGTAATTAGTTGCAAACATTTTGCCTGGTGTTAGCAATATTTTGTGGACTAAATGAGATGCAAAAATCTTTTTTTTTTGGGGGGGGGGCAAGAGATGAAAAGACAATTGTAACAAGATGTATGCAGATGAATGGCCTGAAGGAAATTCGGTAAGTAAAAGTAACGGAGTATAAGCGATGAAGAGGACCCTCTATCAAAAAATAGCACCATAGTCACCAAATTTTAAAGACTGAGAAAACACATGTTTTCATGTCATCTCTTGCTTTGCGGCTCTCTGAAGCTTTGATGACATATCTCTTACAATTATTTATGTGTTCTCCCATGGTTCTACTCTACCCTGCAGATTCCCCTTTGCAATGCCTTGCCACTTCACATTTTCTCTTCATCTACACTGTCTCCATCCTGTCATATTCTGCTCACTACAGGATTATTTGCATGCTGTCTTGAACCACAAGCCCAATTTTGAAAGTAATTCCCATTTATCTTTTAAACATTATTTTCCACTACTTCCTCAGGATGGTATTCTTTCCTTGAAGCATTCTTCTTCAGTCCACACTCTGCACTTATAAACACAATGGGTTGTGTAAGTTTTTGATGGGATCTGCATTTCCCACTAGTGACAAAGATCTGCTAATGGGAATTGTTGAGTATTTCATCCAAAAACATTGTCCATTGACGATCACGTACCAGAGTTTGCTGTCAGATAGACGAGAAAGACAAATATTTTCATTTGGGTTTCAGAAGAACGGAAGTATCCTGTTACAGAGACATTATTAAATTCTTGATGACAAGGTAAGACTGGCAAATTTGTACTAGGTGGAATCTTTTACCTACCAGCTAGGTTTTGTCCACTCACCATAATGACGGTGGTGCTGAATATACTGTTTTCATTACTCATCTTGGGCTTGTTGATAGATGTATAGCTGTGCTTGTTTGTACATATATGTGCCTTTATAGCAAAGAGTTCAGCCTCTCCAGATGGAATCATGTAATTCCAGTTTTGAGATACAGTGAAAAACTTTTTCCTTGTCCAATTTGCTTATAAAACAGAATGATTTGTTAAGAGCCAGGACAACAAATTCTAGCCTAATGATCTTATTCTACCTTCTGAGGTTCATTTTGGCAAAATGAATCTTTCAAGTCTTTACTGATGATTTAAGTATTTTATCCCAAGACACTACTTTTAAATTGTAGTCCAGTTTAGAATTATAACATCACTTCCCCACATGGAAGCTGTGTATTACCGGGCAAGCTACTTATGTGATTCAAGCTTCACTTTCTCCATCCTTAAATTCCTGGGTAAAGGCCTTTGATGTGTTCTATGTGGCATGAGGAGTAGAAAACTATGACAGAGCCAGAGCTTGAATGTCTTCTCTTACTTTTTCTTTTTTTGTCAGAATCCTATTTTCCTGTCATGCTTTCTTCCTTCTGAGCTTCTGCCAGAAAAGAGATGGTTCATCTATTATTTTACTGTGCAGGTGGATTAGCTTTTTATAATCTGAAAGATAAAGGAAAAGAATGTTGGTAATATTTCTTTAATTGACCCTCCTGAGAAGAATCAAATGTCAGGGCTGAATTTTAGTAGCAGCTTCAAATAAAAATGTCTGAAGGGAATTGTTTTTATGTATTCAGAATTCTGAGTAATACAGAGGATGGAGAACTGGAGCCCAAGGCATGTTTTGGTGTGGGGAGTTGTAATACTTTTGAGCCTGACTGTATCTTTTAGAGTAATGCTCAGTAAAGGAATAAAAGGAAGGCAGTTTCTACAGCTTCTCTTTTGAGGCATACTTCCTTTCTTTTCTTCCTGTAAGTTTCTGAATCAGGGCATCCCAGTACTAGGTAGAATCTGCTGTATGATGTGATGGTTAGTCTTGGTTGTCAATTGACATACCTCTAAGGAACCCCAACTGAAGAATTATTGCTATCATATTGGCCTGTGTACAGCCTGTCGGATAGTGCCTTGACAACTAATTGATATGGAAGAGCCAAGACCACTATAGTCAGTATCATCCCTAAGCAGGTGGGCTAGAGCTTTACCAGAAAGGTAAAGAAAGTGAATCTGGTAAAATATCCAGTAAGCACTGTTTTTCCATGCTTTCTACCTCAAGTTCCTCACTTGAGTTTATGCCTTGATTTTCCCTAGTTGTTGCACTATCACTTGTAAAATAAAATAATTCCTTACCTCTACAAGTTGCTGCTTCTCATGGCACTTATCACAACAGAAAAACAAGTAAAACAATGTGCCTTAATTCTTGTCCCATTTTTACCTTTCCTCATAGGAATTTTATCCAGCAGAGGCCTGCAAGCAGACCCCTTTTATTTACAGTTTTTTTTTCCAACCCATTTGAAATAGACAGTTGCCACATTGTGGCCCATTTCATTAATGCTTCTCTCATTCAGAATCACCATAATTCCCCAAATTGAATTTTAAATGAGATGCCCGCTCACCAGCCAAGGAGACAGGAAATGTATGTATACATGGAACCAGACCTCTTTTCTCAAGCAATTTGTCTTCACTGTAGCCTGAAATTGCCTTTTAAAGCTGAGTAACAGTCTTAATTCAAAAGCCAACTGATAGTGTTTGAGGACTGAATAGCTTAATGGTCAGCCAGAGGAGACTTTTATTTTGTAAAAGTAAAAGGAGTGGAAATGAGGTAATCATGACACTGGTCACTTGTGGCCAGGGAAGGATTTGTTTAGTTAAAGTCTGGAATTCATGGGTATCTTCTTAAAGATGAAACCTAAAATCAAATACTGACACACTTTATTCTCCGTCTCCATGACTTGTAATCCTAGTCATTATTATTATCTGCAATCCATTTATAGATTTGTTATGAACATAAATTAGAGATATTGAAAAGTATCTCAGTGCTTATACTTGTTAACTAGTAATAGAGAAACATGTGTTATACAAGTAAGAATTATCAAATTTCTTCTTCTTCTTTTTTTTTGGTTGTGTGTTTATTGTGGTCAAGCTCTACTATGCATTCCCAAGCTGATTTTGAAGTTGTGATTTTGCCTCTACCTCCACAGTTCTGGGAATACTGGTAGGAGACAATGCGATGCGTAAATCACCAGTTGATCTTAACATTGAGCCCCCAACTATTCAGTGACACAGGCTCTTCATTCTGAAACTATATGTGTGCCGATGTTTGACAGTGCCAGTTAATTTGGAATGAATAGAATAAAGCAGGAAAATACTGAGTATATCACTGAAGAAGTTCTGTTCACTAGACCCTAGACATTCATCTAAAGACTACTAGAATAATGAAAGTCTGTCTCCTTTTTCAGTTTGCTACACCAGTAAATATCAATAAAGCTGACATGGAAGTTTCCAATTCATTCAAAAGCTGGATTTGTTCTACAGGGGTCTCTTGTTATCAGGGGGTATTTTAAGATAGTATATTTAGAGCTTCATAAAGGTCCTGATTATTTCTCCTTCTGCTATAAAAACTCAAATAATTTTTAATTTATTCATTCAGTCAACATGTTTTTACTTAGTGCTTATTATGTTCAGACACTATACACCCTGTCTTTCAATAGATATACTCATTCCTGACACCAAAGATTTTGTAACAAAATCTATGAAAATGTCATAATAGGTACCATTAACTCTTTCTACATTTAGAAGAAAAGTATATAGTGAAACTCAAATATAGAGCAGCTAATTAAATTGCTTAAGTCCACATCTCTAAAACAGATGGGTAGAAATGTGGGATTTTAGGTATATAGATGGTCAAATGTCTTCTAGATCCAATATTCTCTTTGGCTGAAAAGTTCTGCTCTTAGTGATGCCCAGTAGAATCATATTGCAAGTTTATTTAAGATTGAAGGACATGGAGCTTTCATTTGTAGAATGAAAAAAGTTAGTCGCAATATTTTACAGGTCTGAAGTTCTGTTCCATTTTACTCCCAAGCACCTATGTGGGCTAAGAAGGAAGGCTATATGCTTCATGTCTCCACTAGGAAATTTAGGGAAAGGGAGCATATTGACAAATCATGGCTGAAAAATTTCCCTGCCCTCCCTTTCTTCACATGAGGGAGTATGATGGAAACATGGAGGAGGGGAATGATTAGCTCACACATGGTTGCAGGCATGGGATCCTGTTGGGCTGTGTTGTGTTTCCACAGCTTCTAAGAGACTGAAGCATGAGAATCTTGACTGAGTTCACTCTACTCATGGCACGAGGTGGGCACTACGGTGGGGGGAGTTCTCACTCAGTCTGAAGTTCCATGGGGGCAGAAGTTCTTGGATGGGGACCCCCAGACAAGAAGGCTTGCAGGGATCAACTGATTCAGACTTCTGGGCTCCCAGGAGCCATTGAAAACTGAGGAAGAGTTGAGACTGGGGGCATGCAGGCTGGACCACCCACAGCCCAAAGGGGCGGGGCGAGAGGAAGAGCTCTGGCAGCACCCAACAGGGTTAGAGGCTC
This sequence comes from Arvicanthis niloticus, assembly GCF_011762505.2. Taxonomy (NCBI): domain Eukaryota; kingdom Metazoa; phylum Chordata; class Mammalia; order Rodentia; family Muridae; genus Arvicanthis; species Arvicanthis niloticus. The sequence goes on from NC_047659.1 coordinate 79,934,869, forward strand.
TTGGTTACCAGACTCGTAAGGGTCAGTTAGCTTGGTTGAATCTCTGGTCCTCATGACTGGAATGCAGCCAGGTCCTCCAGGTGGGAAGTTAGGCTCAGTGGCTGCGGCTACAGTGGCTCATTAAAGGCCTTCTCTGCATTTCCCCAAGGAGGGCCCCAAAAGACACAAGAAGTCCATGGTTTCTACTGGCTTTAATGTCATGGTGGATGGTGGATGCATCTTGATGCACATGCCCTGAAACTAACCGTGGACCTGAGTTAAATAGGGAAGGAAAAGAGCGGGGAGTCTGGGGAAGAATGCTTAATTGGCTACACCCTCTGACCTTCAGGTATCCCATTAGTATGTAAATCTCTTGAGGCTGAGGCCTGTAGTCACACCCTCTACCTGTGCTCTTTGGGAGGGGCTGCATTGCCATACCTGACTGAATGGTGCAGATCAAATGGAGGTCTTCGAAATGTGTCAGGAGCCTGGATTCTGGGAGCATGGTGGAATAGATGCCCGTCCCTCACAGGCAATGGACATCTGTTGGGTCTTCAGGCTATTTCCAGCCAGCACTTCTACCAAAACCCAAAGCCATCCTATCAAGGTCCCACAATGATCTTTACTTCTATGGGCTTCTACAAGTGAGATGTAGTTTCTTCCTTGTATGGTCTCAGATAAGTTTTGAAGCTCTGTTTTGTCAATGAAAATTGCTAGTAGTATTAGTTAAAAGGAGGTGATGACAATTAGAAGCAGGGCTATGGACCAGAAAAATGCAGACTGTGATTGGACAACAGGGGATAAGAGGAGAGAGGTAGATGGTTGTTATCAAAGAGTGATTGGCTGGGGAGATATCTCAGTCAGAAAAAAAAATGCTTGCTGTGCAAGCATACAGATCTAATGTTTATGGAAAAGCCATTTACCTATGTAAAATACCTATGTAAATGAGCATCTGAAACTCCAGCTCTGAGGTCAGTAAAGAGTGGGGCAGGAGGATTCCCATAGCTTTCTGGCTACTTAGTCTAGCAAATCAAGTATTAGATTCACTGAGAGATCCTCCCTCAAAAACCAAAGTGTAGAGTGATTGTGAAGATGCTCTGTGTTGATCTCTAGCACATTGTGTACAAATAGACAAATGTGCATGCAGGGATATATACACACAAGCATCTAATACTATGTATGCAAACAAAATATAAGGATATTCATTGACATCTATAAGTGTGTATGTGAAAATGACTACAGTGACCCATTGGTTTCTATTCGAACTTTAAAAATTACTAATGAGAGTTTACTTATACAACTTTTGGAGCTGATACAGGATGAGAAGGGGCAAGACACCTCTCCTGTTCATCAAGCAAGAAAGCAATTATCGAGTGTTGCTGTCAAGTTTCTGAACCTTTGGATCTAAAGGTTGAAACTTTTAGGTTAGGGTACAGCTGTGGCTGCCCAATGAAAAAAGCTAGAAATTTTGAGAAAAAGGACTGTAACAGAGCAAAGGTTAAGGATTCTGATTCCAGCTTGAAGAAAGAATGCATGTGTGAGCCTGTTTACAAAATAAAAACACAACTCTTTGTCTTGCTGTCTCTGTTTATTCAAGCAGTTCAATATGTGCTTCTCCTTTTGCCCTGTTCCCCACCCATTCTCTCCCTGTGCCTTTTGACTTATTTTTTTCCAACCAATTATTGTTTTTATACCATCCTATATTTTCTCCCATTCATGAAATAAACAGCCTGGTTATAGGAAAAAGCAGGGTGCACTGGTGGGAGTATATGGCAGTGGAACAGGAGGCAAAGGAGGAGTCTGTTTTGGCTTCTTACCTTTTGACTTCAAGCCTGGCTTTTCTCTTGGCTGGGGAAAGGCAAAATGAGTCTGTGACTTACTGATCGAGAAAAAAAGAGAATTCATTGGCAGAAAGGCAAGGTGTATTGCATTCAAATGAGGCTGGACATCACTGGGAGAGTCCTGGAAGTGGGGTTCCCAAGCTCTCCCAACTGAACTCCAATTCAGGCAGGCTCAGGCTTTGAAACAGAGAACAAAATGTGCCAGATCCCTAGCCCCAGGGAGATCATGCTGTCACTCTTTTCTTCTATAAGGGTAGAAGATGCAGTTCCTGGCAGAATGTGAAAGGAAATTAGGGTTTGTCCAGTGCAGTAGTGATCCAGTCTCCCAGAGAACTCTCAGAAGGCCCACTTGGTTGTACACTGGGCCTCAAAATCTTCCCTTCTGCTTGTGGTTTTAATTAAAAAAAAAAAAACAAAAACCAAAAACCAAAAAAACAGGGTTTCATATCTAATTTCAAACTTTGCTCCTAAAGCATTTAAATTATGGACCTTTGAGACCAGTTACATCCAAACAATCCCATACAGTTTCTTACATATTTCTGTCAACAGCTATCTACTACTGAGTGATAGCTGTCTCTCAGTGGTTACTCTGACCTGCTGGGGCTCATCAGATCATTATTAGAAGTTGAAGAAGTATTTATCTGTTTATTTGAAGGCAAAGATCTTATATTGCAAACTGCCCTGTATATCTATGTATTTCTATCTAATTTGGGCTTGTTTTATAAATATATTTAATTTAGAATAAATAAACCTCTATCTATAAAAGGTAGGTTGTGGTGAACAATTGATTCAAGTCCACCCTACCCTCAACTCTGACTGTGACTGTCTCTTTCTAACTAATCAACTGTCTTCTGGGATTCTGGCCTTGAAGATACTGTATGATGTTTAGTCTTGTTTTTCTTATTCACTATATCCTCAGGCAAGAAGATGAGTCTATCCAACGAGTGAAAAATAAAGTCTTCCTTTTCCCTGTCTGAGAACATTTCTGATGCAGGCTGGCGTCTTTCTGTTTTCCAAAGAAAGAAAGACTAAAAGGAGCTCAGAGCCTAACTTCCAACGTTGGACTTCTCTTTTCTCTAATACAAATAGAAACACCATTTTTACACTAATATAAAGGCAAAACTTATCTTCCACTAATATTCTTGATTTTACTTCAACTTCATAGAATATCACAGTCATGTCATGTATCTGATAAAGGAGGACTATGAAAGCAAGTTCAACAAAGCTTAAACCCATTCATGTCTGTGCAGTGCATCTGTTCTCACACCGTGGTCCAATGCTAATATTCAGAAAGAAGACAAGGAAGACTGATGCTCAGGTGCAAGTATCTCCTCTGAACTGGTCACCATCAGGCACATCTCAGAAAGGAACATTTACAGGTAACAAGATCTTTATCTGTATCTCCCTCTGTCTGTTCTCTGGGGTGATTTGCAATGAGGGAAGTCTATATGATTGGCTCTTGATGAAGGGAAACAAATATATCAGGGTACTATATATATCATATACAATATACTTCTAGAATGAAGTGCTTAAGAATTTGTGTAAAAACAGTGTGTGGTCACTGAATCAAGGCTAGAACTCACACTAAAAAAAGGAAAGAATGTGAAGCAACATAAAAACCAGAAACAAACTATTGTTTTACTATTTCACATAGATTCCAGGCCAGACTTGTTGGTACAGTGCAGCCTACTTTACTTAGCTTGAACAATCATCATAAAGTTTTCTGAGCCCATATAGCAGGCTTTTTGATAGGAATGTTCAGCCTCAAAAAGTCTTTTAAGCAAAAGAAGAGAAGAATGAAGAGGAAAATTTCGACAGATGTATTCCTTGGGGTTACTTGGAACTATTGCATCCTCAGGGACCTTCACTCATTTTCTGGAACTATTTTTAATGTACAGCTAAGTTCATTTTCACATAGAAAAAAAGAAGCTTAATAGAGCAATCTCATATCCTTAAGACTTAGGCAGACTGAACAGATGGCATGGAGAGTGATAAGACTGCTATAGACTTGGTGTGACATGTGGAATGGAAACAGGCACACTTTTTCCATGGAGACTTCCTGTCACTATCCAGGCTACAGGTCCCAGGCCTTATTTTCTTGCCTATAAGGAGCTTTCCCTTGCATGAGAATTAGATTCTTCTTCAGTTGTCTACTCAGACCTATGTTATCAGGTTGTTTTCTAACCCCACTTTTTCTGTCTCAGGATGATTTATTATTCTGCCATTAATTGAATCTTGGATAGGCTGTCTGCATATGTTATACCTACCACAGGCTGCAACATGGTTTTGTGTGTGTGTGTGTGTCCTTTTATTTTTAACAAGGAATCTAGTAAGAGGCATATAATACACAATGTAGAAAGAACAAAGACCTCAGATGTGATGGTTCAGAAGAGTCCTGTCATGTACTTCTAGTTGTATAACCTATTGCTAATCAAACTGCATCTATTACTAGAACATCCTTAGAGGCTAATAATACAATGGCTAGGTGGCTATTGTAGGGATGCAGTACTTTATGAGCTGGTTCTGACACATATGAAGGACTCAATAGTAACCTTTGCAAAAAGTACAAAAATAGGCATTGCTATTCCATTTCAGAGTGAATTGTGACTCAGAGATGTGAAATGATATAACTTAAGCCATCCAGTCAGTAGCTGGGATGTTATATGCTGCTATGATGGCAGGGTTAAATAGTAATAATAGGAACAGTGTAGCTACAAACGCTAAAATATCATCAGTTAAGCCACTTAAAGATACTGCTTATTTTGTCCCAAAGTGAAAGAATATAGCAGCTTGTCATATGGAAATGTCCTGACATCAGGAGAACTTACAGTCAAAGTTCCACATTAGCAAAATAAAGTTAGTTTGTGTCAGAAAGAAAAATAAAGTTAGTTTGTGCCAGAAAGAAAACTTTGTTTTTTGTAGCTTACCATAATTTTTGGTATTCAGAAAGAAAAGCATAAAGCTTTCAGGAATCACTGCAATTAATGGACTTAATTTAGCTTCTTGTGACTGTGGTTAGGCTGAAAGTTGGCTTTATCTTATGGATTGACTGTTTTCCCTTACAGGAAAATGGCCATAGGAGGTTTACAAACAGATTCAGGAGTTGTGTTCAGTCTAACTGTACTCCAGATGGAATAGTAACCCATTGACATCAGGAGGCCTAAAGGATTGTTTTTGCATGATATCAAAAACTAGACCACTCTAAGAAGTCATGTTGTGCTTTATACAGTGTTGGAACAGGTTCCAGAGACAGCAATTTTTTTCCTGGGCAACCACAATCTGATTCTTTACTATAAAGAGCATGGCATTCTACTTTGATTAGATCTGAACCATTCTTTGTACCAGAGTCTCACAGAGGCTTTTACTGCTTCTGCCTTTAATGTCTGCTTAATAAAGCCACACATTTAATTATTTAAACAGCCAAGAACTAATAAGGGATTTGCTGACCCAGTGCTTAAAGCTTAAAAATCCAATTTGCCTTTCTTCTTTGCTAGCAGACCAAGCCTAGACAGAAGGTGATGAAAACGGATGATGTTTTAGAGTCATTTTGAGGAGTCGAGAGACTTGGTTCACAGAATCTCTTCCACACCTGAATGGAATGAATTTCATCCTTGATGTTGTCACAATTGACATTTCCCTGAGTTTTCACATCTCTTCTATCTCCAGATTCATTACATTTTGAATTGTTAATGTAGAGATGTGTTAAGTTTTGGTGATTTCCACTGAGAATTTTATCCAGGTAAGAATTCACAGCCATTCAGAGACACACATTCCCTTCAAAATATAATCATATAACTTTTGAAAAAAATCTAGACAGAATATCACAAGCAGAGAATGAGAAATATGAAGGTCTGGAATTGAATTTTTAGCCCACCCATTGAAATACACAGATATATGTTTATGGACATGTGATTATTGTTTGTAACCTTCCTCCAGATTTATTTTTATGACTAAAGCACTTTCATCTTTGTCACCAAATCATTTCTCAAATTCTTAAAGGAAAATTCATTATATCTGAGTGACATTCTAAGCAATAGTTTAATGAAGCTCTTTCCTAAAATGTTAGCTGACAGAAAGAGATGCTACACAATATATAATATAAAAATTCTGAACTGTGGTTTTCTCCCTAAGAATTATCAATAAGTTCACTGATTATGGTGTCCAAATAAATGTTAACAAATCTTCTACCTACACTGTATTAGAAATATTGCATAGGAAGTTACATACTTTGCAAAGTGAAATATTTACCATGATGACAGCGAGAAAAAGAGGAATGCAGTGTAGTCAGATTTACTAGGTGCATGGCGACCACTCTTTCTTATAAATTAGAATTTGTTTTCTCTTTATATTCCTAGTTCCAAATTATATGACTATACTCATTGGCACTTTATACTCATCATAAGCTGTATTTAAATTAAATACATCTTGCTTTACTTTGATGTCCTTTTTCAAATTCCTCTTGGCTTCTCTAGTAGCTGTTCTTTGTGTATTTTATCACTTTAGCTTTAATGACTAATTCTATATCCTTATTTGTATACTATGTTTCCCAGACCAATGGCAGTAGCAGAAACGCCTGGAAACTTGCTAGAAATGCAGATTATCTGGCTTTAGTTCAAATCTGCTTTACCTCCTGTCCCCTCTGTTTCCTCTGTACTAACTTAAAACATTTTTTGTCCTAGTTAAAATATTTACTTTGGTTTTTCCTTTCTCCCCCTTTGAATATATATAAATATAATAAAATATGTTGATATATATTTAAAATAAACACACACCAGAAGGAATGCATGCATGAAACTTTGCTATATAGTGGTTATGTGTTAGCATCTGTTATCTTATGTCCAATGTTACCAGTTTCAGAAGAAACATAGTATGTTTTTTTTTCCTTCTGGCATTTGGTTCAGTATTTGGTGTCCTGCTAACTGACTGCCTACTAAAGCTTGTTTTCTGAGACCACAGACACAATTTTGCCTTTGAAATGTTTCTAATATAATTTATATATTCAAAATATTTTTCATTATAAGCTATATAGCTCTCAGAAAACCTCAACTCAATGTCTCATTTCTAGAATGTCTGGTAGGAATTCATAAGAAGGTTTTGCCTTTAGAACTATATCATAGACCATCACCTTACCTAATGAGAACAACGAAGACACTGAAGAAACAGTCTCAGTTAGCTTCTATTGCTGTAATGAAACACCAAGACCAAAAGCAACTTAAGGAAGAATGAGTTTACTTCACTTTAAATTTCTGAGAAGCAACCCTAGGCAGGAAACTAGAAGCAGAAACTAAAACAGAACTCTGGAAGGAATGCCACTTATTGGCTTGTTACTTTTCATTTGCTTAGCTTGCTTTCTGTACCACAAGAAGACCTGTCCAAGTGTGGCATGAGGAACAATCATCTGGGCATTCCCACACCAATCATCAATCAAGAAAACGCCCCAGTCTTACCTGCAGAACTAGTTTATGGTGGTGTTTTTTCAATTGTTCTTCCGTCTTCTCAGGTGGCTCTAGCTTATGTCAAGTTGGCAAAACAAGCAAACAAACAAACAATAACAAAACTCCACAGGAATGATAACAAAACATCTGGATAGAAGTGCTTGGTCTTAAAGCAGTGGTTTTCAACCTGTAAGTCATGACTTCTTTAAAAGATTGAACAACCCTTTCACAGGAGTTGCTATTTACATTAAGATTCATAACACTACCAAAATTATAGTTATTAAGTAGCAATAAAATAATTTTATGGTTGGAGGTCACCACAACATGAGGAACTGTATTAAGGGGTTGCAGCATTAGGAGGCTTGATAAGCACTATCTTAAGAGAGAAAACTTCAAGCTGATTGTGATTTGTAATACTGAACCCAAAAGTCATAAACCAAGAGGCTAAGATATGGAGAAACAAACCCTCACTTATTATGGTGTCCAGATATGAATATAAAATCCCAATGAGAAAAGTCATAAGTAATTTGGGACTAGGAAATAGTTGCTCAGTCTTAGGAAAATCTTTTGGATGGTCTCTTGAATTTGTGGGTTTGAAAAAAATAGGCATGAATTAAATGCTGAATAATTGAATCAAACATCTAAGACAAAATAACTAGTCAGGATGAAGATATGGACGTCAAACATCTTTCCTTGAAATAATGATAAACAGCCCACTTATGTGAGAAGTCAAATAGAAATAAGTACTTGAGTAGTTAGAGAGCTAACAGCAAGTTTGGTCCATGTCACAGAGCTGTTTGTATAAATGTGGAAACTCACTGAGTACCTAACAGTGGGATGCGGGTCATGTAACAAATCTGAAGAAACAACTCCATGGGGTAGAAATTCTGTTCCCATTTCCATTTTACAAGTAAGGCAGAATGTGCTCACAATTAGAGTATTGAAAAAGTTCCCAGAGTAAATACAAAGCGGTTCTTCAGTTGTAATTTAATGGTTTGAAGCAGTGGACCTGAAGGTAGAGCAGTTGGAAACGTGCCTGGCTTGCAGATTTGAAAACCTGAGTTCTATACCAGTACCCATTAAAAAAAAAAAAAAAAAAAAAAAAAAAAACATGCGCAGTGGCATGGACTTTTCATCCCAGAGTTTGTGAGGCAGAGACAAGAGAATCCCCATAGGTTACTTGTCAGCCTGTCTACCATGCTTGCTGAGTTCCAGAATCCTAGGATACTAATGAGAGATCCTACCTCAAAAACAAACAAACAAACAAACAAACATGACAATGAGAATAAAAAAACAAAACAAAAGGATAAGAAAAGTAGACTGAAATTGAGGAAGATATTTAGGGTTACCCATTACCTTCATCTGCAGTTCCAACACACACACACACACACACACACACACACACACACACACACACACACACACACGTGCGCGCGCACACACACACACACACAGCAGATACTTTTAAATTATTAATACTTTTCAGATTTTTATGATCTTTCTAATAACAGCCTTATAAGTTGGTTCTTAGATACAGATCTAACTGTTAACTTACTGATCTTTTCAATAGTGGATCTGAAATTATTGACCTGCTAATACTTTATGAAAATTGAGACCAGATTCATTTAAATGACTTTGTACCTAAAGGGTAACATTGGATAAAGAATATTTGACCCAAACAACGTGCCTCAAGGTGCTGTATTATGAAGTTATCTGTAAGTGGGCTTTGTCATTCACACTTAGACTCATGCACTTTAAATGATATTCAGAATTGCTCAGTCCTTAAAACTGCAATTTTGTATGATAATTCTTTTTTTTTTTTTTTTTTTTTTTTTTAGTGATATTGTATTGTCTGCGAGTAGGACTCTGGTAGAATGTAGTGTATGTTAAGTGCTGGAAATACATTAGAAGTTAGGTGACAAAGATTAAAGGTCAGAAACAATTAACTCCTCATTATTATTAGCCTTTTTTTTTTTTTTTAGTGGTTGCCAACTATTAAAAGGTAATTTATTTAAATCAAATATAAAGTAGAGACGCAGTGCCCTTGGATGCTGCTGGGATTAGATTGGTGTGAAGCTGTGCTTCAGGGAATTTGCCAACCAGTTTCTGTGTAACCCTTGGACTTTGGACAGTTCACTCGGCCCCAGCAATGTGTTTGGCCAAGAGAGCTGTTGGGGGTGCATGGATTCTTGATTTCTTTTTAAATTGGCCTCTGAGAAGGAAAAATAATATTCCCCAGTTCCCAAGAAGTGCTCTCTAACTGCTTCCTTGAGCCCCGAGGCAGACTCACAACTGATTCCAATAAAAGCTCATTGCCTTGGGCTAGAGAGCACATTTGTGTTGTCATTTCCCTGTTCTGGCCCACACACTCCTAATAGCTTCTCTCAGTGCAGAAAATACATATTGTAGGAAACCCTGTTTTAAAACAAACAGCAACATTTTGTCCTATCTATTACACTTAGTCTGAAGAAACTGAATCTTAAAAAGAAAGTGACCATTCAACATAAGAACTTTGAGCATGTTCTGAAAACTTGCTATGTATTTAACATAGTTGTATTCAGTAATATTTCATTATCAGATTTTTTTTTCATGAAGTGTAGATTGGGTGGATATTGGAAGATGGGTTTTAGTATAGCTGTTTTTTTTGAGTTAATATCATTTGACACAGCAACATGACTGTCAGCCATTTGTCAATTATTGGCACATTGGCTATTGACAATGGGGAAGATGTATTTGTTTGTTAGTTTAAGGTTTGTAATGGATCATTTCAATCACCACAGACTGCTAAAATATCATCACCGTATTTCTTACTGTATCCTAGAAGCAAATCAATTTCAAACATAGATCTAAGAAAACTAGTATTGATTCTCCTGCAACAGATGACTGCTGTTTTCCTTCAAAAAATACAAAACTCCCTTTTCTTGTACATAGGTCAATAGATTTGATACATTTTCTGAAGAATTTACTTTTGACCTAACAAATTTAAGTCCAATAGTCTGGTTGCCCACCAGCTGTTCATACAGACAGATATATGGATGATTAAGCATTCTCTACCTGGTACAGGATGCTTAGTTCTTGCCTGGATAAAATATACTAAATATGATTGGGCAGAATAGGACACAGGTCAAGAATCTGGGTATCTGTTACCAATATGCAAGAATAAGCATTGTCTTTTGAGAGGCTCTGCCAGAGCCTGACAAATAAAGAGGCTGATGCTCACAGCCAACCATCAGACTGAGCATGGGGACCCCAATACAAGACTTAGGAGGAAGGATTGAAGGAGCTGATGGGGTTTACCACCCCATAGAAAGAACAACAATATAAACCAACCAGACCCCTCAGAGCTCCCAGGGACTAAATCATCAACCAAGAAATACACATGGAAGGACCCATGGCTACAGCTGCTTATGTAGCAGAGGATGGCTTTATGTGGCGTCAATGAGATGGGAGGCCTTTAGTCCTGTGAGGGTTTGATGCCCCAGTGTAGGGGAATTCTAGGGTGATGAGGCAGGAGTGGGTGGATGGGTGGGGCAGAACCCTTATAGAAGCAGTTGGGAGGGGATGGGATAGGGTGTTTGTAGAGAAGAAACTGGGAAGAGAGAAAACATTTGAAATATAAATAAATAAAATAACCTATAAAATGTAAAATATAATAAGCAATGCTATTCTATATACTATTCTTTAGTATCCGATGTTGAAAGTATAAAGTCAATAGTTTTTTTTTAATTGGCAGAGAATATTCGATGCTACAAGGTTCTACTCATTAACTTTCTCCCATGCATCAATCAATATTAATACCTATATGACTTATATGTTAACAGGTATTACTACAAGGATAACAACTGAGCTAGCAGCCATATGCTTGAGAAGAAAATATGGAAAACTGTTTATTTTATTTGACAGTTTATGTTGTAAATACTTAGATATGGTTTTTAATCATGTATATTGATTATGTCATCTTAGATTTAGTTGAGGTTTCTTCTTGATCTATAAACTGGTGTTTAGAGGAAATTCAAGGAAGGTAATGACTATTCCAGAGTCAAGTAATGCATTCCCCCCAACTCTTCAGTGAGCAAAGAGTTAATGAGATAGATCTGAATGGATGGAGAGGAGTTTGAAAAGTAGAGAAGAGAATGAATGAACAAAGGAACCACTGATGTGAATTAAGACTGTGTTTATTGTCTATTGATTCTGTCTATGCTAAAATGGTTGGAAATATAGATTTGTTGGCAAAGGTAAAATGGCAAAAAGGAGATAAATGGTTAATTATTTTTTGCAATGTTTTTACTTGATTTTACATATTGTTCTTGCTATGTGGCTTAGATATTTGCTTCCTGACAGCAGCTATATTTAAATCTGTAATACCTTTGGGGAGAGAGTTTGTCTGTGCAGCCAAACTCCAAATGTTCTTCATTACTATGAAAGCCAAGTTTTATCCAGTGTGATGGCCTGCATGTCCTCCAGGCCCTGGGACCGTTCTAGCTGGCATCAAATCCAAAGTCAACTTCCAACATTCTGGGCCAAACTATTTTTTCAGAGTAGCAGGATATTTGAAGAGACCTTAAAGGTGGTATATTCTCTCTGTTGGTATCTGAGGGACTCTTAGAAATTATTTATCTGTCACAGTTCCATTATTGAAAGCAAGTACCAGCTCTAAAATCAGGCTTTGGAGATGTCAGCAAAACCTACACCTGCTTATCTGCTAATTTCTGCCCTGCCTACCATTAGTAAAGTTGAATTTTTCCACTGTGTCATAATTTAAAAAAAAAAAAAAGGTTAAGAAATCCCTGAATTTTTTCAACAGCAAGAACTTCCTGGTGAGAGCTGAGGTGCTGTGCAGGTGACAAGGTTGGAGGACCCACATGTATAGATCTCCATTGACCCACGCCTTCCAGTCACATAGGGCAACGGCCGTACCAGCCCCTCAACAGGTAGAGAGTGTGACTACAGGCCTCAGACCCTAGAGATATTTCCATATTAATAAGATACCTAAAAGCCAGAAGGCATAGCCAACTGCATATTCCTTTTCCAGACACTCCCCCTTCCTCCCTCCCTATTTAAGTCAGGTCTGCCCTGACCTAAGTGGGGGGACTGCCAGATCTATATGCATCCCACCATAAAAATAAACCCTTTTGGAACCATGTACTTCCTCATGTCTTTTGGGACTCATTGTGGGGAATTGTGGAGAAGGTCTCAACTACCAAGCTGTGTCTAATCTCCCCTAGAGGACTTCTCTGCGTTCCAGCCACAGGGACTGCCTATTCAAACCAAGCTAGCCCAGCCATGAACACCTCTCGGCTGCAAGCCAGCCCATAGCCTCACAGAGGCATCTGGGATCCCTGAATAGAGACCACCGGTTTCCTGGTCCACTCGAGACCCTGTTGCTCTCACTGGACCTCAGACTGAGTGAGATCTCCCCGCGTTTGGCTGTGAGCCCTGCACATTCCGCCAAGCCAGGCAGAGTGAACACAGTCAAAAATCCCGTGTGTCTGCTTCTCTCCAGAGGCACGAGTCACTGAGCAGCCCGGAGGGGAAGACGCATATGTATCTCCATATATTTATAACAAGACTTCTTGAAGTCAAGTCGTAGGGGAGCTTTTTCTGGCTTTACAACCTTTGTTTCTCCTTACTACTATGACTATCATAAATCGCAGATGTATATGCATGTTCCTTTAGGAAAATAATTTAGGTTATTGATATTTGTGTTCTTAGAGTAGAATTTAGTATTTCAAGTAGAATGTCAAGACCCCTTGATCAGGTCTCAGCTAAGTCTCTACCTTGCTTTATATTTCCTTTATTTATTCATATACTGAGAGACAATGGACTTATCCATTCTTAAAAGTGTTCAGATGACTAAATGGCATGAGAGGAAGGGGAAAGCTTTGAATTCCACTCTATTTGCCCAAATTCTGCAGTCTGAATTGGTATGTACAGAATGGAGTATAATTATTTTGATTTTGGTTTTGTACAATTCAATATGCTTGGCAATTGTGGTGGTTTGAATGAGTATATCCCCAAAAAGTCTAATGTTTGAATTTTTCGTCCCAAGTTAGTTAACTGTTTTGGAAGGATAAATAGATGTGGTTTGGTGAGTAGTTGTGGCTTTGTTGGAGAGGGTATGTCACTAGAGGTTTGCTTTGTGGTTTCAAATTTTCACTCCAAACCCATCCTTTCTCTCTCTCTCTCTCTCTCTCTCTCTCTCTCTCTCTCTCTCTCTCTCTCTATCTCCCTCTCTCCCTCTCTCCCTCTCTCCCTCTTCCTCCCTCTCTCTCCCTCTTTCTCTCTCTCCCTCTTTCTCTCTCTATCTCTCTCCCTCTCTCCCTCTCTCTCCCTCACTCTCTCTTCCTCTCTCTCTCTCTCTCTCTCTCTCTCTCTCTCTCTCTCTCTCTCTCTCCCTTCCCCTCTCCAACCCCGTCTCTCCATGCTGCTATTGGATCAGGATATAAAGCCCGCAGCACCATGCTTGACTGCTTTATAAATTGATGATGTTGGGCTAACCCTCTAAAACTAAGCAAGTTTCCAATGAATTGTCTTCCTTTATAAGAATTGCCTTGGTGTCTCTTCACAGTAATAAAATGGTAACTAAGGGAGTCACTCACTAGATTTACTTGTTTTTTCTTTTTCAAATATTAACTACCTATATAGCTGTTAACCTTTACTACTAAAGTTATGCAGAGAAAATAAAAACTTAGGAGTATAGCACATTTGTTTGGTTATGTTATTTTGACTACCTATTCTCATTTCTTATTGTGATGATAAACACTAAATTATTTCAATATCTTCAGAAGCCATGGCCAATATGTTAAATTTCCCTTTCCCCTATATTTAACTCTGCTCTGCTATCACTAAATAGTGACTTCCCTGTTGCAGACTAAGTCCCTTTTAGATGTTAGAACCATATTGTTTCGGATTCCAACATGAGCTGAACACCACTTGCAACTTCCCAGGACTCTTCTTGGATCGTCATAACCTGATTGAGACTGCATAATCATCCAGGCCATGAGTAAATCAACTATTGCATTCTTAGCCTCACCAGTAAGTTAGCTCTTGATGATATATCAGAACCACATCCTACACACCAGTTTAATGAACCTACCTTCAATACTTACATATAGTACAATATATTTATTCATTCTATCTGTTCTGGTTTTTTTGTTTGTTTGTTTGTTTGTTTGTTTGGTTGGTTGGTTGGTTTTGGAGCCAGCTATTTCTTACTGGTCCATGTTTCCTCAGTGTACTTTCTGTTGCTCTGGCATGTCCAACATCACGTGGTCTCCACTGAAACCTAAGTTTAATCTTCACATTGATCCACAAAAACCTCTTAGGCCTTCATTGCATAGTATCTAACCCTGAAAGAAGTTTCCTGGTCTTAATAATTTTTAGACCCTAGATGCAAGCCTCCACCACCCCCATAAACCTTAAAGCTTCATTTCTAAAAGAACAGGAGCATGTGGATGATGCTCAGGAGTTCCCATGGCAGCTCAAGATTTTCCGTCCCCCTACTTTACAGTTGTGATGACCTTTGTGGAGCTTAGTAGCTGGCCTAACAAAACAGTTGCCTGGATAATTGCTTTTGATCAGAGAATCCCTCTGATTGCTTTCTCACCTTAAATGTTTTCTATTAAAATAAATTCATATTTTCACATTTTCCCCCACAGGGCATCTTAAATAAACCTGCTCTCTTCCACCATTAGCCTTGTCTATATCTTTAAATTTACCTACACTTCTACACCAAACTTTAGATGCTTCTTGTCTTTTTTGTTCTTTCTGATTTCAATCTAAAAGCCCTGAAGAAAAATCATTTTCTCACTAGCTTTATAATAGTTTGAAACTTTTTCCACTAAAACTAAATAGTTATTAACTTTTAAATTCATCCTGAGTCAAAATTTTTGACATGGGAAAAGTAAAGCCAGATTATTTTCTAGATTATATCTTGAAAGACCTCTAGCCTATTTCTTAATAAACTCCCTATCGTTGTCTGTCACTAGCTTCTACTTTTAGCCTTTCTATCAGCATTCTGCCAGAATGACACATCAAACTCTGCTTACAGCATTATGAGGTTTCTTTAGATGATTCCGTTCTTTTCTACATTCCTATTGAAAAACAGTTCCAAAAGCCTATGAACCATATGTAAGTTCATAGAAAAAGGCCCACTCTCAATATTGCTTGTCCATATTAGTTACTTTTTTATTACTGTGACTACATGAGTACTTGTTAAAAGCAAATATATGGGTATATTTAGTTTCCTGGTTAGAGAAGATAAAGTCCATCATGGTGTGGTAGGCTTGGCAGTGGAACATTATGTCTGCAGTCACAAGTTAGAGATGGGTGAATAACAATAGTCCTTAAAATAATTTTCCTGTGGTTTTATGTTGACTAATATGCAGTAGTCTTACTACTTTTTTAAAAATACTGATTTCTAGTTAATTTTTGGCTGTCATTGCTAGTTAATGGTTGCATAATTTTTCTTAATTTATTCCATATCTTCCATTAAAATGTCCAGTAGAAACTTTTATTGTAATCTCAAATTCAGCCTTTGATTCTAGGGTAAGTTATTAATTCAAGCAAACTGCTTCTGTTTCCATGGTTTGCCTCCCTGCTACGACTCTGATAGTTTTTGGATATTCACAAATACTTTTTTTCCCTGAAACTCAGTGTTAGATGACCTTATTTGATTTAAAGAAATTTTTTTCATAATAAAGAGGATCAGCTCAATTACTTTCATTCAGCATTTAGGAAGTTAATTCTCCATGAGAATAATTATTTCAACAATGAGGAAGTTAAGAGCATTATAAAAAGCAAGAATGTCTACAATACTAACTATGGGATTCTGTGAAAATTAGTTCTCCTTCTAAGCTTTAGTGAAAACAGTCCTTATCATATAAATAGTATATGCAGTAAACTGTTTGATGTTAATAGTCAAATACTGTAATGGAATGCAGTACTTAGGAGAGCACGAATCTAGCAGGAGACCCTGAAGTCAACCTGAATAATGAAAATTTCAGTAGTATAAAAATTCATTAAAAAAAAAAAACCCTCATTCAATAGTTTTAATAGGAAAGCAAAAACAACACACACAAAAAAAACAAGAAAACCAACAATACCTATGGCTTTTTATTGGTTTCTTAGAACAAGGAAAAATATCCTTGATAACTTAAATTTTTATTGAAAATTCTAGAGTTGAATGTTAATAACCATTTTAATATTTGGTTCAAAAGGTGTCCCCATGGAATAGTTTATCTTTATGATACAAGACTGTGGAAATATCATTCCTTGACATTTCTATTAGGATATCAAAAAGCAGATATTACAGTAAACATTCTGTGTTTATTTTTCTGTATCTATCCCTGGTTCCTGGAGGTGTGGCATTTATTTTTAACTAGCAGTTATCCAACAGCTTCCTAATCTGACCTTGGCTTATTGTAATAGCAGAAAAAATGGTTTGTTTGTTTTCACAAGAACATGACTATTATCAGATTCAAGGAAGGAGTAGAGATTTAAGGAGACACGAGGAAAACTTCAAAGCTCTGTAGATATTTAATAGTTTTTGCACATTTCTCTCTTAATATAGAACATAAGAAGAGAGAATTCTAATTAGAGTTAGAACCATGAAACAGAAGATCTGCAGAAAAGACCAACTCAGTTAGTACAAACACCTGTTTTCTGGGGGAAAGAGAAGGGGCCAGGAGATTGGGCTATAGGCAAAAGTACAAAGGGTAGAAAATGGTGAGACCTGTCACATGAGCCCTTTAGACTTGAGTTTTGGTTGTTACCAACAAAACTCCTACATTAATTATTTAAGTCTCTCACTCCTTGTATGTGTGTCAGACAGAAAGCACGTGAAAGCAAGAGATAGCAAAAGCAAGAGAGAAGAAAGAGAAAGAGAGAAGAAGAAGAAGGAGAAGGAGGAGGAGGAGGAGGAGGAGGAGGAGGAGGAGGAGGAGGAAAGGGAGAGGTGAGGGGGAGGGGGAGGGGGAGAGGGAGGGGGAGGGGGAGAGGGAGAGGGAGGAGGGGGAGAGGGAGAGGGAGAAGGGGAAGGGGAAGAAGAAGAAGAAGAAGAAGAAGAAGGAGGAGGAGGAGGAGGAGGAGGAGGAGGAGGGGGAGGGGGAGGGGGAGGGGGAGAGGGAGAGGGAGGAGGGGGAGAGGGAGAGGGAGAAGGGGAAGGGGAAGAAGAAGAAGAAGAAGGAGGAGGAGGAGGAGGAGGAGGAGGAGGAGGAGGAGGAGGAGGAGGAGGAGGAGGAAAGGGAGAGGCGAGGGGGAGGGGGAGGGGGAGGAGGAGAAGGAGGAGAGACTCTGTGTAAGTCAGGTTAGCTGGCCTTTACTAGCTCTGGGAAATTCTGTTTCCAGTATGGGTGGGCTGAAATTACATTTGCCCTATTGCATTCAGTCTACACATGGTTGTGGAGATATGAGCCTAGATCATTAGGTTTTACATCAAGTAACTCTGCCTATTGAGTCATCCCTATACCCTCTGTTAAAACTTTTAAGTATGTTGCAAAGCAGTATATTAATATAAGGCTCCCAATAGTACAATTCTATATAACTTGTATATAGAATAGTTATTGAGGACATAAATGCTGACATAAGGAATATCTTGAACTCTTTTTTTCTGAAAATCTCATAATATTTTTAATATATGAAGTTTATTTATTCAGTGTACATCTAACTATCACACCCTGTCTTCCCCCAGTAGTTCCTCATGAAGATGTTTCCCCCATTCCTCCCTTCCCTTCTACTTTGAGAAAGGGGATATCCCTCTAGGCATCACCTTGCCCCACCCCACGCCACACCCCATCCTTCATACATCAAGTCACTGAGGAGTAGGTGTTTCCTTTCCCACTGACACCAGACAAGTCATCCCAGTTAGGGAAACTGGATACACAGGCTAACAGGCAACATATTCAAGGACAGTCCCTGCTCCTGTTACTGCAGGACCTGCATAAAGACTAAGCTGCTCATATGCTACATGTATGCAGGGGGCTCAGATTGAGCCTGTGCTTACTATTTCATTGGTGGTTCAGTCTCTGGGAGCACTCTAGTGTCCAGGTTAGTTGACTCTGTTGGTCTCCCTATGGAGTCCCTGTCCTCTTTAGGTCCCTCAGTTCTTCCCCCAACTCTTCCATAAGTCTCCCAGAGTTCCCTCTAATGTTTGGCTGTGTGTCTCTGAATTTCTTTTCATTCTCTGCTGGGTGGATCCTCTCAGAGTTTCATTAGTGTCAGAATTTAGTCCTTGCCTAGGAAATGGGTCTCAATTTGATGCAGTTTTTGGTTGGCCATTTCCTTTGTCTCTGCTCTATCTTTGTCCCTACACATCTTGTAGGCAGGAGACATTTTGTGTCAAAGGTATTGTGGGTGGGTTGCTGTCCTTATCCCTCCACTGACATCTGAAACTCTTGATTATATAATTTGCTACTTAATAAGACTGTAAATCATACTTGGTTTAATTTTCATCATATATAAAGAAGACAATTACAGTATGCATCGTTTCCTACTTTGTGACAGTTAAATGGGATAATGGAGATAAATGATTAAATATACATAGCACTTATGGCTTCAGCAATTTAAACTCTGTATTTCTGTGTTATTAAGTATATGCTCATTGCTGTGGATAGCAAGCTATTGTTTTTGAAAATCACTTGATACTTAGTAATTCTCAGGAGACTAACAACTAAGTGCTATTTATCCCAATAAACTAGAAAAAATGTGCTGAGTGTTTACCACCTAAACTTATACAAACTTATACATTATTTGAATCTTAAGTCATATACTATTCCATGCCCCTGACTAAGAGTAATATATGTGTGTGTGTATATGTGTTGTGACTATAATTTGCTGAAAGCAGCTAAAAAATTGGAAGCAACCATATATATATGTGTGTGTGTGTGTGTATATATACACATATATATGTTTGTATGTATATATATACATATATATGTATGTGTATATATATACATATATATATATATATATATATATATCACATAATGTTGGAAGCAACTTGATAATGTCAGTTTGCTGTATTGAGTGGTTGTAGATCAGTTGGGAGTGGCAATACACACTCTCCTCATATAAAATGCTATTGAAGATTTCTGTAAAGTATTCCTCATTCATTTGCATGCTGTTTTTCTGTTTTGTTTAGTAAGTTCAGAAGAAAGCCCTTTGTTAGGTACATACACAGGCACAACTCACACATATCAAGCATGGATATACATGAGAGATTACAGGCTAGTAAACACTGACTACAGACAGATGAAAGACACATGGAAAGTTATAGGAAATTAAAATTTAAGATTGCTTCTGGTAAAATAAACCCAAGTAGAAATGGCTTAGCTTTCGGTCCTTAATTTGAGATCAACACATTTCAGTGTCCTCTGAGGATGCTACTTTAAAGTGTTAACTGATGCTCAACATGTTAAGAACTGAAGTATTGTTGGAGATGATTAGGTAGCGATGACAGAGTTCTTGTAGGAGAAATTATCATCTTAGAAAAGATACTCAGAGTACTCACTGTATAAAAGAAATTAGTTCTCTTGGAAAAAAGACTCACTTTACTCATCTATCTCTACTAGCATATAAAGGAATAGCTATGAGACAGCATATATGAACAGAAATGCCGGCTCTCATTATTATCTAAAATTGCTGCTACCTTAATATTCACATTCACCTGCACTGTGTAAAATAAACATATGGTGCTTATAAACTATCAAGTACATACCATTTTGTTATGATAACTCATCCTGACTGAAGGGAATAATGTTTATAACCCACACATTCACCCAGTTCTTCCTTCTTACAGATACTTTTTTCATGATTATTTTAACTTGAGATATGATTTTTTTTATAAAGTTTATAAGTAATATCTTCAAAAAATGTCTTGTACAAATGCATACAAGGTATAGGAAAGAATAGATATACAAAAATGTACAGAAACTTGGACTGTGGCCAAGACTAAGATCATTTGGTGCTAGATCTGCCTTTAGTGACAAACTAAAGGTCTATTGTATTTTTGATTTCTGACATTGAAAAACTTACTGCTCATGCCGGGCAGTGGTGGCACATGCATTTAATCCCAGTACTTGGGAGGCACAGGCAGGCAGATTTCTGAGTTTGAGGCCAGCCTGGTCTACCGAGTGAGTTCCAGGACAGCCAAGGCTATACAGAGAAACCCTGTCTCAAAAAACCAAAAACCAAAACAAAAACAACAACAACAACAACAACAACAAAAAAAAAAAAACCAAAAAAACAAAAAAACACCTTACTGCTCTTGCCTCATCTTATATTATTATTTAAGTATCTAAGTACTTATTTTTTTATTATCTATTATTTTAAGCAAAGTATATTATATAAAATGCAAGATATATTTTTTTCTCTATTATTTCCCTGGATCTTTGTTAAAGAAAGTATTTGAAGTATGCATTTAATTTAATAAACTTATCCTTTTATCACATCAATATTTCTCAGAAAAAAGTTTTAATAATTGAAATGTACACTTATAGGTGTAAGTATCCTGTATTTTCTTCATATATTCTTTTATAACTGTCTACCTTTTCTAATTATGAGATATACTTGCTTCTTAATTATTTTTAGTTTTAACTATATGTATGTGTATGTGTTTTGAATGCCTGCAGGTTCCCAGGCACTGGAGTTACAGGCAGTTATGAGTTGCCTAACATAGGTACTGGGAACTCAACTAAAATCTTCCATAAGAACACAAAGTGCTCCTAAGTATAAAGTCATCTCTCTAGCCTAGAAAATCTCATTTTTATTAGATTATCTAAGAACACATCTTCCTGGGTATTTCATTCCTATTTCTGAACCAAACTTAGAGGAAAGAAGCACTCTTAGATCTTGGCACTTCCTTAACCTTTTGACTGAGCATATGGTACTGGGACCCATTTTTCATAATGACTGTAGTAAGTCATCTATCCTAATTATTGAGGCAACTTCTCTACCAATTCCCATCTATGCAATATCATAAAACAAGTCAGGATCTTTCACAAGAAGTTCACTGAACAACTTCACTAACCTAAGGAGGGATTCATAGATGTACACCCCACTAATCCACACATTCATCCAGTTCTTCCCTCTCACAGATGCTTTCTTCATGATTATTTTAAGTTTAGATATGATTTTTTAAAATAACAAGACCCTTGAAAGTGTTGTGTTTTCAACAGAGACTAAATCAGATCTGGATCATAATGGCTAATAGATGTGATCTAATCCAGTGATTTCTTCCTTGGTGTCATTACCAATAATTGTATTGCCTAAACGTGTTTTTCTTCTAATTCAGTCTCATGTACATGATATTCTAGGATTGGGGCACTTAGAACTTGGGGCATATATGACCCTCATACAAAATATGGTATTTAGCCAGTAGGGGAGCTACTAACTAATATTTCTAGAGAAGAAGTAAAATCCTATATTGATTCTATAAGGCCAACTAACTGATGCTAACCTCTTTGACTGTAGAGAGTGAAAAATGTTAAAGTTAAGAGTCAACATTTACCTTGGCTTTCTCTGTAGCCACAGTATGTGATATAACATTCTTGTGATTATTAACTAACTCTGTTTATATGGATACATCCAAATCAGTCCAATACAATACCGAAAATATTCTAAAGGGATTAGGTTCAGTAGAAACCCTGAGCAATAACTTTTTAACCTCAAAGACCTGTATACTGTTAACAATGCTTCCTGGAGACGTAACTAAAGGAAAAGAGTGTATTTTATCTTTTTCTGGTTCTCTTGCTCACATTGCCTGTCTCCTACCTCTTTTACCTATACAATGAATCTCCTCCAGAGTCAAACAGGTCCACTTATGGATAATCCATTATCAACAACCATCACCATGAAAACAAAAGCAAAGGACACACCTGTGAATGTATCCAGGAAAGACTACTGTTTGACCCCAGACCACCAGAACAAAGAAACTTTCCAACAGAGTTCCAGTATGCTTATAACATTTATAAGCACAGAATAGGGGATACTATTTCTGCTTCTATTCAGCTCAATGGTCACACTTTCTAAATATCTGTAAGAATTTAAAAATTTTAAGAAGAGGCCATCTGAATTAAGGAGATGTAACAGAGAAAACACTTAGATTTTACCTGAGATGTACTATTTTTACATATTGTGTTTACTTGGTGAATTGTTGAGAGAAATGAGAAATCTTATACTGTAGACTAGGTTTGCTCAGACTACTGAAAATAAGCCCAGGTTAAACAACGGAGTCATATCAACACACATTTCTTAAGTTTAGTTAACTTCTTAAAATAGTTGTTGAGAACCAAGCAACCCCACAGTTGGGGGCCAAAATGTTGGGGACTGTTCTATCAATGTTGGAACCCGCACTGACAAAAGCCTTGGGGACTAAATTGTTAGAGCTCACACTGCCCCAAGGTGCTCCAGTCTGCTGGTCAGGGTTCAGCAAGAGAGAGTGAGGATGGACGTGAAGAATGGAGACCAGACAGAGTGATTCAATCCCATTTATTCTTCAGTCTCTCTTCTTAGTCTAAGTCCCAAGTCTTGAATTCCTAATCCCCAGTTCCTAGTCCCTAGTGCCTCCAAGTTCCAAATTTCTTCTTCCTAGTGCTAAGTGCCTAATGTCTAATTCCAAGTTCTTCCTCCAAGTGCCTTCTTCCTAATACCTAATTCCTACTCTAAGTTGTACTCTCTGAAGTGTCTGATTCTCTATTCCTCTAAATTGTTCTGAACTCTCCTGTCTGCCTCTCACCTTTTATATGTCTTACTTCTAAGCCACACCTCTAAGTCATGCCTTTAATCATGCCTTTAGGTCTTGTCTTTAAATCTGATCTCTAAGTCACACCCTTAAGTCACACACCTTTAAGTCTCACACACCCAAGGGAAAATCTGGGTATCTAAAGCAAGATGTTATCAGAGTGTGCTCAGCTGTTGCAGGCTAATGTAATCAAGTGTCTTATCAGGGTATATGGCTCAAGATGGCTGAAAGGATGATAGCCACCTTCTGTTGGCTCCCCACAAGTAGTTCCACAAAAACCAATCTCTGCTATACTTTTTTCCCTATAGTTTGAGAATGTAGGCTTTGACACTGACATTTGTAAGTATAATAGTTTTTAAAGGTGGAATCACACTTGCCACAGATGGGAGATGATGAAGCTTCTGCACAGGCTCTGGTTTGGTGAATCTCTCTTTCCTGAAGATTTACCATATCCCTGTTCTGTCAGCAAAAATCCTAATTACTCCAGCTGTCATGTGTATGAGCTTGACAGCCTATTGATCCTAAAATAAAATATTTTTACCAGTTCTATATATTATACTCTCTCACTTCTAATAGACATTAAGAGTCTTTGCAAGCATCCTTGGTGATTAAAAAAATTAGGAAATAAGGAAAGAGAACTTATATCAGCCACATTCTTTCCTTAAAAAAAAAATCTGAAAAGAAAATATGATAAGATGATTAGTGTTTATGAGTTTAATTTAACCACTATGGAGTTCTAAGAAGGCATTAAAACATTCCATAGTTCTAATGGTTTATCTAGGAAGGAAGCTAAGATGAGAGAAAATGTGCTGAAGACGATGACTTTCCACAGAAAACATGCCAGAACACATAACACCGAGAAGATGTTTTGCTCCTTTCTTTCTCTCTCACCTTCTGAAAAGTCATTTTTCTACCCTCTGTCTAGGTCACAGAGTTCTTTGAAGATACTGACCACAGGAAATCATATTCCAGTTTGTAACCAAGAATAATAATTCAATAAATGTATTACTGAAGGTTTTCAAAGCACCCTAGTGGTATATTATTAATTCATGTCTAAGCAAAATTTTCAGTATCATTTTATTATAATCTTTCATGCATACTGCATAGGTTATCAAGTTTTCTGTACTTTCCTTATCACAGCTTTCTCTCCAACTGGTGCTAATTATAATTCTACTCCCCTTGCTCTGCTATCTTGAGTATGGTCAGCTATTCCTCTGCCATTCTAAAAATAAGTAAATTAAAAAGGAACACAAGAAAACATCAACATTCAAAAAATGTTCTTATGCTTTCTCTAATGAATGTGTGTGTGTGTGTGTGTGTGTGTGTGTGTGTGTGTGAGTGTGTGTGTGTGTGTGTGTGTAGAACACCAATACCAAGAAGAATCCGTAGAAAAGATAAAGACCTAGTCACAAACTGACAACACATCTTTCCTGACAATGTGTTTCTTCAGTTCTTGTTATGTTTGACCATGTGTGATGACAGTTGGAAGTGGCTAAAAGTAAATGAGGCTGAGAAATGTAACACTGTTTTATATCATTTTAAAGGCAGTTTTACATAAATGAGTAACAAAGTCTAAATAGAATTAAATGAATTTGTTATAGTTATACATGTCTATGCAGAAAATTATATAAACATGTCACCTCTGCTCTAATCAGTGTATAAAATTTTCCCCTCAAAGAATATTTTGTCCATCCTCAATTTATGTCACAGATAAGCCTTGGCCTGCTTCCTATCTGTAGATAGGTTCTATCTGATATTTTTGCACATAAATGATATTTCGTTTTCACATACAAGCGTTTTTGTTTGAATACATATTTTAATTTCATTCACTCTTATGAATGAAATTCCAAGGCTTTGAGTCAATCAAAGTGGAGTTATAATTATATAAATTTAAATATGTGTGATATAAACATATTGATAAATACTACTAATATACAGCATTTTAAAACACATACATTCTTGCTCCATGAAAACATTTTATTGGATATTTTATTTATTTACAGTACAGATGTCATCACCTTTCCCCATTTCCCCTCCCTAGAACCTCCTATCTTATACCCCCTCTTCCTTTATGCTTTTATACCAGTTTGATTACATGAATATAATAAAGTCAGTTCCAAGTTGAGGGTCTAGCAATACAATAGATGCAAATGTTTGACAAACAAGCAATACAGTAAAAACAAATATCCAAAGAAAAAGCAAGGCATTAAGCCCAGTATGTGAACACTCCCATGATCACTGTTTCTAAAGGCTTATCAAGATGACCAAAGAATCTGAGCCTATTTCTCTATTCTAGCTCAAGGTCATTTTCATGTCTGAAGCCTACTTCCTTGTTCTAGTCTAAAATTTAGATTCCTGCCTGAGATTACTTCTTTGTTGTACCCTAGATTTAGACTCCTACCTGAAATTACTTATTTGTTCTAGACTAATGTCAGATTCCTGCTTGAAGCCTACTTCTTTGTCCTTGGCCAATGTCATATTCCTGTCAAGTAGCCACTTTCCTTGTCCTTGGCCCATGTCAGCTTCTTGCCAAGCAGCCCTAAAGGCTCTCCACCTCTCCCCCCTTTTTTATTTCATTAACAAGACAGAAGCAGCTGAAAGGGTTTGTGGCCCCATGAGGAGAGCAACAATACCAACCAACCAGATCTACCCAGGGTTTAAAACATAAGCCTGGGAGCACATAGGGAAGGATCCATGACTCCATCTGTATATGTACGGGAGGATGGCCTTGTTGGGCATAGGTGGGAGAGGAGATCTTTGGTCCCATGAAGGCTGAACACTGTGTGTGTGGGGGGAATTCAAGGGTGGTGAAGTGGGAGTGGGGGGGTGTAAGAGGGGGCACATCCTCATAGAAGCAGGAGGAGGAGGGATGGGATAGGAAGTTCCTGGGTGGTGGGGTTAATGGGGTAAAAGAATAAAATCTGAAATGTAAATATAGTATCCAATAAAAAAAGTAAAAAAAATTTTTTTTAAAAGACTGAGTCTATCTTAGGTCTTTCTGAAAAGAATGCTATTCTTACCCATCATGGAATATGCATTCTCAAAGGCAATGCACTCCTGTCTTAGGTTGGTAAGGCTCTGTGTAGAATCTTACCTGTCCTTGGCTTGCCAGCCTGTTAATTTAATAACTTTGTCTGGGGGTCCATTTTCAGGTTTAAGCCATGTACTTTGGCTGCCAACATGTTGATGTTTTTAGAGATAAGTTTTAACACAATGGGCAGTAATAAAAGTATTCCCAGGACAAGAATGGCTAGCCTGATTAAGCTATATATGCCATTCCTGAGGTTTGTCCAAAATGGAAATACTGAGCTCAGGCTATGGATAATTTTATTGGGATTATCTGCAGCATCAAAGGTCAACAGAGCAGCATTCTTTAAATTCATAATCTCATTATGCAAAGTTAATGTACCCAGAGAGGTGTTAGGATGATGCTAAATATCCTACAGGTGTTTTAAAACTTTTTACTAATTATAATGACAATCATTGTGAATTTCAAAAGTAACTCTACTCCAATATTATTTGTCATGACACTTGAGATGGCTCCTAACTCTTGAACCCTGAACCTTCTTCAGATAATTTGAATGGGTTATAGAGCATCATTACTTGTTCCAGATACCTATATAAATCCTTTTGTATACTCAATACATTAGTAACTTTTTTTGTTAGATGGTTAATAAAATAGTTGTCTTAACTCCTTTTGTCAATGCTATAGCAGAAGCAGGGTGCTAGCAATTAATGGAATTAATGCTGTTACACCAGAAATAATCAAGCCTGCTACCCTCTTGCTTCTGCTTAAAGCCTAACTCACTTCTTCCAGCACTTTCAAGCTCTTTTCAGAGAATCAAGGATTTCTAATACTCAGGGCAGTGAGATAAAAGCTAATTGATAGACCCCCGTAACAGACATGCCAGGTTTCAACACACTAATATAATTGGAAATTATACAATCAATGCAACTTACAATAAATGCTATAGAAGAGACAAAACCAATTTTAGCTTGACAATTAAAAGAGCCTTAAAACATGCACTAACCCTTATTTCAAATCCAGATCCTGTCTCAACATTATCTCTTGGTACCCTAACATCATAGTGAGCTACAGCTGGCTTCCAAATATGTCTCTGACAAAGTCCAGAGCCAGTCTTCCAAAAGTAGACTGTTATTTCCCATATTGGATTGATTTCTAGACCAGTACATGATTTAGTCCTAATACCTGGGCACCTTTAAGCAGAATACAAGAGACATAGTTTCTCTTTTCTATTCTCTATCCCACAAGGTCTAAAAACTTAAGGCAAGGCAGCTTGTCCCCTATGGGATATAGTCAAGCAAAGGTGGGTCAGGAACATATGTATAATACAGCTCCCCAGTCACCCTTGTCAGGGCACTCAGCAAGCTCACAGGTCAGCATCATTCATTGTCTCAGCAACAGTATGTCTCACCAATCTTTTTAAAGTTCCAAGGGCCTCTTCCACAATACCTTGTCATTGAGGATTACACAAAATCCCCCCCCCCTCCTATTACTATGAGGGTGTGTTCCCACTATCCTCCCATTCCCACCTACCTGCTCTCAATTTCCCCAACACTAAGGAATCCAAACTTTCAGGCACCAAGGCCATCCACTTCCACTGATGCCAGGCAAGGCCACCCTAAACTACCTATACAGGTGGAGCCATGAGTCCCTCCCTTTGTGTTCCAGGGCTGGAGATTTTAGAGTGGCTACTCCAGCTTGTTTCTTCGGACAATTTGCTTGAAAAATTGCTTTCTAGCCTTTTACTCTAAGGTAGAGTCTGTCTTTGTCACTGAGGTGGGTTTCCTATATGCAGCAAAATATTGGGTCCTGTTCACGTATCTAGACAATTAGCCTGTATATTTTAATTGGGGAATTGAGTTCATTGATGTTAAGAGATATTAAGGATCAGTGATTGTTGCTTCCTGTTATTTTTGTTATGAGAGGTGGAATTATCTTTGTGTGGCTATCTTCTTTAGTATTTGTTGTTAGAGGATTACTTTCTTGCTCTTTCTAAGGTATAATTTTCCTCTTTGTATTGGAGCTTTCCTGCTATTATCCTTTGTAGTGCTGGGTTTGTGGAAAGATATTGTGTAAATTTGGTTTTGTTGTGGAATATCTTGGTTTCTCCATCTATGGTAATTGAGAGTTTTGCTGGGTATAGTAGCCTGGGCTGGCATTTGTGTTCTCTTAGGGTCTGTATGACATCTGTCTAGCATCTTCTAGCTTTTATACTATCTGGTGAGAAGTCTGGTGTAATTCTGATAGGTCTACATTTATATGTTACTTGGCCTTTTTCCCTTACTGCATTTAATATTCTTTATTTGTTTTGTGCATTTGGTGTTTTGATTATTATGTGATGGGAGCTATTTCTTTTCTGGTCTAGTCTATTTGGTGTTCTATAGGCTTCTTGTATGTTTATGGGCATCTCGTTCTTTAAGTTAGGGAAGTTCTCCTTTATAATTTTGTTGAAGATATTTATTGGCCCTTTAAATTGGGAATGTTCACTCTTGTCTATACCTATCATCCTTAGTTTTGGTCTTCTCATTGTGTCCTGAATTTCCTTGATGTTTTGTGTTAAGAACGTTTTGCATTTTGTGTTTTCTTTGACAGTAGTGTCAATATTTTCTATGGTATCTTTTGCACCTGAGATTCTCTCTTCTATCTCTTGTATTCTGTTGGTGATGCTTATGTCTATGACTCCTGATTTCTTTCCTAGGTTTTCTATCTCCAGGGTAATCTTCCTTTGTGATTTCTTTATTGTTTCTACTTCCACTTTTGTGTTTGGATGGTTTTGTTCAATTCCTTCACTGGTTTGGTTGTGTTCTCTTTAATCTTAAAGATTAAAAAATCTTTAAGGGATTTTTGTGTTTCCTCTTTAAGGGTTTCTACCTGTTTACCTGTGTTCTCCTCAAATTCTTTGAGAGTATTGTTTATGACCTTCTTAAAGTCCCGTATCATCATCATCATCATCATCATCATCATCATCATCATCATCAGAAGTGATTTTAGATCTGAATCTTGCTTTCCTAGTGATATTAGGAATTCAGGACTTTCTAATGTGGGAGAACTAAGTTTTAATGATACCAAGTACCCTTGATTGCTAATGCTTATGTTCTTGTGCTTGCCTTTTACCATCTGGATCTCCTTAGGTCTACCTTCCCTGTCTCTGACTTGAGCCCATTTTTCCTATTATCTTGGTTGTATTAGAACTGTGTGGGGTTGGTGTTACTACTGGGGTTGTAGCTGGGGCCCAAGATGTGCTCAGTGCTCAGGTGCAGACAGGAAGGAACCAGTGCTCCAGGCCAGGAGTGAATTCCTGGGTCCTGGTGGGTCCCAGTTTCTCCCTTTTTGGGGCAGGTGTTGTTGTCTCCTTACCTAAGATACTGCCTGGGTTAGAGCTCTTGAGAGGCCCGCTTCCTCTGGGTTTTGTGAGATTTGAGGCAGAGCTGCTGCCCTGGATCTGCTCAGTGCTCAGGTCCAGACAGGAAGGAACCAGTGCTCTGGGCCAGTAGTGAATTCCTGGGTCTTAGTGGGTTCCAGTTACTCCCTGTTTGGGGAGGGTGTTGCTGTCTCCTTACCTAAGATACTACCCAGGTTGGACCTCCTGGGAGGCCCGCTTCATCTTGGTTTTCTCCTACACTTTATATCTTGAGAATTGTTTTCTCCAGTAAGGTCATAGCATTTTCTTTTCATGTTTCAATTAGGTTACACATATACATCAGTGTTTTTTATTTTATGTGTCATGTGAGAAAAGAATTTAGGTTGTTTATCTAATTGTCCAACTATTATTGATTACATTTATTAAATCAATTATCTTGGAATCTTTTCAACAAAAAATTGATCACAAATATAGAGATCTAGTTCTATAATTTCAATATATATAGATGATCAAATACATCAATATGTATAGGTAATTAGCATTTCTGGTACCAATATCACCTAACCATACATTCTTAGTTGACTTTTTGTCTACTAAAATTTTGAGATTAAGTAAAAGAAGCCCTTATAATTACTTCTTTTCAAATTTTTTTGCTGATTTATATACTTCACATATTCACAAAAATTAATTAATCTCTATAAATTTTACATTTCTCTTGGTATTTGGAATGATAATATATTGAATCTACAAGTTGTTTTGTAGAAAATATTAATCCCTATTCTGGCTTTTTAAATACTGTTTAATTTCAAAGCTAATTCTTTGAAAGGTACACATTATCAAAAATTAGCTTAATAGGAAACAGAAAGCCACAATCCAATTCTCTATTCCAGTTAAATTTCTAAGCCAAAAGACTTTGCTGGTCAATTGTACAAAGTATTTAAGATATCAGTAACATAAATTTTTGGTACAGTTGAAGCAACCAAATGAAGAGAGAACATGTCCCATTTTGTTCTAGAAACCTAGAGAAATCTTAATTTCAAACAATATGTAAAAATTAGTTTATAATTAAAAATTAGTGTCTTTTATAAATATAAACAGTAATCATTAGTATCACATTCAGAGTAAATTTAGCAGTCTTCAAAAAAATAAAACATCATGACTTAGTGATGTTCACTGTGAGTCTTATAGTAGCTTTAAATTCTGATTTAAAAATGTTTGCCTTGAAAATGAGTTATGTCATCTTATACTTTGCTTCTGTGGTATCTGCTAGTTTCTGGAGGTTAATGTACTTTCACAAGACTGTACATGTTGCAGGAAATATAGAAAATGAAACCGCAGACTTCCTGCACTACCACAGTCTCTTCTCTCAGGCAACTCTCATCACACAAACTTTCTGGTGTGGCCAAGCTCCAGTGTTCCCTTCACTGTGATGCCAGCACCACACAATGATGGTCCACCCCACAGTCAGCTGCCACAAAACCCATTTACCTCGTAGAAATAGATATAGCTGTCTCTTTAGAGGTCTGCCAGAGCCTGTCATATACAGAGGTAGATGCTCACAGCTAACCACTGATCATGGGGTTCTCAATGAAGAAGTTAGAGGGAAGACTGAAGAAGCTGAAAGGGTTTGCGGCCCCATGGGGAAAGCAACAATACCAACCAACCAGAGCTGGTTGGTTTAAACCACTAGTCTGGGAGCACATAGGGAGGGACCATGGCTCCAGGTGTATATGTAGGGGAGAATGGCCTTGTTGGGCATAGTTGGGAGAGGAGGTCCTTGGTCCCATGAAGGCTGGATGCCCTAGTGTGGGGGAATTAAAGGGTGGGGAGGTGGGAGTGAGTGGGTGGGTAAGAGCACATCCTCATAGAAGCAGGAGGAGGGGGGATGTGATAGGGGGTTCCTGGGTGTGTGGGGTGGGGGAAATGGAGAAATGATATAACATCTGAAATGTAAATAAAATATCCAATTAAAAAAAAACTCTTGAAGATTATAGTTAACCAGTCAGATTTATATGTCAGTAAATTATCAATTCACAAGATGCCCACACAATAATTTCAAGGCCAATTGATAATGGTACAAAATGCCCACACAGATTAGACAAGTTATTCCAAATATTCTAACTCTATAAGATATTCATAACTACCTGTGGCTACTTAAAGCCATGCTATTTCAGGACCTTCTCCCTGGTTTCTCTCCCGTCTCTCCTATCTCCATCTCTCTGCCACTCCTAGCTCCACTTCCCTTTTCTATGTCCAATCACAGGCCTCCTACTGCAGTAATATTTAAATAGATTGGACAGGGAAATTTCTGCCACATGTACGTATGTTTTACAAAATTAATTCCTTGATATCAATAACATCACCATATGAAAAAAGTATTTTTATGGATAAGAACTATGCCCATCTCTGTAATATAACCTGATTACTTCTTCAGTGTATTCTTCTAGGAAGGAAACAGAAAATGATGCCATAAACTTCATGAAAATGTTTTCTACCAACATGAACTGAAAATATGATGGTTCCTTAAAATTATGAGGGAGCTGAAAAATCCCTCTATTGCCTAGTGAAACTGTTGACACATTAGCAATGTATTTGTGGTGATGCTATTGTCAATAAACCTACTGAGCAAACATAAAAATCCTAACAGTATTGCTAGATGAGCTACTTCAGCATATACTTGCTCTGTGAGTTTGATAACCTAATTTTTATCCCAGATTCCACATTGAAAGGTAGAAGTAGAAAGTCAACTCCCAACCATGGGGTCTCTGACATACAGATGCCTATATATGTACATTCAAACACACACACACACACACACACACACACACAGAGGGAGAGACAGAGACACATACACATAGACAGCTACACGCATGCATATACACACTAACAACAACAACAATAAACAACAACAATAATCATAATTTTTAAAATATTGCACACACAACTCCTTACAGCACAATATCTTGGTGATAATAAACAATGGAATCACTGATATATATATATATATTTATTATTTTATACTTCTTTTAGTTTACCCCTATCTTTACAAAATATATCTTCTGTAAAACATTTGGTCAAAGTGTTGCATGAATCTCCTGTATGCATCAAGAAACAATATTCAGTGTTTCTTTATACCAACAAGGTTTTCTTAAGTGAATTCTATGATGGGAAGTACTTCCTATGATGCATTTCCATCATTGCTTGACACATGAGTCTAAGCAAAATCCTGTGAAATAGGAAATTTTGTTAGGTGAGCTATATATTGTGGTTCTAAGTACATGTCCAATGATCTTTTCATTATGAAACATTAGATTAATCTGGCATCGTTCAGGAAGTAAAATGGGATCTGAGCTTCAAAGCAGTGACTTCTTTTGCAGCAATCCTTCCATGATATGCTTTGTCTCATAATCGATGTATAATGGGTGTGTTCTCTCCTAATATTAGAAAGTGGAATTCCTTAAATGTACCTGTCTTAAAATCATTTCCAAATTATTCCTGGTATGCCATCTTTTCTCATAGTGTTCTATTAGACTTTTGTGAGTGAAAGAAAATGTCATTATGTTACAGACAGTGCTGGAACTAGTTTAGGACTAACATTGTGACTTTTTTTTATTAGGCTGCTCCAGAGATAACCCAGTGGCTTCTATGTCTATCATTATTCTAGTGACCATTAAACTGGTTTTTTTAATATAGTAATATACTGGGAAATGATTAAATCACTAACATTTTGAGATGTTGAAAGGCCAAATTGCAGAAAAGACCCATCTGTTAATTACATTTTCAACTGGCACCCTTGATGCTGGCCATACTGACAATAATAGCAGGAGACAAGAGCAGCCTTGAATATTTTCTATAAATCTGATTTCCATTTGTGTTTTTACTGCCTTAGTTATGGTTAATATTCCTGCGGTGAAATGGCATGATAAAAATTAACTTGAGGATGAAAGGGCTTATTTCTTCTGTACAGTTCATCATCAAAAGCATTGCTGGTGGGAACACAAATAGCACAGAAACCTTGAGGCAGGAGCCTATGCAGAGGCCATGGATGAGTGCTGCTTACTATCTTTCTCCCATGACTTTCTCAGCCTGTTTTTCTTATAGAAACTAAGAACCCAGCAAGAGGTGGCCCCACCCACAACTGTTTGAGCCCTTCTACTAATTAAGAAAATTAAAAAAAAAAAAAAATCCCGCAGGCTTGGCTGTCGCCTGATCTTCTGGAGGAATTTTTCTCACTCAGGCTCCTTAGTCACTGCTGATTCTAGCTTGTGTCACATTGACATAAACTAGCCAGAACAATTACAATTGCATTTCTTGTGATTATTGTCTTGAAAGAGTTGACTTTGATACAATTTTAATAAAGTTTGTGCAACTATTTCAGTGGTGGATAATAAAATGTGTTCTTTTGTTTCTCTTGAATACCTCAAAAACTCATTAAACAAATAAACACTGAAAAAAGTAGCCCATGATATCCTTAAAAGGGCGTCTTTTAATTGTACTTAATGACTTGGGGGGATATGGCATAATGGGAATGACCATGAAGTCTATAAGTAGAGTAGTTTGAATGACTCACAACTCAGGCGTTTGAGTGACTGTGCCAAGAACAAGGTGATTATGAATGTCTCGCTATGCTTTTATGGCTCTTGAGCTATTCCTCTTTTAAAAATGGAGACATTTAAAAATTCTACCTACTTTATGGCTCACATTTTGACTGAAATTCTGTTCCTTGGTTTCAGTAAAATCTTTATGATATTTTCTTTTTTGTCTGAAGAACACAGCCACTTCTCTCCTTTGTGTGATCACAGGTACTGCCACCTGGACCACATTTCTAAAAATAAAACTCACAGACAACTTTTACTGCACTGCTCTTATATGGAGAGACAAAAAAAGGTGTTAATGATTGTGGCAGACTTACATGATGGCAGGCTTTCCAGGTATATCTATAATGGCTTACTTAGGAGATTTCAGAATCAAAGTGTGATCATCTTGTTCTTGAAGAGACTTGGATCCTGGATTCTATAAACAGTGAAAATATTCATTCAATTTATGCATTTTGATCAGATGTCACTCCAAAATTGTTTCTGAGTTTTAACAATTTTGTATTGTGTGTCTCTGTATTTGTATGTATATGTGTGTATATATACACATGTATACATGTTATCATAGAGAGCAAAAGAGGATATCAGATCCTCTGAATCTAGGATTATAGGCAGCTGTGATCTGCTTAACACAGTGGCTATAAGCTGAAATCCTGTCCCATGGAAATGTAACAAACAAGCACTCTCAAGTCATAATCCATTTCTCCATGCCAGTTTGTGTTTTTGTTTGTTTGCTTGCTTGCTTTGTTTTTTTCAGTTTCTGGATTTTATCCTCAGAAATCTTATATTTTTGGTTTTGAGCCTCGTTGTTAACAGCTGAGGCATCTCTACAGCCTTATTCTCAGAAATCTTAAACTTTAACTTGCCAAATGCTGTAATAGTCTCTGTTTGTCTTCATGACATGTCACTCTTGTAATCAATTCTCAAAACTTTGTTTACCTTGTCAAACTGTAAATTCAATGAAAGTAAAGAACACCATCTGTCTTCTTTGCTTGTTGGACAGTAAATATGTATGTGTATATGTTATATATAAACATTTGTGTATCTAGGTATGTAAATGTAATTCATAGTAGTAAATATATATATAAGTAACTTTTCATCTACTTTCATCTTTTTCCTTTTTTCTTAAAATAAAATGTTCATCTATTTGAAAATATTGGAAGCTGTACTTCAAACCACCCATGTATATCCTCTGCCAACCAGCTTCAAAATCACTGATTTCTGAGCATACTTTTGTTTTCAGATTCTCTTGTGGTGAAAAAAAAGTTCAGAATATGCCCTGAAAGTCAAAGCAAGGATCTATGCTTCTCCTAAAGAAATATAACAAAAATACCCTACATTTAGCTACCAGATAGAAATTTTTAATGAGTAGAAATGCGTTCTGTAAACTCTTGCTTCTGCACCATTTTCTCTTACCACTAACTGCTCTTCTAGTACTGATAAGGCTCATCCAATTCATACTGCCAACATATGGTAAGAGAGTGAGCGTATTGGTCTTCATGTGGGTCCCAAACAACTGGAGTGGGAGCTATCCCTAAAGCTGCTGTCTGTGGGATATGTTCTAGCTGGGCTGCTTGGTCCATCTTCAGTGGGAGAGCATGTACTAGCCATGCAGAGAACTGATGTGCCAAGGTGTGTGTGGGGGAATACCTGGACCCCCCAGCTCAGAGGAGAAGGATAGAGGCAAGGGGAGAAATGATTGTAGAAGGAGGTGACCAGGAGTGGGCCAGTAAGCAGTATGTAAAGTGAAGAAAAAAAGAAAGGAGGAAGGAAAGAAAGAAAGAAAGAAAGAAAGAAAGAAAGAAAGAAAGAAAGAAAGAAAGAAAGAAAGAGCGAGCGAGCTCTGCATAGGCTCTCAGCCTCTAACTTAGTCTTTAGCAGAACTTCCCAAGGCCTGGATGCTGGCTTTCTCTGAGATGACCTCTGCTGTCTTAGCTCTGTGGTTATGTGTCTAATTCAATAACGACACTGGCTGCTTAACTAGGAAGTCTTCAAGCCATTTTTAGAATATCTAGGGCAGGATGACCTTTGCATTGGTCAGTGTTTTTGCAGGGTGTTTGGTTTGTGAGAAAATGAATATGTTGCTGTTTCAAGCAAACTAAAGAAAACTTCCCCTTTCTTCATTTCATTTTCCAGTACTGTTATTGAACAGATTCAACCTTGTAACTTGTTCAGCATTTGTAACTGAAGTGAAGTGTTTACAAATTTATAGAGAGCTTAGGCTACACAGGCATATTATGGTAGTGTTTTTACATAAGGGTGATACTTTCAGCTCAGCATCCAGCATTGTTCAGGAAGTGGGATATAGTACTTTTTCATTATTGGCACTACAACTGAAGTGAGTCACATAGAAAACTAAATGCATATTTTCCACTAAGAAAAACTTTAAAAAGTTTACATATGGTGCTGAGATTCAGTGGTTATGAGCATTTGTTGCTCTCTAGGAGGACTCAGGTTCAGTTCCCATCACTCACATGGATGGTCACGATCATCACTAACTTCAGTTCTAGGGGAGCCAATATTATTTTCTGGGCCCAGTGGGTAACAAACTCTCTCTCTCTTTCCCTCTTTCACAGTGGCTACCAAACTCTCTCTCTCTCTCTCTCTCTCTCTCTCTCTCTCTCTCTCTCTCTCTCTCTCTCTCTCTGTCTGTCTCTCTCTCTCTCCCTCTCTCTCTCTGTCTGTCTGTCTCTCTCATACATGCAAACTTGCAGAATTTATTAGAAATATAAATCATATTTAGAATCTGGTAATGTAGACAAACCTGAATATTCAACATGGTTTTTTCCTTAGGGATTTTTTTTAAGTTTTTACAAATGTTATATTTCATATAGGAGGTAGAATAATTTCACAGTGGATTCTAACAAAAAACACATACAATTCAAAATTTAAGGAAATATTAGTAAATTGTTCATGGAAATTGGAATCCCAACCTATAGTCTTACTACCATCTATGGGTACTGTTCTAGGCACACAGAGATTTTGATCATATTTTAGCACCAAGGCAGATAAACCAGTGGGCAGAGGACTTGCTACTTTTGCTGGAGAGAAAGTGGTAAATTGAGAAAATCATGAGTCAGATATACAATGGAAAAAGTCATGAATGTTTTGCTTTCTTCTAAGTTTGTGTTACACTAGAATTGGAGTAAAAACCTACTAAATGCCAAGATTTCTAATTGTTTTTCCATATAAAGAAATAAGACAGCCTGAATTGATTTTTCTACCTTTGGAATTCTGGGAAAGCATGAGATTGTGCTTAAAAATTTTCTTTGTGCACTCCCTGATTACTTCTACTCTCAGATTTAAGTAAAGCCAATTTATTTTGTGAGGATTTTAATACCATATCAATTATGATAAGATTAGAACCTAGTGACTAGCTCACAGGAACTGACCAACACTAAACTATTTACATAGAATATCCACTCTTTCAGTCTGACCTACCTTGGCAGTTTAATTAAATGAATTGACTTTTGAAGTTTGTTGATGGAATGACTAGGGAATGCTGAGTGTTTGGGGTGTTGGCATTTGAACACGAGACTGTTATCAAGTTCCCTTTGTGCATATTTAGAGTCCAGAAAAGCACCACTCTTTGGCTTGACACAAATAAATCACATCTTATTCACAGATGCAGAAAATGGGTGTGTTGGCAGGTGAATTCGTGTTGAGTCAGAACCAGTGTAAATGGCAGACACACACACACACACACACACACACACACAGAGAGAGAGAGAGAGAGAGAGAGAGAGAGAGAGAGAGAGAGAGAGAGCAAGAGAGAGAGACTTACATCAGTCATAAAAATGTATGTAACTTGATTGCTGTCAGTCCGTATGTATCAGTTTAGTATAACCCAAATAGAATTGATTTATGTAGTGATTTTCATTTTCATCTAATGTACTTGCAGTCAGTTCTTTAACAATCACTTGTGTCTGTATTTCTTTTTTAATAATTTATTTTTCATTCACTTTGCATCCAGATCACATGCCCCTTCCCTCCTCTCTTTCCAGTCCCATGCTTCCAAATCCCCCCATTGCCCCTCCCATTCTCCTCAGAGAAGTGGAGCCCCCCTTGGGTAACATCCTACTCTGGGACATCTAAGGATGAGGCACATCCTTACCTACTGTGGCCCAACCTGGTAGTCTAGGGAGGGAGGGAGGCAATCCAATGGCAGAGAGCACAGACCATGACAGCTGCAGGTCAGCTTCATAGGGGAACCTAAGTTCTCCTAAGACCAAGTTGCACATTTGCCACAAATGTGGACCTAAGGAGGCTTGATCCAGCTCAGGCATACTCCCTGGTTGGTGGCCTAGTCACTGTGAGACACCATATTCCCAGGTTAGTTGACTCTAGGTCTTCTTATTTTGTCTTTGACCGTTTCAGCATGCTTACTTCTATCCCCTACTTTTCTACAAAATCCCTTGATATTTGGCTCTGGATCTCTGCTCCTGCCTCCATCTACTCCTGAATGGAGCATTAGTAGTATCAGGGGTTGTCTTGAGCTGGGGTAGTCATTTGTTGGTTATTTTCTCAGTCTCTGCTCCATCTTTACTCCTGCACATCTTGTAGGCAAGACAAATTTGGAGTTGAAGTGTTTGTGGGTGGATTGATGTCTACCTCACTCCTCTGACCATCCTCCCTAGCTAAGGGAAGTGGCCACTTTAGTCTCCATATCCCCACTGGTAGGAATCTCAGTTAGAGTCACCCTATAGATACCCTGTATTTTCTCCAGACCCAGAGCTCCACCTAATCACTAGAGATGTCTCCCTGCCAATTTCCATTCCCAGTCCTAGCCTTCTTCCTCCCTACCTCTCCCACACCTGATTGTTATCCATCCCAGTTAAGTTGCTGAGAATCAAATGTTTTATATAACTGATGATTCATTATATCATGCCACCAACTGTGGCAGTGCCACAGTTGCAGAGTACATTATAAAAGTCTAATTTTTGTATTTAATTTATAACTAAGCATTGGGAAAGTAATGGTTGACCACAAAAATCACACAATTAGAGCTGTGTTTTGCTAAAGCCAAATTGTCTCAGTTTTTATCTCAGGTTTATGGCTGTCTGCTGGTTGATTATGAGTGAGGTGGTTTTACAACCCTCACAACAGTCCTGATTTCTCAGCATTATTTTGAGGATCTGTTCATGCATACATCATCATTAGAGGAGCTCATGAGGGGTATAGAGCATGCTAGCCACTAGCATTGCTACTACTGAACACTAGATATTCATGGAATAAGTTTTTATATTATCATTCCTTCCAGGAATGACAATGTAGCCAGATATTGTCTCCCATCTTTTTGCTTCTGTGTGAAATTCAAGGTTCAGAGAAATTAAAGAAATGTACATTTCTCCATCTCTGCATCTCCAAGAAAAAAGCAAAGGGATCAGCTAGGGAGAGGGATGAAATATATTTTAGTATAATTTCAAAGAGAAAGAAATGGAGAGAAGGGAAGAAGGCAAAAAAAGGAGGGTGGGAGAGAGAAAGAGAAACAGAGAGAGAGAGAGAGAGAGAGAGAGAGAGAGAGAGAGAGAGTATTCAAATAGAAGAGATTTTGCAATTTGAAGACAGAGTCAAAGAGAGACAAACACAAAGATAGATATGTAGATAGATAGATAGATAGATAGATAGATAGATAGATAGATAGACAGACAGACGGACAGATAGATAAACAGACAGATAAAGAAATGAATGGTCAAACAGACAGACAGATACTTGGTACAAAAGATGTCCCAAATCTGTTTGCTAAAGAGCATAGGCATAGTAATAAATTTTATCCAATGAAATATCCACAGCAATAAATGAAATCCCTAATAAAAATACTTCAGTGGCCAAATTGAGAAAATAACATTAGCAATTTCCTTTAATCTATATAATTGCACAGAGACATAAATGCATAGCAAAGATACAGAAGTAGTCTCTTACCTATATTTTATTAAAGACTTTGTACCATATCTAAACTGGCCTATGGGTATGTAATCTAGAAGACCACATAGTCCATTACTATTATAAAAACCTAAGGCATTTTCTACATATAATAACTGATAAAATTGTAGATGTTTTCTGTGCACAACTGAAGTCTGTGCTGAGGAAATCTAAGAAGTCTTCATTAAAGATGTTATATTTAAAAATTATTTGAAGGTTACTGTGTACCTACTGTGTATAAGCATTGGGTTTTGTGTTCAATATACACATGCTCACTTATGCTCTCAGCATCTTATTGAACAATTACATGTTTGTTGTTTTGTTGTTGTTGTTTTTATTTATCCAGCAAAAAGAAAGCCCTCAGAGAATGTCTTAGGTTTATAAGAGTTATTGCTTGATATGTTTCAAAGTCATGTTTTACAATCTCTGGGTATAAGAACCAACCTTTGGCTTTTTTCTTGGCTATTTCTCAGCTAATTCCTGCCAAGAACAGAGGAATGTCTAAGTGGTCAAGTAAATATGATAGTAAAACAGTACGAATTAAAATCATTTCTCAGAATTCAACTAATAGACAAGGTTTTATACAAGGTTGAACTGTTTATGAAGAGAGGTCTTAACACTAACAATTTGTGGTCACTCCAACGAGAGAGCTGGCCTTTCTCATGGGGATCAGAAGAAGAGCAGTAAATAACTTGTACAGAATAATATTACTGCATAAATAGTACTGTGGGTAAGTAATGAACATAATGACTATTTATTAAGTACCTGTCAAGTATAAGATCGATGACATTCTAAAGATGAACATAATTTCAGCCTCTAGAGTGCTTTTATAATACATTAGGCAAGATGATAAATGTCCGTAAACAATGGTAATAGAGGGAAGGAAGTTAAAGTTCTTTAGTGAAAAGAATAAGAATAAATGGGGCTAAAAGATAACATACAAGTGAGAAAAGTAGAAAAATCTTCTGTATATGCAGCACCTCCTGTTTGCAAGTTTCTTACTGAACAGTTCTATGAATTTTTAAAGATAGTTTTCTCATTATATTGTCAGTTTACTCTGTGTATCTTACAAGATTTAGCTATTATAAAATTACTATCAAAGGGGACTCAACAAAGCTGTCTAGGGTTTGGGTTGGTGGAACAGAAACCCTTGGCTCACACAATTCACAAAGTTACATCTTCCAGTTCTCAAGGCTAGAAGTCAGAAATCAGAGTTCTGGGGAGATGTGACTGGGTGCAGGCACTCTCATTTGATCTAGTAATTTCTGTGTCATATTCTCACACGGAGCAGGGCTGAAGAAAGGAAATCTGCTTTCTCTTGTTTGCTCATAGAGACACTTCACACTCATAAAGGCTAAAATCTCAAAATGAATTCATCTCAGAATATATTCTACCTTCTAATACTATCACATTTGAAGTCTGGATTTTATCATACAGGGGTGGGAGGGAACTCAGCCTATAGCAAGAATCTTTTAAACATGTGCCTACTACAGAAAGGCCTGTTCAAATATTCATTGGAAACAATTCTTCCTTTAAGCTTGCAGACAAATGAAGAAAAAAAAAAACCTTTTGAGATAAATAATTTGCTCTTGATTTCAATCATTGTTACAAAGGTGACTAATGAGTGGGAGAGGAAAAATAATTTCAGCCTCCCTCAATCTCAGTTTGCCATCTT
The DNA here is from genome assembly GCF_011762505.2 of Arvicanthis niloticus. Classification (NCBI taxonomy): domain Eukaryota; kingdom Metazoa; phylum Chordata; class Mammalia; order Rodentia; family Muridae; genus Arvicanthis; species Arvicanthis niloticus. The sequence goes on from NC_047659.1 coordinate 79,976,441, forward strand.
CAAACATCAACAACAGTTCTGAATTCACAGAACATTAGTAATAACATGTGATTGCATAAATGCAATCACAAGTGTCTATCGGAACATTGGAACTATGTGAAATATCAAACATCATTTATCTGATCTTCATGCTGTGCCTTGAAAAGCACAATTGAAGGGGGAATCCTTCAATTGAGCATGAGGGGAATTTATAAATCTATAAATGAATTCCAGCTTTGCTGTTTTCAAGCTTTCTTCTTTTTATTTTCCCTATTGTATGTCTTACAGAGAGTGAATTTCTAAAGATGCACTATTTTAATTACCTGCCATTGAAATTTAAGATGTGGTTTGGGGCCAATGCAGAGGAGACTGCAACATAGATTCTAACTGACCAAACACACTGGAATCTAGAGTTAAGAAGGATTGGCTTTGTTTCATTTGAAACTGAATCAGAAACAAATTCAGCATTCATGTAAAACCCCTAAACCTTTATGTTGCTTTTCTGTTTGAACTGCACCAGACTCAGGGCATTCATCAGATCCAGTACTGGAGAACCAGGAGAGCAAAATTACCTGCCAAAGACACTGGAATTATTGTCACAAACCAAGTAAGTAAGCAACAGATACCTTAACATCAGCTAAATGTCTGATGTAGAGCATATGAAAGTGTTATATTTAAAAGTGAAAAATAAAGTTGATAAAAACTCATCAGAAACCTGAACCATCCTATAAAGTCATACTGGTAAATTATAGCAGAGTATGAGTGGAATGATGGGAAAACAGTTCAGTCCACCTGAAGAAATAACAATAAAAGTATGAAGAGACCTGAAGCAGAAAGAAATGAAGAGTGATTTGTAGCATTAAAAGACTTACAAGATAATGTTGACAATTCCTATTTAGTTATTAATCTGACAAGTCAAATACGTTAATATCAATTTAGTTCATTGTTCTCATACTAAATCAATTTACATGAGAAAATATTCAGGGGATTTAATTTGGGATTAGGGATGGTAGTATTTAAACATAAAGCTAAAGAATCAAACTAGTATGGTGTTAGGAAACATAGTCTAATTGATTGAATGTCATAGACATCCCAGAAATAGAACCAAGGAAATATAAAATTTGAAATTAAATGAAGCATTTCACATTGGGAAGGAACTCGTGCATTGTCTTGTCAAGTAATGACATTGAGATGTTTGGGCAGTCACCTAGAAATATCATACAATTAGATTCTCAGTTCATACTTAAATGAACTCAATATTTAAAGATAAAACATAAAATGTTAAGAATACAGGCAAAGTAAGTGTGTGTAGGTGTGTGTGCATATTGAAAAACCTGGGCTGATTAGGGTTTGTTTTTTTTTTTTTTTCAAATTGACACAAGCAAAGGTCACTGGGTTAGAGGAAAACTCAATTAGTAAAATTAAAGCTTTCATATGGACCTGTAGTCAAGTTTGTGAGGTATTTTCTTGATGCATGGAACATATGAGAAGGCCCAGCCCTCTACAGGCTGTACTATTTTTAAGCAAGTTAAATTAAAAAAAAAAAAAAAACAAACTGTGCAAGCAGTGAGCAGCATTCTTCCATGGTCTCCATTCCTTGCCACAGGGCTGCTATCTTGAGCTCCTATTTGGTCCACTCAATAATGGACTATAAGCTTTAAGACAAATAAACCTTTCCTTCCCACATTGTTCTTGGTAAAAATGTCACAGCAACAGAAAATAATCTAGGACAATTCCACAGAGAATATCTGTTGTCCGGCTGTCACTTCGTTTTCCCTTATAGACAAAGTCTCTCATTGAACTAGGCTGACAGCTACCCAACTCCTCCCTGATCCCAGGTCACTGTCACTCTGCATAATGTCTAGCTATGAGTCTTTGTATTTGTTCCCATCTGCCGCAGGAGGAAGCTTCTCTGATGATGGATGAACAAGGCACCAATCTATGAGTATAGCAGAATGTCATTAGGAGTCGTTATAGTGCTACATTGCTACAGTAATTTTATTTCATCTTATTTTATTTTATTTATTTTAAAATAGGAGTGTTTGTTTTTACCCTAGGTCTCTGAGCTATCTGGTCTCAGATTCTTGATTACTCAAGTAGTATTAAAGTATAGGTTCTATCTTGTGGACTGAGAGTCTTCTGATGACATTTTTCTATACTCATAGATCAGTAATTTGCTCAGTCATCATCAGAGCTCAGCAATGAATCTGATTGAGTAAGTGTCTCTGTGTGATAAGATAAAGTCTCCTTTGGTTATATGGCCAAGAGCTGGATCTTCAGGTTGATCGATTCTACTCTTCCTGAGGAACTGCCACTGACTTCCACACTACCTGTACACGTTTCTACTCCCACAAGCAAAGGATGAGTGTTAGTACTCCACAGTACTGTTAGCATGAGCTGTCATTTGTTTTCTTGAACTTAGTCATTCTGACAGGTGTAAGATGAAATCTCAAAGTAGTTTTAATTTACATTTCCCTGATGACTAAGGAGGCTTAACATTTTTAAAGTGTTTCTCAGTCATTTGAGTTTTTTTTTTCTTTTGAGAGTTCTGTTTAAATCAGTACCCCATATTTAATTTAAGTTTTTCTTGATATTTAGATTTTTTCTGTTGTTGTTTAGTTCTTATATATTTTAAATATTAGTCCCCCATCTGGTATGTAGCTTGTAAAAATCATTTTCCATTCTGTTGGTTGCCATTTTATCTGAATGATGGTGTTTTTTGCTGTACAGAAGCTTTTTGGTTTCATGAGATCTCATTTATTAATTGTTGATCTTAGGACTTGTGTTAACAGTGATCTGTTCAGAAAGTCTTCTGCATGCCAATGAGTTCAAGGGGCTTCCTTATTTTTCTTCTATCATGTATAGTATATCTGGTTTTCTATTGATGTTTTTGTTCCATTCAGAATTGAGTTTTGTGTAGGTTTGTAAGTTATGTCTCTACTTGGATGCTTCTGTCCAGTTTTACCATACCACTTGTTGAAGATGTTTTTTACCAGTGTGTACTTTTGACCTCTTTGTCAAAAATCAGGTGTCCATAGGTGTGAAGATTTATGTTTGTGTCTTCATTTTGAGACATTGATCAGGTGTCAGGTTTTGTGCTAAAACCGTCTTGTTCTTATTATTATAGCTCTTTATTGCAACTTGAAATTTGGAATGGTGACTCCTCCAGAAGTTCTCTTATTATTCAGGATTGTTTTATCTATTTGTGTTGTGATTTTGATGGGAATTGGATTTAATCTATAGATTACTTTTGAGAAGATGTTCATTTTAATTATATTATTCTTACAGCTCCATGAGCATGAGAGACCTTTCCATCTTTTGATATTTTTCCCAATTTCTGTCTTCAATTTCTTAAAGTTTTTATTAATGAAGACTTTCATTTGCTTAATTAGAAATAACCGAAAATATTTTTTTATTTGAGTCTATTGTAAAAGGTGTTTGTTCCGTGACTTTTTTTTTCAGTCTGTCATTAGTGTACATGAGAGATGCTGATCATTGTGAATCAATTTTGTATTCAGCTACTTTGCTGAAAGTGTTTATTAGATGCAGGAGTTTCCCAGTAAAAATTTTGCATAATGTATGCATGCTATCATATTATCAGAATATAATAAACAGGTTTTTTTTTCATTTCTTTCCACAGTTTGTGGCATCTTTATGGTCTTCTATCATATTCATAAAAGATATTTAAAGGTCTTATGCTTCAGATATGTTGCAATATCTAGTGCTTACTATGGTAATAATGCTGGGCTCTAGTGGAGACATTGCTTGCTATTGTTTGTGGTGTGTGTGTGTGTGTGTGTGTGTGTGTGTGTGTGTATGTAGCTTGCTTTGTAGTCTAGGTTGGCCTTGAACTTAGAGATCTGCCTGCTGATGCCTCTGGGATTAAAGTCACATGCTAACACAGTTCATCTTATTGTTTGATTTTATGCAGTAATCAAGGCATGTGGGTTTGGGAAAATTGTAATTCCAGGTACTGATAGGTGGCGTTCTCTTTGATGGGTGGATATTTGTTCCTTGGTTTCTCTTATGCTCTCTGTGTCTCAGGAGAGTGTGGTGGTTATGTGTTGCCAGGGAGGAACTTATTCTAGGATCAATATAGGTGTGACCACTGGGGTTCTAGGTAAAATATGTCTCGTACATATTAGGAGTTGACACTTAGGAATGGTGATGAGCATGATGGACTAAGAGTGGTGTGGTTGAGGGGATCCACGGCAGGGAGAAAAACGGTATGTCACTGGGATCTGTTTAGTCCTGAGAATGGAGTCAGAGAGTTAGAAGATGCCACAACTAGTGGGCAGCTACAGAGCTGGAGATGAGATTACAGGACTTCATATTTAGGAAATGAGAGTATGAAGACCTGAGCTCACCTGCCTGCTTTCCTGCCATACTTTCTTCTCTAGTAGGATTGGCTGGTGAGTTTCCAGAGAATACCTGCTTGAGTTGGGGATTGGAATACCAGGACGAGCTGAGTTGGAGGAATACTGGAAAAGATCTGTGCGATCCATTGGAGATGAGGGCAGAGGAGAGGGGAAGAAGGCTGAAGCAGGTCATCTTCTGCAATTGTGAGGATGAGTCTAGACAATTGCATTTGGAGAAAGTGTGGAGTGAAGAGCTGCAGGTACCTTCTATAACTGCCTCTTTCATATAGAAATTCTATTCACTAATACATCATCTGAGAAATGAAGACTACAATCTACACATTTCTACTCAAATTGGAAGAGGTTAAATCACCTCCCACTGTGGGTTCCCCTTTGGAGGAGAGTAGGCATCTGTCACTCTCTTATAGAAACATAACTTGATAGATCCCTTTAAAAATATGGAACATTTATTTTTAAAAATTCCATTTCTAATGTGTTACAGTGAATTCTTGCCAAGGCCAGTGAAAGTTACATTAACAAGCTATGACTTCTGTTTTTTTTTTTTTTGAGGGATTTGAGTTTTAGATAAAAGAATCAAATAACTTCAGAAATAGTAAGAATATTTGTCGATTTCTCACTCATGAATTCCCCTTATAGTCATTTTGATTCCTAGCACAGAATATCTTTCCTCACATACTCTCTAGAATCATTGTCCTTAAGTTAAGACCAAAATTGTCTGCCTACTTCTGACCTCCAATGTTGCTACTGAATTCTAATTCTACCCACTTTCAGCATTATAATGCTAGACAAGAGTTTATCACTCTAATTTCCTAACCAATCATCAGATAAACATGGACACAGTGACTTTTTCTTATGGGAAAGTAGATGTAATTAAAGACCATGCCAGGCTTGATTAGGAAGTATCACTATTCTATCTACCCTGTATCCCTTACATATGCTGAGAACTGTCTTCAAGACCCCGTCATGCAAAAGCATGTAAAGATAACTGAAAGCCACATTTCACCAGAGGCTGTATAGATGACTTGCCTAGGGCAGTGCATTAATCAGAACATTTGCAGCCTAGCAAGGGAAATGTCAGCTATGATGCTACCCTGGGAAGAAGCACATAATGAGGCTGTGGAAGAATCCTTTATGGCAAGTATTAAACTGCTGCCTTTGATGATGAGAACAAAGAGATGCAAATGAGAACTAGGGTACCTTCTGTCTATAAATGTTTTTTTGGCATCTAGGATCTTTTGCCTTAATGCTAATATCAAAGAGAGACTGTGAACAAGAGGCCTACAACCAGTTTTTCCTACAGTGTGCCTGGGTACCACTGATGTGCTATGATCAGCCCCTATGATAGTTGCTATGAAAAAGATACAAACCATGGGACCCTTACTGGTAATATTTGAACACAGGAGACATATTTGTTCATAGGCAGTCATTTTGTTTTTGGTTTCTCATTTGCTTTTTAAATATGAAGCAACTGGTCAGTGGTAAATCCTGATAAACAAGCTCTTTCTTCTGAACAAATTTTTTTTTCTAAGTTCTTTATTTCATGGATTAGCACCTAGTATTACTATGAAAAATCACAGGTTGTATTTAGAAAAATAGTACATTACTTTTAATTTTATCTTTAGATTTTTAGTCTGAATCATGGGCCTTAAGGAGAGATTACAACTTGGCATGTTGGTAGCTATTGTCAAAAAAGTACTGTAAATGACAGTTAAATGTGCAGGAATTGTTTTACAGAAGAAGACTAAAGTAAGGAATATCTTATTCAGATCCTGCTTCTCCAATACAAGAGGGAGGGAAGTTTCTGAGCACCGTGTGAGTTAAAAGGGTGAGAGTAGTCAGTGAAAATCCAGGAGAATAGTGTGGATTCTGAAAAATGAACATCACACAATCTTGGAAAATAGTAAATTGTCACCTAAGTTGACTCTGTCACCATGCCAAAAACAACTACAAATAGAGGGAGCAAAGCCTTTAAGACAAGCCTGAGAAGATATAGGAGGAAAAGAAGTAACCATTGATGGGTGTCTAAAGTTGTGTGTTTCTGCACAAATCTTATTTAATCATAGCAGAATTCTAGAAAGCTTAGCATGATTATTTCTTTCAGTGGCCAACAGAGGCGATTACTGACATTTAGATCATGTGTGCTGTTTATGGTTACATAGAAATTATATGTCAAAGACAGATTATGATCTAGGTATCTCTGCCAGTTTAAAAAAAATGGATTTTCTGAGACAAAGAGAGAGAGAGAGAGAGAGAGAGAGAGAGAGAGAGAGAGAGAGAGAGAGAGACAGACAGAGAGAGAGACAGAGAGAGAGACAGAGAGAGAGACAGAGAGAGACAGAAAGAGAGAGACAGAGAGAGAGACAGAGAGACAGAGAGGGAGAGGATGTTGTAGAGACAGTCAACTTATTGGCTTGTATTTTTGCCTTAAGAAAAAGAAAACTGTATTAATAGCAAAAATATGGTTTCCCTTTTCTCAGTCTATCTCTGCCACTTAGAAGCCATGTGGCTTCTTACTTTGCTTAGAGAAAAGACACAGCTATAGCATGCATCTGCCATGATCAGACAAGCCTTCCTTTGCTAACTCCTCCTTCCCTCGCTCAGTTTACCTTAGCATATGAAAGCAGTACTCTGTCTCCTTCTCTAACCGGACATGCTTTTTCTTTGGAATTCACTACCATGTGAGCAATATGCTCCCTCTCTAAGCACTTTATAATGTTCAAGGGCTACTGAAGTTTCCTTTTCTTTGATATATCTATAGATTTTATTTATTTAAGAAAGTTTTTACTTTAAGGTTGTTAAAGCTCTTTGTGTAAAGTCAATTAATCTTTTGGGTTATTTATTTTTTAATCTTGGAAAATTAATTTCTTCAAGTAACAGAAGATACATAGTAAAATGAATAAGCCTTTCTTGTAATTGCTTCACAATCAAATCTAAAACTTCCTTGCACCAATATTTTTACTATATATACTGTTTTATTTTTATATTTATATTTTGATCAACTTGCATTTATCTTGTGCTTCATATAATGTGTTAGGTATGAATCCAAATTTATCTTTTTTTCAAATGATTGTTTATCCTAATATAATTCCTTAAAAATGTTCTCTTCCACCCTCCTTCTAAATTTGAGTTGTCACCCTTAGAATATTAAATTGCCATATGTCCTTTGATCTATTCCTGGATTTCCTATTATGTTTCTTTCATCTTTCTTTCTGATAAAATAACTGAAGCATGTTTAAGGTATTTGGCAGCATCTGCTGAACAGTTAGGACGTCACCAGCATCTGTTCCTAGCCATCCTGCCATCCTTGGAGGTGCTGCTTCAATGCAGAATTTGTTTCAGCATTCACTAGATATTGACTAAAACTGTGGACCTCTGGACTGAGATTATTAGTTAATGCTGCAACTAAATCCTTGCATGTGAGACCTAGAGAAATGTTTCAGATTACTAGCAAACTTCCAAGTAAACATTGAGACAGAAAAAAGGGAAATCCATATAAGGTTTGTGAGTTAAGAACCCATTTTAACATTTCTTTGCCTAAGTATGCAGAATATCATTTGACTCACCATAGAGACAAGGATAGAAGAGCTTAATTTTTGTCAGGGTTGGGAACAGGATGGAACCCCACATGTGATAAACTGTGCTGTACTAATGTATTACAACTCCATCTCACACAAAGAAACTGCCTCTGCAATACCTTGACTATCACCAAATCAATATGTGTGATTGCATTTGGATCACTTGACTAGATCCTCACAAATTTGCTAAGAACTCTGTGTTTCCATAGCTGAATGTTACTTATCTGTTTAATGAGGTACCTGTGCTTTGCATAAAGTTGTTGATGAAAGCTCTGGACAATGCTTTATAAAGATGTCTAACACAGAAACTGATTTGTCATGGCAGTCTAGTCACTTGGGAAAAGTACAGATCATCTCTCCAGCAATGCTTAGTGGACCGATTCATAAGCATGCTTAGAAAACAACATTTGGCAGACTTTTCTCATAACATTAAATAATAGGTACAAAGTATGTAATCATAAGTAAGATTAGTTGACATGAATTTTAACATTTGAGAAAATTCACAGTGAACAAAAGAAATTTGGGGAAGTTATTTTTGTTGTGTTACAGTTGGATAGAAACCGGATGGGTAGAGGGAAAACTGAAGAGGACCACATAATGTTCAAGTACCACAGAAATTGGACAGAGTCACAAAGGACACATGGCAGTGTATCATCAAAAGTTGGGGACAGTGAATCACAGTGGAGAAATACAGTTAATCATCAAATTTGAAAAGTTGGCTTAAAATAATTAGAATCCTGGTGAATAGAAAACCAACTTTGGAGACTAAAAGGGATTCCAAAAGAAGGTATGGGAGAATGCCCACACAGACTGAGACAATTCACTCTTTTAGCTGATGAGTCAGCTAGACATAATATTAAGAGATGGAGGGAAGGTATTAGGTCTTTTACTATTCTCAGTTGTTCTTACTCCCTTATAGAACTTCATCATCTACTTTCCAAAGAGAAAAATAAGAAGCTGCCCCACTCTGAACAGTCCCTCTTTGACTCATATGATCTGTCCAGCTATACCTTGTAGGTTCTGGAATGGACTGAGGTAGAATCAACAGGTTTATCTTTTATTTGTTAACAACTTTGGCTTCTTTCTTAAAAGCAGTACTCTGAAGGGTTATGGTGTCTAATAGGATGTGACTCTTAGTGCACTAACAGTTAACTCTAGTGTTTGTGCCCTTCTTTATAGAAGTGGGTATAATGTTGCTTACAGTAGACTGAAATCAGAATATTCACTCAAAATAAAATGATGCGAAAATAAGGAGAGGTCAGTGGAACAATATAATTGTTGTTAAAAGACAATATGGGTCAAAATCTGACTTTGCTTGGAGAAGATTTAAAGTGACAGAATCATAAACTAGTGGCTGATGAAGGGGATATTTTTTTTGCAGGCTGTGCCAATACCATAGCGTTGATAGACCCGTGAGATGCAAGTGGGAGCTGGACCAGCAAGACTCCAAGAAGCTTGGAAATAAGTTGGTGGTTTACTATTTAGGATGGCTCTATGATATGTTGATGAGCATACACAGACAAGAATGTAGGTAGAGATAAGAGAGGAAATGGTTCTGTAATGCAAACATCAAAGCAGAACAGACTCAAACATGAGTGCCAAAGCACAGATTGGTTATCTCCTGGATTGTGGACACATGTAGAAGATTTGAGAGAAGTAAGATAAAGGAGCCCTTGAAAAGCTCAAGTAGCAGCTGGCTTTCTGTCACAAGCAATAGTGGCATTTCAACATGTATGATGATCACCATTATGTATTTATACATATGTACAGGAAGGTCATTAGAGAACCACAGATATACATGCATTATTAGACCAGAATGTGCTCTGTTTATGAGTATACGATACTCTAATGGGGCCGGGATATTATTATATCTATATATCTCAGAAAATGGTCACTGAAGGTGGGAAAATGAATAATTGATTAAATATATTCCAGGTAAAAATTGAATTTCATTTCCCAGAAACTGTTCTCAAGATGTATGCAACATTAGATGTATGAACTGATAGAACAGAGATGTATAACAAACATAAAAACATATGCTGAGTTTAGAAAATACTTCACTTTTCAATTATATTTAGACATGTAAATCAGCTAATATAGGGTTTCAGAGTTACCCATAAAAATAGCATCTGAGTTTCCATATTGCACTATGTTATATTCTAGTTGCCAATGTGTAAATCGTAGTATCTGTATACCTACGTGTTAAATCTTTTCTGACCATTTTGAAATACAGAGATCTCTTTTTCAAATAAGTATAATTAAAGAAGAAAGTGGCATCACTGAAAATGTTATTCTGTACTAGGTGATATTCCATACTCTATATGTGTAGTAATTTTTAATCATGCTGAGATAGGCATTTCAAGGTAAAAATATTGAGGAAATTGAGAGTCCTCTGTAAAGATGTGGTAGACAGAAGTAAAGTTGACATCTACTGATCTAATTTTTTTCTGTTAATTTCTGCCAGAGGCAAAAACACTTAAGAGTTTCTATGGTCTATGAAACAAAACTAATTAAAGTGAACTGACCTAGAATGCTTCCACTGCTCCCTATTATACAAGTTGTAAAAAGTGGAAACATTTAGAAAATTTTCGGCCTTTGGTTTATGTTTAATTGTAAATATACATACTGTTGTCTCCACACACTTATACTAGGGCTCTTCCTTTGTCTCTAAAGAGAGTAGAAATATATGCTTATTTGTATAGCCATAAAAAGTCCATTTCTGCACACTGCCTATATATTCTTAAATGAGATGAGTCATGACTCTAATCTTGGGCAATCACTAGAACTATTTCCATGGAGAATTACAAAAAGGACATAGCCAAAATTACTGCTCTCACATTGCCATCATCAATGTAGCAGTGCATGTTTTACTCTGCCTGTAGCATGGAATATTCCTGTAGAAAGTGAGAACTCAATCAACAATCATGTAGAATTAAATAAAGAGAGACACAGAACGGGATAAATACTAGTAAGAATTGATGTAAAACATGTCTGACCTTGTAAATAACTCAGTCTATTATCTCTGGCACTAAGGTTGGCATTTTGCAAGTGCGTTTATTCATGACATGGTACCATTCCAGAGAAAAGAGAAGTGATGGTGTAGAAATGTATTTGACTAAAATCTGTCCTGCCTCCGTTGTTGATAATTATCTGGAGCTTATTTTCTCTCTTCATTCATATGTTGTCTAAAGTGAAATTGACACTTGCCCCTACTGGCAGTTCTACTCTCCTTCCACCAAAGCCAGGCAGATCACGGAATACCCTTAATTCTGCCTCTTTTCATGCAGATGTTTGAAAACATCTTTCCTGCCACATCTTGTTGCCCTGCTCACATTGTATTGCCACAGTTTTCAAAAGTCATTACCTCCCATGGAAACAAATTAATCAGAAACTGATTGCAGTATACCTGAGGTCCATGACACTCTCCCACAGTCATCTCTTCCTAGATCTGGCATAAATAGGCTACAATTTATATCCAATTAGATATGGGGGGAACTCTGAGCCTGCAAGAAGAATTTTCCTCACTCAGTATGCAGGGTTGTTGGTGCCAGAATGACTGATGTCGCTGCCGTTCATTAAGATTTCACCTTATTTAATTTGCACTCAGACACTCCTAATTTGTGCAGAGCCTAGGGAATGGCTTAAGACAGGATAATTAATTGGAGCACAGATTTTCTAGAGAAAAACTAAAGATAAAGCTGTTTACTTCTTTTCATTATTTCATGTCTGTATAATGAAACTACTTTCTGTTCTTTTTAACTCCATGTAAATTATAAGATTCTCATCAAATTGAAGTTGACAAAGATGTATCTTTCATAACTAGTTAGACATTACCCAAACCTTAAGCTGTGTTTTAGCCACCCCTAAGAAAGCAAATTAGTTTCAGCACAGATGGAGTAAAATGAGTTTGTGGCTTTGAAAACTAGGAAACAAAAGACATATTGTATAGTCAGTGGGGAACTTTGATCACATAGAGTCTAATCACTTCTGTTCAAAACATCTCATCTCGAATGAGGATATTAAATTCCTATGTTTCCCTGGGATCTAGTAGTGATTAGTTAAATAAATCAAAATTACTGTTAAGAATTGATTATTATGAGGAGAAATCTAAAGAGTATTTGAGACAATTAATGCAATGAATGTTATTATTCAGTATAATATAACAGTATTGTGAGGAAGAGAAGATTTACTGAATTCTATAGTTAAAACAGAATAACAATTGTCTTTTATAAATTTAAATCTATTGTTAAAATTAGTCTATTTATTTAGGTGTGCTTGCATGTGTAAGCATGTTCATGCAACGGTGAACCTGTGGATGTCAGAGGAAAACATACAGACATCCTGTCTGTCATTATACTACTGTAGGTCCTGGACATTGAGCTCAGATCCACACAGTTGGTCAAATAATACTGACCTTAGTTTCATCACAGAAACATCTAGAGATGTGTGAGAGTACTTTTCAAATCTCTGTGTACCTCTTGTTCACCTGGGGATCCTCTTAAACTATAGATCTGTAGGCAGTAGATCTGAAGTGAGATTCAAGAGGTCACAATTCACATGCAATATCTAATAAGGACAATATTTTCAGCCACATTTTGAATGGTGAGGAAGGAGGACATCGGATATGTAACTATGTAAATTATTGACCACTCTTTCAATATACTTAATACTGTATTCAATTTATTAAATGCCTCATATAGTTGTTTAGTTCACTCATTAATGCAATCAACTAGTTTTGAAAATATTAGTAAAACATGTCAAATCTGTGAAGACATGTGCTCTAGTCTTGTCTCTACTACAAACAACAAAAATTAGTCCAAGTATATAAGTAGGACTTTGCATTTTACAAATGGCTTTTATATAGTGTATGACACTTGACCTTCAACAGCAAAGAAAGGCAGATCGAGTATGTACTTTATTCATCTTCTCAGTAAATGTCTGAGTACAATTTCACACTATCACTTAGCAAGATAGCCATAATGCATGCCCATATCCTCTTACCTAGGAAAGAAGAACTCCCCTTCAATTACACCAATAGTATCAGCAAGCCACAATGGAGAGAAACAAATTGCCTTAGGAAGACAAATAAAAAAGCAACAATCACAAAATACAACCAACCAGCTCTACCCCAAAGCAATGGATGCAACATTTAAGAAATTTAGTTGTTTGAGTTTCTGATTTTGTTTTTTGTTTTTGTTTTGTATTTTATTTATTTTATTTTTCTAGGCTCATTTTAATTCACAGTGGCAATTGAGAAATATTACCATTATGCTTCCAACAAATCATAATCAAAGCACAGAAATTCTACTCTGCTATAAAATATTGTTACCTACATTCTTTTTAAATAAAATTTTAATTATATTTGAATACAAGTAATCTTGGACAACTTTCTCTGTCATCTTGTTAGTGATGCTCAATTATGTTTTCACAACTTTTTACTATTTCTTGTCCTGTTTATAGCATTTCAAAATTTAAGATAGATTTACATGTCTCTAAAGATCACTTTCACTCAAGCAGAGTCTTTTGCTTTTCTCAGTATAATTTCTCTGCACAGCAGCAGTATTTCACATCGCACTCAAGCTGGATATCTCCAATTCTATTAGAGATTTTATTAAGGGGCATGTGTGCATCCTCCTGTTTGTCTTCATCCTGCCTCTTTTACTATTGAAGTCTGCTATGAGATTCATACAAAAGTTCATACAAAATATGCTTACATTTAAACTGCATTATATAATTTTTATATTCAGAATCAGTCTCATTAAATTTCTGAAATATTCTTCTATACAAATAAAATTCTCAGCATTAAGTTTCTCAGGAGACATTTAATAAACAGGTTCTTGGAAACTTACAGCTCCTTTTTATTTTCTGTAGTGGCTATGAGATTGAAAGGAGGATGAGTTTGGTACTTACCCTAATCAACTCTGATCATCATCTCACATTGTTGAAAAGAAGAAGCAAAGAAGAAGCTGTGAAAACTCAGATCAAACAAGAGGAAGGGTCTACCAACCTGCAATAACCTTTGAATGTCAGATTATGTGTACCTTAAGTATAATTAAATGATGTTATTTCTTCTGGAAGCATCCTGGTTCTGAGTCATATCACTGTCTCATTGATGCATCTCTTATGCCCCTAAAGGGAGACCAGATATGGCAACACAAATTCTGAACATCTCTACCTGAGTCCAGCTCTCTGTGCTTTCCCAGATAATATATTGATTGCCTGTACCACAGAGGCAGTACTGTACTCATAAAGGCATGACAATTTCTTCTGTTCTATTAATTGCTCTATTTGGATTTTGAAACTTTATTTATTTTTTTTTGCAATATGGCACTATTTCATTGTGGAGCAAAGTATGGCATTTGTGACTGGTATTAAATAATTGTAATGTATTGGTTAGTCTCGATTGGAATTGATGTTTTATTAAACTTCCTAAGAGCCCCTAGGAATTAGCATCAGAGCCAATTACTCAATAGATCTTTTAGGTGTCGCTCTAATTCAATGACTAGTCAGTTTCTGTGAGTGTATGTGATACAGAATCTAATTCTTCGTATATCAGACTGGCCTCAAACTAATAATACTCCTCCCTGTTGTAGATTCCCAAGTCCTAGGATCATTTGCCTGTACCACCATTCCCCATATTCATATGATTTGAAGAAAATGAATTTTTGAAATGAGTTTTATGATCAACTTTAAGTATTATCTACAGCACTCAAAAGTCAGATTTGTAAATCTTTGAATTTGAAATTTAAAACATTAAAAATATTGTAATTTTTCCAAAAAAAAAAAAACTAACCCTAGAGAGACATTTAAGATAGCAGAGTCTGAAACCTGTTGTACCTATGGACTTATTTCTATGTGTAAGCTAATTGATGTTTACCTAATTTAAATTTTCCTTCAACCCTTGTTAAAATTGTATTCTGAGGATTTAGATCAGTAAAATTGGGCTTAAATAGAGTCAGTAACTTGTCCAAAAGCATTTAATTAAAATAAATGGGGCTTGGTACTGAGTCCTCTCAAGCTCCAAAGTTCACACTCTCAATGATAACAGCAAAATGCTTCTCTGAACTGTTCAGTGGGTCTTAACATCGTATGTTCCTGTATGGGTACTCAGAAATGTTGGGCATTCCTAATGAAAGTAGAAATGGTTACTTAAAATTAGCAAGTGATAATTTCTCAACAGCATCATGTGCAGGGAACTGGTATTTTTGTCAGGCTAATTAAATATGTGGTTCAAGTATGAGCAGAAAGTAGATGAAGGGACATAGAGAAATAACATATGTAAGAGTAAACTAATTGCTGGTATTTTATATCTTAAAGACTATATTTTCAAAGAAACTAGATATTATTTGGTCTGTTCTCTTACATTTAACAATAATGAGATGATTACCAAGATAAAGACAGAGGCTTCTCAACAGACCCTGGAAAGAATATGAGAATTCCTTAATATCAAACAGTTATTTGGAAAAAGGTCCCTACCATGATCCCGGTAAAACATGTAGAATTTAGTGACCTTGACTAAAATATTGAGATTGTATATTTAATGTGAAAATAAATATCAAACCTCAATACGCTTTATTTAAGATGTTTTATTGAAAGGTCAGTTTTAAAATGTATCCATAATCTAATTTTTAGTATGAATAAAAATAAATGTAAAGTTGTTTTGCTGTGAAAGCATTAAAATGAAACACTTTTTGTTAAAGCAGTCAAAGGCTTCGTCAACTCCTTTTCAATATTGTGATATTAGAAGCATTTATGATTGAATCACCTATTAGATCAGCATTGGTGTCAATAACATTTTTCAATGATTGGTTAGCTTAGAGTTCTATCTCATTTGGTTTTTTCATGGGGTCTGCAATTAAATAAATATAATGAGTACATTCAATATCCCACTTGGAGATTTCATGAATTTTTTATCTTATTAAACTTTGTCATTTTACTTTAATTAATTTGAATCACATTTTCATTGTACATATATCCACTAACACTAGAAGAAAGACCTAAAGATACAATCCTGGAGATGGGAGATTGGATCTATTATTAAGTTTGTAAAATGTACAAATAGACACTAATTTTTATAACTGGTTATTTCTAAGTGAGTATTTTCATGTACAACATGTCTTCCTACATACTTTATTATCACTGATTTGAGGCCTTTTTGGTTAAATGTTTATATTGAGTATGTATTTGTTATAAATTAAACAATTTCATAAATGTTAATTGAGTTTCTACAATTTGTATGCCATATATACTGACAGATATGTATAAATATATTTAGCACAGAAATTTTCATACATACAAATGATTATTAAAATAGAATCTTCACGTTATGACAAACTCTAAAAACAAAAATGAATTTTTGTATACGTTTGTTTGTACTTTTATTGAATACATACACACACACAAACACATACACATATAATCAGTTTTCTCCATCCAATCTTACCTTGTTCTTTGAGTGTTATTGTGACACACAAACACACACACACACAATATCTATAAATATATACACAAATACATAAATACAACCTGTTGATTTGAATTTGTTCTTTCTGTATTTTAAGGTTGACCACTCTGAATTTTCAATCTTCTTTGAGGAGCAAAACTCTATTTATACAGCCACTGCTGTTGGTTTTGTAAATATATTTACTATAATGTCAAGGTTAAATCATTAATGTTGTTATTGGATAAACAGCCATTTTAAATTTGTTGAAACTCAAATCCCAAGTTGATATAAATTTGATATTTGTGACTACTGGTAAAATTTTCAGTTATACCTCACCATGCCTCTCTTCTGCCTTAATTCAAATTAAATCTTTCTGGATGCAATCTCTTTCTTGATGTCTGAAGAACCACACTTGCCAGAGGGAATGGAGTTTGAGATCTTTTGGTTAGTTTAGAGATATCAAAGTGAATATTTTAGCAACTGAACCTCAAATACACTCTAGAAATTTGTTCATTTATTTATTTCCCTTGCCTTTTTTAAAGACAAAGAGGCGTATGTCTCAGGATGTGAACAGGCATCAACACATTTGTAGCACAGGCATAGTTGCTGAGGAATGCTTTTGATGACATTCTAAGTTACTATTTCAACTCTCAGCCTTGTGTTACTCTAAGCTTCATTCTTTATGCACAGCTAAAAATTCAGCCCTTAACCTAAAGCAGTCTCCCTTCATTTGCACTGGAGAGATTTTTCTATTCTTATTGCTAGAGAAATTTTCCCATTCTCATTCCTGTCAGCTCCTCAAAAATGCACAAATTATCTTTCTGTATTCTGAACAGAAGACAGTAAATACATGGAGAGAAGGAAGTCAGTGGAGTGAAGGTCACTTCAACGATGAGTCAAATACCTAGTATACATTTAATCACTGTGAGTTTGATATCTGAGTATAGTACCCACTTCCTTGCCACTTTATTATTAAAAGTGTATCTAAGTAACTATGTTTGTTGTATAAATTACTAATTCTTTTAAATATAGTCTTTTATCTAGAATAAAGATATGAGAGAAAAATCAAAGGAGGAATATCACCTCTTTTGTGTGTGTGTGTGCGTGTGTGTGTGTGTGTGTTTCTGAAAGACCATTTATGTCCCTTTTACTAACTAAGAAAACTAGATTTATCTATTGACATTGTGAGTGGAATTTTCTCTAACAAAACAGTGTTGAAATGCATTGTGACTACCTATGGCATTCTATAAATGTGTGTGCCCAATCAAATGAACTCTCTATTTTCAGCAGAATCATTTGAAAACTA
Source organism: Arvicanthis niloticus (assembly GCF_011762505.2). Classification (NCBI taxonomy): domain Eukaryota; kingdom Metazoa; phylum Chordata; class Mammalia; order Rodentia; family Muridae; genus Arvicanthis; species Arvicanthis niloticus. Next base: position 79,994,123 of record NC_047659.1, read on the forward strand.
GCACCTGTTCAGTGAGTTGTCTATGGAAAGTCTATGCAGAGTAGCTGGGAGTCTATGGGAGTAGCCTATTGCAGGTGATCCTTGTGGATTGTTAGATGGAAGATATTAGAGTAGAAGAATATATATCCTCTGCATAGCAAATATGCCTTCCACTCACTCTGACCCCTCACTTACCTCACCTTCTTTCTGTATAGCTATTGTCAACATGAGAAAAAAAGAGATGACATTAGTAAACTCCATATATGCAAATTGTTGAACAATGGCTGTAGTTGTAATGCATAACTTTTGAATTTCTTGGATCCCTACATGAATTCAGAAAAAAAAATCATGTGAGCAAAACTGAATACCAGTCATCCTCCAGAAAACTCAACCATAAGTGGCAACTGAAAGTCAGAAGCAGTTGCAAAACTTACTTGGTTTAGAAAGCAGGTAAGTTCAGAGCAGAAATATTACATACAACCCCTCCCCAAAAGCACTTAAGGCAACAATAAGAACTTACTGGGGTGATTGATCCACTAACTTGAGAATGGCAGTCACAGCTAAGAGGCTTTAGCAACTCTTGTAGTGAGTCTTCAGCAAGAATGGAAGAAGCAGAATTTATTTGTAATCTACAAATTCTCAAAATTAACCAACCTGGCTCCTTAAAGGGCATATTGTTATAAAAGGAATAAATGTCAAATAGGAAGCATAACACAGAAGCAAAAAATATACAGATGGGAAAAGAAGAGAGGCAGGGAAGCTCAAGAACACAAGCGGCTGGACTTCTCTACCACATGGGGATGAGTATAGTATCTCATAGAATTAGAAGACTTACTCTGAAATTAGTTTTCAAATTTTGAGAAAATCTAATATATATATATATATATATATATATATATATATATATATCACCCAATTTTACACAATTTTATTTTTAAATATACAATAAAGTATAGATATCTTAAGCCATAACATGAATCAATGAATGACTACAAACCAAATTAAACCTATAACCTTTTTGAAAGCCATAAAGAGCTGAAATGAGGATGATAAAGACCCCCAAACAAAATAGAAAACAAATTTAAAAGTGTGGCTTTAACTTACTCACATTCAAGAAAAACAACTAGATATGAAGGGCAAAATAATTTCAAAGACCACTACCAATGTTACAAGGTTCTGGGGGCTGGAGATATAGCTCAATGGTTATGAGCACTATGTGCTCTTGTAGAGCACTTGAGTTTGGGTCTGAGCATCTATATTAGGTGGTTCAAAATCATCTGTAATTCCAGTTGTAAGGGATCAAATGCCCTCTTCTGAGCTCTACAGGTACTGCACACGTGCTTATAACCTCACACAGACCCACAAGCACTAATTAAAAATACAGAAGTCTTTTTAAAAGTGCCCTCCAACAAGCTCAACAAGCAGCTGACTGAGACCGAAGCATATATTTCCACCAGACCAATGGTCTGAAGTCGGAGAACCCTGTGGTTGAACTAGGGAAAGGCTGGAGGAAGTTGATGAGAAGGGGGACTCCATAGGAAGACCAGCAGTCTCAATAAACCAGGACCCCTGAGACACTGAACCACCAGCCAGGCAGCAGACACTAGCTGGTCCAAAGCTCCTGACATATATACAGCAGAAGACTGCCTAGTCTGGCTTCAATGAGAGAAGATGCACCTAACCCTTGAGAGACTTGAGACCCCAGGAAATATGGAAGCTTAGTGGGATGTGAGTGTGGGGTGTGAGGGTACAGAGACATCTTTTTGGAGACAGGGTAGAGAAATGAGATGAGGAACTGTTGGAGGCAGAATGGAAGGGGAATAAAGATTAGATTATGAAAAATATGATTAAAGATAATAAAAATAAAAAACAAAACCAAACAAACAAAAAAGGAAATAAAAATCACAATATTCAATAAAAGCAAAAATAATGATGGGGTATAGTATTGATGCCCAAATGAAACCTCCCATGGTGCAACATATATAGCATAATGCAGTCTTTCTCAGACCTCCCCCACATGTTTGCAGTTTACTTAGGTGCTTAGGTCGAGAGAGAGAGAGAGAGAGAGAGAGAGAGAGAGAGAGAGAGAGAGAGAGAGAGAGAGAGAACAAAAAACTATGACTTAGGAAAAATATCTGAATTGAGAAGTCAGGGTGTTGCGGCCCGAGCTGCCCCAAGTTTGGGGGCCAAGATGTCGGGGACTGCTCTATCAATGTTGGAACCTGCACTGCCAAAAGCCTTGGGGACTAACTTGTTAGCCTGCACTGCCCCAAGCTGCTCCAGTCAGCAAGAGAGACAGTGAGGAATGGAGACCAGACAGAGTGTGATTCAGTCCCGTTTATTCTTCAGTCTCTCTTCTTCTCTCCAAGTCCCAAGTCTTGAGTTCCTAGTCCCTAGTGCCTCCAAGTTCAAGTTCTTTCTCCAAGTGCCAAGTGCCTAATAACTAATAATTCTTCTTCTGAGTTCTCTAGTCCAAGTGTCTTCTTCCTCAATGCCTATTCCTACTCCAAGTTGTACTCTAAGTTGTACTCTCTAACCTAGTTCCTAGTTCCAAGTTGTACTGCAAGTTATACTGTCCAAGTTCTTCCTCCAAATTGTACTCTAAGTTGTACTTTCTAACCTAATTCCTAGTTCCAAGTTGTACTCCAGAGTGCCTAATAATCTGTTGCTGCTTCTGTCTGCCTCTTGCTTTTTATATGTCTCACTTCTAAGCCACGCCTCTAAGTCATGCCTTTAGGTCATGCCCTTAGGCCTTGTCTCTAAATCTGATCTCTAAGTCACACCCTTAAATCACACACCTTTAAGTTTCACACACCCAAGGGAAAATCCTGGGTATCTAAAGCAAGATGTTATCAGAGTGTGCTCAGCTGTTGTAGGCTATTGTAAACAAGTCTCTTGTCAGGGTATATGGCTCAAGATGGCTGCAAGGATGATAGCTGCCTTCTGTCGGCTCCCCATATCAGGGTGAGTCAAATATTCATTATACTTTTCTAGAGATGAAAAAACAAACTATTAAAACCATTACCAAGTACAAGCTACTTATATTACTATTTGAAATTTCTTAAACTTACTTTCTGAAATTTTTATTTATTATAGCAATAAGTCCTGAATTCAGAATATCAGCTATGCTTCTTTGCACTTTAAGATTATTATTTTTCTGTGTGTTTTTGTGTGTGCATGTTTTTATATATGTGTTTGTGAAAACTTGTCAACATGCTCTGAAAAACTAAGTCTTGAGTTCACAAAGCTAAATATTCCACACCTGAGGGAGCACTTGCACAGCACAGTGAAATGGCTAACTAACTATTAGATGGTTATAACAAAACTAAGAAGGGGTTGTGAATGGAAAAGCTCAGAAACAACCCACATATTGAAACAGTTTTACATCATAAGTCTTGAGTGAAGATATTCTTATTGCAAAAGTTAGCAGAATAAAGATAGGGATACCATTTTACTCAGATGAGCTTTATGCTTATTACCAAGACCTTCCTCTGCCTTTCACATGATTCTATGAAGAGAAAGGGTGAATTGTAAAATCTGGCAAAATCAATCCTCTCTATGCAATATGCTCTCATAAATTACACTGAGCTATTTATTTTTTATTTCAGATCAAGTGCTTAAGATGGTAACAACAGAGATACAGACATTGTTATTAATAGATACTGGCTGATGTTATATTTTCATCCAGCTAATAGGTAACTCCACAACTCTTTGTCACACAGTATCCTTTGCTGAGCTGACTTTTGCATCTCTAATAATTTACATAATTAGATTATAAATAGTCTTTTGGTGAAATTATGACAATAGTAAATTTTAAAGTTATATGCATGCATATTTACAATTATTTCATTACAATTAATTCGAAACAAAAATAAACTAACTAGGTACAGATATAAAAGAAATTTAATTCTTGTGGGAAATTACCATGCCATTCAAATCTTCCTAATAGTTAAGAAAGAAGACTTTGAATATAGAAAGTTATTTAACTATAGACTAGGATTTTTTAAAAAGTCAATAGAAATTTACATAAATGTAACACCTTCTTGACATCAATACTGCTGGGATTATAGGAAGAGAGATATTGTTCAAGAAAACAAAATCAGAAGCATTCTTTCATGATTTTTGTTTTCTTTTTTAAAAATTTAAAAGCTATTTGGCTATGTAAACAATGAAGGCAGGAGCTTTTTAAAATTGAATAATGACATATTGTATAGTTCAATATTGTCCAAAAGTGACAACGTGTAAGCGTTGGCAATTGAAAAAATGTAGGAGAAAATAATGAACTCTTGTTTTAAGAATGTTGTTTGTATCTCATAAAAGTATCAGATGCTATACCCATAATGTCTTACCACCATGAATATCAAACATAAGTTGATCAAAGACAACAACATTAAACATTTCAAGGTGGATGGGGCAAAGACCACAAGACCTCCATCCTGTACACACACACACACACAGAGAGAGAGAGAGAGAGAGAGAGAGAGAGAGAGAGAGAGAGAGTAAAGAAGGAATGCTAAGTGAGAGAAATGGTCTTTCCTGTAAAAGAGCCATCAATTGGTAACCAACATGAAAGGTCAGCCCAGAAAAACATGCAAACAAGTAACTGTAGAGACTGAACAGGTAGTATGTATGAATGCATTGTATATATATTATACATATGTGTATATAACAATAATTAATGAAAAAAGAGACAATGGAATCTAAAAGGCGTAAGGAGAGCTATAAGAGAGGTTTGGGGAAGATGAAATGGAAGGAAAAATAATGTAATTATATTGTAGTCAAAAAAAATAAAATAAAAATAGAGAAGCAAGACACATTTTTAAACTCAAGTTTCCACTGTCCTATTATTAATACTTCTACCCAAACCATGCATGTTTTTGTTTTACCTACCTCACTATTGCTTTCATGAAAAATATTGTTCCAACAGTTACTACCCATCCTTGTTGTTTTTTGTCAACTTGGTAAAACTAAATTTCTCTATGATAAAGAACCTTAGAGAAACCCTGCTGGTTGAATCTATGAGGCATTTTCTTGCTTAATAAAAATTATGGGATGGTCTGCTCACTGTGAACAATACCACCACTGGCCAGGTGATTCTCAGGTGTATAAGTAAAGATACCTAAAGTCATGTGGAGAAATTTGATATGTAATATTTTTCCCATGCTCTCTGCTTCAATTCCTACTTACCTGGAATTTCTGTACTGCTATCCTTTGAATGTGGAACAAAGAAGATTGTTTTTAATTTTTTTAATGGCTTTGGTCATGGTCTTTATCACAGCATAGAAACCTAAGTGTAGCACTATTAAGGAAAGTTATATAGGAAAAGCTAAAACCTTAGTCAAATTTCTAAATGGAAAAAAGAAACTACAGTTTTAGTGACTTTTTAAAGATTTACAGGTTATTTCCATTTTAGGTGTATAAGTGTTTCCTTGAATGTATGTCTTTGAAACACATGTATACCTGGTGCTGGAGATGGCCTGAAAAAGGCATTCAATACTTTAGGATAATTGTGAGCACTCAGAATCAAATCCACAAGAGAAATGAGTGCTTTAAATCATTGATATCGCTCTTCAACCCCCAAATTTCAGTGACTTTTAGATAAGAAGCATATTTTTCTGGAATACATTTTAATATTCAGTTATACCGAAATAGGTAAGTACCTATTACTGTACCTGGCTAGAAGTAAAGAAATCATTTATAAAAATTTCAGTGAATGACATAGAAGTAAATGGATTTTGAAGTTTGGAGTTATTTCGAGTCAGAGATTTGAGTGAAGTATTATTCATCATATACATTCAACTCATATCACAGCCCAGACCATTAACTACAATGAGCTATGTATTTTTGCTTTATTTTTTCTTTCCTCACAAAAATGTACAAAAACGATTTAAAGAGCAATTTAAATACAAAGTAAAACTGAGATGTCTTAATTTTTCCAATTATTATTTGTATTTCTTTTACCAAATTCAACATTTAATATTTTAGCAATGGTCATGTAAAAATAAATGAATGCATATAATGATTATTTCTGAATGGGAATTACAGTTATGCCAACAGCATAAGTGATCAATGAGTCAGGAGAACACAACCAAGAGGAGAATGAAGGTTAGAGACAGAAGCTGGAAGAGACACTAAAACAGAAATTTCAGAAGTTCCTAGATGAGACTGAGCAACAGAGAGATAAGTTTAAGACTTGGCAACATGGCCTAGAGGAAACAGTAGAACTAAAGGTTCAGGATTTTATAGGTCAAAATAAGCAAAAGAAAGAGGAGAGAGAGGAAGAGAAGAGACAAGAGAGAGATGCGGGCTTTTGGATGGGAACTGCGGGAGGATAAGACATAGCTACTAGTGACCCCTGGTTTAGGTGGCAAATGCTCCAAAATTCATCACCAGAAGATTTAGATTTAATAGGGTTTGCAAGATTAACACTCTAGTTGTTAAACCCAGAGACTGAGTTACCATTGATTCTAAACTAAGTTTCTGTGGTGTTTTCCTTCGCACAGTGGCTCAACTGGGATCCAGAGAGAAAGGTATGATGACAAAGCCTGGGTTTGTAAAAGTACACCCCAAAAAGCAGAGGGAATTTTAAAGTATGGGTTTGTCATGGTAACGACCTGCCAGTGGGGATTAGAGAGCTGGATAGAGACTAATCTGGTAGATTAGTCTCCCAGAGATGAGAACAGGTCGTCAGCCATGCTGGTGGCCAGCCAGCCCACCTGGGACTGTAGACATAGCATGAATTATATTTTTTAATATTTCCCCTCAATAGACATCAGTTTTTCTGGACACGTCAGTGAGATGATGATAAAGTCTGAGATCTGGAAGACAGGGGCTTCTTGCTGTTGGTCAGTGGTGGTCAGAGAGTGAAATATATAAAACAATTAAGAATTATGGTGAAGTACTGAGTAATTTCAACTTGTAACTTTTCTCGATTTGCCTTCAACAATGCCACGTCGCTGTTGTGTGCAGACGAGGCCGGTCCTCTGCCTTCAACAGTGAACAGAATGACAAGAGTTAAACAGCTGCATGCAGTGGAGTGTTTGAGGCTGACCCAAGGGCAAAGGCTGGAATGACACCACACATAGTGTAGGCAGCCTAAGACAGAGACTGGTCTGTGTGTGTGGGGAAAGTTGCCTGTGAAGTAATAGGACTCTGTGTGTGTGTTCATGTGTGTGTGCCTGTGTGTGTGTACACATTCGTGTGTGTGTGTGTGTGTGTGTGTGAGGTTGTGTGTGTATGTCTGTGTGTGCACATGCATGTGCGTGTATATGTGTAGTATGTGTACGTATGAGTATATATGTGAGTGTCTGTGCATGTGTATATGTGTATGTGTGTGTCTGCATAAGTGTGTGGGTATTGTGGTATGTATGTGTGTTTATGCCTGTGTGTATGTGTGTGCATGAATGTGTGTTGTGTGTGTGTGTGTATGATGTATATGTGAGTGTGTATGCTTGTGTAGGTCCATCTGTGCTTGTAGTGTGTGTGTGTATGTGTGTGTTTGCATGTTTTTGTGTGTGTGTGTGTTTCTTCTGTCACTCTGTTTCACTGTTACTCTGAGAACAGTTTTTCTGATTCCCCTGACATTCTCAGATATAACATGAGGCTCTCCTGTACTGGATCTCTATTAGTTATCTTATTGCATAAACATTTCATTTTCAATCTCCTTTGTCATTATGCAAAAGTAAATCAAACCCTTAAAATCTATAAATTTTGCATTTACATGATTCTATATCCTGTTATTGACTAGCTATGGAATTTGAATTTTAAAATAATTTATAAATCTTTTTTCTTCTGAAATTAACATCAGTTACTTTTGTACACTCCATTTTTAAATATCAGTAAGATAGGTTGTTTTGTCCTATGTTACCTCACTGCACTGATTCTTGACACATTCATCTAAATACAATTCTGAAGACTGGGCTTAAATGGTTTTGGAGTTGCTACTCTACAAATCTGTACTTCTTGTGTTCATTATTATCTGCCTATCTTTGCAATGCTTTTTGGGCATTTTTATATTTATGTGTAATATTTTCTCAGGTTTGTTACCTGATTTCTCTAAATTTTTTTGAAATGTGTGTTCAGACATCACATTTTTAAATTCCTAAAGATAGTATTCCTAAACATTTATCTTTTGAAGCATTTTAATTTTTATGATTATAATAATGCATTTTACTTTATGGAATGTTAACACTTGACATGGTTTTTAAACAATTCTTCAGCCTGTATTTCTTTCTTTCCAATTTCTTTTTGTCTGCATGTTTTTCTGTGTTGCTAAAATAGCTTTTATCAGTGTTTTAAGAAAACATTAGAAAACTATTTTGTTTTTTCTTTATTTAGTTTGATTAGTCTTTGAACGTTTTATGTATGTATCTTGGTCATATCTACCCCCACGCCCATGTCTGACTACCCTTGGTTCTTCCAATACATTTTCCTCCCAATTTCTTGCCCTTCTTTCTTTAAAAGACCCTATGAGTCCAATTAATGCTTCCCATTTGCATTAGGTCATGGGGTGATTCACTGGGGCATTGACAACTTACCAATGCTGCCCAAAAACTGATGTGACTTTCTGTCCTTTAGCAATTATAGTTTTCAGTGTTAGTGCTGTCTCCTCAGTTAGCGATGAAGCAATGGGAACCGCTCCCCTATCCATGATGAAATTTTAAAATACTTTCATCTTGTGGAGGTTTTGCACTGATTACCATAGCTTTTATTATTTGTGTGTGTGTGTGTGTGTGTGTGTGTGTGTGTGTGTGTGTGTGTGTGTGTGTGTATAATGGTCATGTCATGTCCAGAAGCTAGCATTGTATCCTCTTCTGTGACTTGTGTCTTGGCAAAGATTTTCTCCCATTATGTTGGCTGCTTTTTCTCATTTGATTGACAGTTTTCTTGGCTAGAAGCTTTTTAGTTTCATGAGATCCTATCAGTTTTCCTGTCTTAAATCCCTGTGTTACACCAAGCTATACACCAATTTTTCCTCTAGTAGTTTTAAAGTAACTGGTTGGTCCTGCACTGAGAACTGAAAGCACGCAAAGACTTTCGTAATTCTTCAATAAAACTGATTTCTTTAATGTTTAAAAAGCAGAAAACAAATGTCTTTTCATACATAGACAAATGGCAGTGTGTTCAAGTAAGACTTCTATTGCTCAGCAAATAAAAGGCCAATGATTCAAACAACACTCTTGAGTTTCTTTTGCTGAGTGAAATAAGCAAAATTGAAGAAGCACCCACTTCAAATATACAGAATGCTTGAAGATGCAAATGAAGCTTTATTAATAGGAAGGAGATCTGTGGTTTTCTAGAAAGAAGGGACTTGAAAAATAACAACAAAGTAATGGAATATTTACAGATGATTGGTTTTATTATTGTGGTCTCTACACAGAACACACACATGTGGCACACACATGTACAGATGTGCCATTTTTATACAAAATATATATCTTCACAGAATTGTGGGTTTTTTATATGTGTTGATTTAACAACAACAACAAAAACCAGTGATACATAGTTTGAGCTTCTACCTTTGAGACCACACCTCAATTCCCTGAAGAAATTTGTATGTGGCTGCACCAATATTATATTATGGTAATTATTGTTACTTAAACTTTTAGTGTCTGCTAAGGATATTACCTTGAGGTAGTTTAAGTGTTCTGGTGGAAAGCTACTAAATTAGATTTTCAAATTACATTTTTTTTACAAGCAACAAATTTTCTGGAAAAGTGTGTACCAGCATATCCTTACCATGGTAATCTTTCATATACATAATGAGATATTTCAATTCTCCTCAGATCTTTTAGTGATGTATAATTTTATAATCATGTATTCCATTGGTATCTCAATGAATTTTCTGCTATTGTGAAAATTTCTGTAACTATCCTCTTTTTTTCTGTTTTTTTTTTTTATGTCTAACTTTGCTTAGCACACAGAACTGTGGGTTTTCCTATGTGACTTCCGTACATAAATGACATTGTGTATTGTTCTTATTTACCTACTCCCTTCTGCCCTTCCTCCTCTCTCTTCTTGCGCATCCCTCTCCTCCTCTCAAACAGCTTTATGTCTGCTCTCTTGCCTGCAAATACAATTAGATACAACAGCAAACTATTGAGAAGAGTTCATACCTGGAAAGATTCTTTAAGATAATTCAATCCAAATCCTTCTCTTGAGATTTTGTTCTGTTTTATTTCTTAGCTAAGGCTCCACAATGACAAACAGCTTTCAATGTTCATGTTTTGTAGGTGAATCATATCATAGAACAAAGTTCAATTTAATTCTTTTACTTAGGTCAGAAAGAATAGAGCACTAACTGTAGAAAGAATAGAGCACTAAATTGTTTATCTACTTGGTTGTTCATGTTTAAAACATCTAAGTTCAATTTGAATACTAGATAATCAGAAGCCTACCAGTTGACACCAAGGGTTAGGATGACATCAAATTTACACTTGGGTTTTCTCACCAATTGCAAACAAGGGATGGAAGACTATTTTAGAGAATAAATAAAAGGCTAAGGTAAAACAAATGAGAAACATGTTCCATAAATCATGAGAGAGAGAGAGAGAGAGAGAGAGAGAGAGAGAGAGAGAGAGAGAGATATCACTGTTAATAGCCATGGACTAGAGTTTGCAGTAGTCTTGGTCTGATGAAAGTACAGTTTGTCTCTTAGAGAGTAAAGTAATAGAGGCTCGCTGAGTCAAATTAGTTGTAAATCCTTGGACAGGAATAGGGTTTATTTGCTTAGGAAAAGACAGTTAAAAGAAATCATGATTCTTATAGAAGTATTGCTTATACTTACATAAAGACATAGACAATGATAAAAGTTTCAAAGACACATAATCAGGAAAGATTAAGCTACTCTACACTTACTGACTGCTTCTATGATAGGTCCATGGTCAGGAGAAAACATACATCTTGAGTCATTGTAAAAAGTGATTACAGGATGCTGATGGTCTGATAAGGAGACTGTGTCTCAGAGGAGATGTGGGGTTTCTGTATCAACTAAGAAAAGTGATTATTCTCTACAAGGAAGGAAGAATGGGCTAGTCTTGTCACAGAAAGTGAGTCTTTGTCCTCACTTCAGGCAGAGACCCTACCTGTCTAATGCCCCTTCAGTGATAGCAATACCAGAAATGTTAATTATGTCTTTCTTGTAAAATACCCTGTGTTGTCCTGATGAATCATTTTATCTGTATTTGTTTACAAGGAAGGCATGTAAGACTTTATACTAGTCCTCTTCCTCACCATCATTTCCGATATAAAAAGCATAGACTATCTATATGTTATTATTATGTGTTATAATTATGTTATAATCAGACATATCCACAATAACATATAATAACATAATATATATTATGTTATATATATAACATATAATAACATATAATATATATAACATATAATATATATTGTTATTATATGATATTGTGGATATGTCTCAGGATAATAATGGTTTGTCCCTAAATGTCTATTAATAAGAAAAAAATTAACACCTTGCTCTTCAAGATTCTTCAAGACTCTTCAAGTCTCATCCCTTATAAAGAATGCTCAGTATAAAACCCCAAAGCCGTAATATTTCAGTTCAGAAAAGGGGCCATCATAATCCTTGACTGCGACTACAATCTTAGCCTGAATTCACAACTTTTTTATTGTTGATGTCCAAATTTGTCCAGAAAAGAGAGCTAGACCCTGATAACCTTTGGAGAACTTTTGATATTTCTTTGACAAATACAATTTAATAAACCAAACTGTTGGGGCCCAAGCTCAGGTCCCTGTTCAGGCGCCAAAATAATGTTGGGAACCACACTAGCCCCACGTTGGGTGCCAAAAATGTTGCAGCCCAGGCAAAATGTTGAGGCCCGGGCCAACCCACGTTTGGGCGGCCACTGTATCCCGGCCCAAGCTGCCACTCCGGTCTGCAGGTCAGGTTTCAGCAAGAGTGAGAGTGAGGGCAGATTCTACCTAATGTCTGATGTGTATGAATCTCTCTCTCTAGTCTGATGTCTGGTTCTGTCTTCTATAGTCTGATTCTAAGCCACGCCTCTAAGTTACACCTTTAATCATGCCCTTGGGTCTTGTCTCTAACTCTGATCGCTATACTTCTAAGTCATACTCTTAAATCACACACCTTTAATCTCACACACCTTTAATCTCACGCTCCTTTCATCTCAAGGTATCTAAACCAAGATTATCGGAGTGTTCTCAGCTGTTGTAGGCTATTGTAATTCAAGTCTCATGTCAGGGTATATGGCTCAAGATGGCTGCAAAGCTGATAGCCACTTTCTGTTAAAAGTCAGCCCCAACACCAAACAATAAAATCAGATAAACACTTAAAAATTAAAACCAGCTCAAAAAAAACTCTATAAGGTTTTTTTTAACAAAATGACTCACTTCAAACTTCATGTTTCCATTTTTATAATATTGTGCTCAGATAATTAGAAGCAGATTGTTAAAATATGTCAGAAGCTGATATTCTAAGATAAAAATCACCTGTGCTTCTTTTTCTTGTGATTTTATGCTTCTATGGAAAAATAAATTTTCATTTTAAAGTTGCATATTTTAGAAAAGTTGCATATTTTATCTGTAGGTAAAGCTCAAGCAGACATGGGTATATGGAAAAGAGAAATAAGCTCAACTGATAGAAAAGGTGAGGATAACAGTTGATACTTGAATTTGAGGACTATATTAATATTCCTTGCTTCCTAATATTCTCAGGTAGGCACCAAGGTTTTATGTGTTTGAGTGGTTCACACTTTTCTCAGCATCTCAGTAGTAAAAATCACTTCGTGGAGACTACATCTTCAACTGTAAACATTGCTTATAAAGCCAACCCCTGGGGCAATCCTGGAAAAAAGTATTCCCTAATAATGGCTTCTAGCATTTATATCTCAAGAAGCAACACAGAGTGAAACAGATGAGTTTAGATTCAGATTAGACAAGAAACAAGACAGAACATATATACATACACCCATAAACTTCCTATCCCATCCCCCCTCCTCATGCTTCTATGAAGCTGTGTCCCCTCTTACCTCCCACCCCCACCCCCTTCCCCCCTCTCCACCCTCACATTCCCCTCCACTCTGTGTTCGTCCTTCATGGGACCAAGAATCTCCTTTCCCACCTATGCCCTACAAGGCCATCCTCCCCTACATATAAAGCTGGAGTCATGGGTCCCTCCCTATGTGCTCCCAGGCTGGTGGTTTAGGCCCTGGGAGCTCTGGTTGATTGGTATTGTTGCTCTCCTCATGGGGTCACAAACCCTTTCTGCTCCTTCAGTCTTCTCTCTAACTTCTCCATTGGGAAACCTTTATCATATCAGTGGTTAGCTGTGAGCATCATCCTTTGAATGTGTCAGTCTCTGGCAGACCTCTAAGGAGACAGCTATATCAAGCTCTTGTCAGCATGCACTTCCAGCCATCCACATCAGTGTCTAGCTTAGGTGACTGTACATGGGATGGATACCCAGGTGAAATGGTCTCAAGATGACCCCTCCTTCAGTTTCTGTCCCATGTTTTGTTTTCATATTTGCTCCCTTGAGTATTTTTGTTACTCCTTCTAAGTAGGACTGAGGCATCCCCACTTGGTCTTCTTTCTTCATGAGCTTCATGTGGTCTGTGAATTGAGTCTTCGCTATTCCAAGCTTTTGGGCTAACATCTGCTTATCAGTGAGTAAATACCATGTATGTTCTTTTGTGATTGGGTTAACTCACTCAGGATGAACAATCTTTAATGTAAACTTTATCCAGGTCATACAAAATTAATTTCTTGAAGTTGATTATACATTTTCAAAAGTTTTAAGTTAATTTTTTTTTATTTAAAACACATTCTAGGTTTTCTGTAGAAAGGACTATACAAAATGATTTGTTGCATTAAAATTTATAATACAATTAAGTATACAGTTTATATCCAGCAATTAACTCCAACATAATGTATGATGTCAGATGTTGTGTTTCATAAAAATCTTGTAATTTTTTGTCAGATATATTTAATAGTAGTAACAATTTCTTAAGCATTTGGGGGAAAATAAAGCATGTGTACTTGGTATTTTTGTGTAAACAGTTTTACTTCTAGCTTTTTAATGGTTTAAATTTCTCATTTTTTCTTGATGCACTTTTTATAAAAGTTTATAATGGGAATTTAACCATTTTTCTAAGCTTTTCATGTTTTTACATAGAACTCTCCACACCTAGGGGAGTGTATACTCAATTTTCTGATGAATTGATGAATCTGTGAATGATCGCTTAGCAGTCTTACATAAGTGCTGTCTGCACACATCAGCATACACTCTAACCTGATGATTGAAACAGTAATATTAGGAAGCACTGATTCAAAGTAAGACCTTACTGAAGACACAAAGCATAGCTAACCCAGTTGTAAAACACTGAAAAAGGAAACTAAACATATATTTGTTGACTACCACAAATATAACAATTATAAATTAAGAAAAGTATTTTCAACTGAAAGTTATCAAAAGAGATAGGGACAAATACTTCATACACATCAAAGTAAAAAAATTCACCAAGATAATGTCTCAATTCTGAACATTTATGCCCCAAATGCAAGAGTGCCCATATTCATTAAAGAAACTTTACTAACTCTCAAAACACACATTGAAGCTCACATAATAATAGTGGGAGACTACAAAACCCCACTCTCACCAATGAACACGTAATTGAAACAGAAACTAAACAGAGACATAGTGAAACTAGTAAAAGTTATGAAACAAATAAATTTAACAGACATATACCAAACATTTCATCCTAAAACAAGTGAATATACCTTCTTCTCAAACTCTCATAGTATATTTTTCAAAATTGATCATATAGTTGGTCACTAAACAAGCTTCAACAGATACAAGAAAATTAAAATAATCCCCTGCATCCTATTAGATAACCACAGACTAAGGCTAGACTTCAATTACAAGAGAAACAATAGAAAGCCCACATATTCATGGAAACTTTACAACTCTCTACTCAATGATAACCTAGTCAGATAAAAAAGAAAGAAAGAAATTAATGACTTTCTATAATTAAATGAAAATGGAGATACAGGATACCCAAGCATTTGTGACACAATAAAAACATTGCTAAGAGGAAAATTCATAGCATTAAGTGCCCTTGTAAAGAAATTGGAGAGATCCTACACTAACAACTTAACAGCATACTTGGAAGCTCTAGAATGAAAGGAAGCAAACACACTCAAGGGGAGTAGACAGCAGGCAATAATAAAACTCAGGGTGGAAATAAACCAATTGGAAACAAAGAGAATGATATAAATAATCAACAAAAGCGAAAGCTGCTTCTTTGAGAAAATCAACAAGAGCACAGAGACAATATCCAAATTAACAAAATTAGAAATGAAACAGGAGACATGACAAGAGAAACTGAGGAAACTCAAAAAATCATCAGATCCTACTACAACAGTTTATACTCAACAAAACTGGAAAATCTAGATGAAAGGGATGATTTTCTAGACAGATACCAGGTACCAAAGTTAAGTCAAGAGCAAGTAAACCATCTACACAGTCCCATAACCCCTAAAGAAATAGAAGCAGTCATTAAAAACCTCCTAAACAAAACAAAACAAAACAAAACAAACAAAAAAACAAAACAAACAAAAAAAAAAAAAACAAAAAAAAACCCAAAAAAAAAACAAACAAAAAAAAAAAACAAAACCCAGGGCCAGATGGATTTAGTGCAGAATTCTGTTAGACCTTAAAAGAATAGCTAATTCTAACATTCCTCAAACTATTAATTCCATAAAATAGAAACAGAAACACTACCTAATTCATTCTGTGAAGCCACTGATACTTAACCTCACAAAGACCCAACAAAGAAAGAGAACCTTAGATCAATTTTGTTTATGAATATTGCTGAAAAAATACAAAATAAAATTGTCACCAACTGAATCCAAGAATACATCAAAACCATAGTTCACCACAATCAAATAGGCTTCATCCCAGGGATGCAGGGATGGTTCAATATAAGACTATCTATTAACATAATTCATTATATAAACAAAATCAAAGAGAAAAAAATTACATGATCATCTCACTAGATGCTGAAAATCATTTGACAAAATACAACACCTCTTCATGTTAAATGAATTGGAGAGATTAGGAATTTAAGGCCCATACCTAAATATAATAAAAGCAATATACAGCAAACCAACAGCCAATATTAAATTAAATGGAGAGATATTTGAAGCAATTCCACTAAAATGGGGACAAGACAGGCTGCCCACTCTTTCCCTATCTATTCAATACAGTACTTGAAGTTCTAGCAAGACCAATAAGGCAACAAACAGAGATTAAGGGTCTGAAATTGGAAAATAAATCAAGGTGTCACTAATTGTGGATGATATAATAGTATACATAAACAACCCTAAAAATTCTACGAGAGAACTTCTCCAGCTGATAAACAACTTCAGCAAAGTGGCTGAATAAAAACTTAACTTACAAACTAATAGCCTTCCTTTATACAAATGTTAAACAGGCTGAGAAAGAAAATAGGAAAACAACACTCGTCATAATAGTAATATAAAATATCTTGGAGTAACTGCAACCAAACAGGTGAAAGATCTGTATGAAAAAAATTTCATGTTTTTTGCAGAAAGAAATCAAAGAAGACCTCAGTAGATGGAAAGATCTCCCATGCTCATGGGTTGGTAGGCTTAACATAGTAAAAATGGCCATCCTACCAGAAGCAAGCTACAGATTAAGCACAATCCCCATCAAAATTCCAACACAATTTTTCACGGAGATGAAAAAAAAATTCTCAATTTTATATGGGAAAAAAAAAAAAAACAGAATAGCCAAAACAGTTCTCAACAATAAAAGAATTTCTGAAGGAATCACCATTCCTGACTTCAAGCTGTGTGTGGCAGTGGGCTGTGAGAAGCAACTGGCTGCTTGGTCAAGCATGAGCTTGGAATCCCGGAACCTTACTGGACTGCAGGAGTTCAGCTCTGCTCCCAGGCCCTGGTTCTTTTCATTTAGCTTCAGCCCTCCAACCAACAACCCCTCCCACAGAGAGGTTTATGACCATCAGTCATGAGGAACAGTGCCTCAGGCTCTCCCACATGCAGATGAGGTATCTCCAAGCTCTCAGACCAAGCCAATAGGCATTATCTGCTGCCAGACCCTAATTCACCCTGAACCTGTATATAAGGGCTCTATTTAGGTGAAGTAAAGTGCTCAAGCATCGTCCTGGTGTCTGAGAGTTTCTGTCACAAGAGCTGTAACACTTGGGGAGAGATCTGCTCTCCTGGAATCTGCCTGGGACACCAAGCTACCTCCTTGCCAGCTAGCCGGCTTCTTATCAGCCCAGCCTGGGCCTGGACTGGCTCAGCAGGAAGAGACAGGTACAGCACCTGGGAGAGACTGGTCAGAGACAGCGGCAGAGAGTGAACATGGCCAGAGAGCTACAGAGAGTGGAGACACAGGCAGCACGGAGACAGTAGAGAACCCTCCCTGCTCTTACCCTGTCCCCAACCGGGAGACCGTCTTGGGACACCCTCCAGAACAAGGGACCTACAAAGCTGTACTATAGAGCAATAGTGATAAAAACCACATGGTATCGACGCAGACACAGGTAGGTCAATCAATGGAATAGAATTGAAGACACAGAAATAAACTTACATAGTTATAGGAGCCTGATCTGATCGTTGACAAAGAAGCCACAAACATACACTGGATTAAAGAAAGCATCTTCAGTAAATAGGGCTGGTCTAAGTGCCAGTCTGTATGTTGAAAAATGAAAATATATCCATATTTATCACCGTGCATAAAGCTCATGTCTGAGTGGATCAAGGACCTCAACATAAAACCAGATACACTGAAAGAAATACAAGAGAAAGTAGGAAGGAGCCTCGAGCTCATTGGCAACAGGGAACATTTCCTGAACAGAACTCCAACGGCTCATGCTCTAAGACCAACAATTGATAAATGGTACCTCCTGAAACTGAAAAGCTTCTGGAACACAAAAGACACGGTCAGTAGGACAAATCAGCAACCTACAGATTGGGAGAATAATCTTCACTAACCTCCCAAGCAATAGAGATAAAGAACTCAAGAAATTTTCTTCCAAAAATAAATAAATAAATAAATAAATAAATAACCCAATTCAAAATTGTGGTACAAAGTGAAACAAGAAATTCACAACAAAAGAATCTTGAATAGTCAAGAAGCACTTAAAAAAGAAATGTTCAAAGTACTTATTGATCAGGGAAATGCAAATCAAAATGACCCTGAGATTTCCCCTTTATGAGAATGGATAAGATCAAAAACTCAAGTGAGAGCACATGTTGGTGAGGATGTGGAGAAAGAAGAACACTCCACTTCTGGTGGGATAGGAAACTAGTCCAACCACTCTGGAAATCAATCTGGTTGTTCCTCAGAAAATTGGAAATATATTTACCTGAAGACCCAGCTGTACTACTCTTAGGCATATATCCAAAAGATGCCCCACCATATCATAAGTACAAATGTTCCATTATGTTCATAGCAGCCTTATTTGTAATTGCCAGAGGCTGGAAACAATCTAGATGCCCCCCAATTGAAGAATAGATACAAAAATGTGGTTCACTTACACCATGGAATATAATTCTGCTATTAAAAAGGAGGACATCATGAATTTTTCAGGCAAATGGATGGAACTAGAAAATATAATCTTGAGTGAGGTAACACAGACCCAAAAGGACATGCATGGTATTTACTCACTAATAAATGGATACTAGCCAAAAAGTACAGTATACCTAGAGTGTAGCCAACAGACTGCAAGAAGTTTAACAAGTAGACGGTCCCAAGTGAAGATGCTTCAATCATAGGTAGAAGGGAGGAAGAAAATAGTCACAATCACGGGGGAGGGGCAGGGGGGATCAGATGGAGAGGGAAGTGGGTGGAGGGGATCAGGTATAAAGTCAGGGACAGGAGAAAAGCCCGAGAGGCAGCAGAATGAATGGAAATATGCAGCCTCAGGGGAAGGAAGTAGGGGGACCCTCTAGAAAACGCCAGAGACTTGGGAGGTGAGAGACTCTCAAGACACAGTGAGGGTGACCATAGCCTAAATGCTAGTGGCTAGCGGGAATTCGAAGAGCCCACCTCTAGTAGCTAGATAGGGCCTCAAGTGGAGCAACGAGATTACTAACCCACAGTCAAAATTTCTGACCCAGAACTTTTTCTGTCTAAAACAACTGCAGCGACAAAACTGGAGAAGAGACTGAAGGAAAGGAGGCTCAGTGACTGGTCCAACTTGGGATCCATCTAATGGGGGGAGCACCATGGCCTGACAGTATTACCGATGCTATAAAGTGCTTACAGATATGAGCCTAGCGTGGCTGTCCTCTGAGAGGCCCAATCAGCTGCTGACTAAGAGGCATATACTTAACATCCAACCATTGGACTGAAATTGGGACCCCTATGGTCTAATTAGGGGAATAATTAAAGAAGCAGAAGGGGAGGGTGACTCCGTAGGAAGACCAACAGTCTCAACTAACCTGGACTCCTGGGAGCTCCCAGAAACTGAGTCATCAAGCAGGCAGCATACACGGGCTGGTCTGAGTTCCCCCAGCACATATATATCAGAGGTCTGCCTGGTCTGGCCTCAGACTTGCCTAACACTGGAGAGACTTTAGGCCGCAGGGAGAGGGGAGACATGGTGTGTGTGTGTGTGTGTGTGTGTGTGTGTGTGTGTGTGTGTGTGTGTGTGTGTGTGTGTGAATATATATATATGAAGAAAAGTATTAATGTGAATTTCAGAATACTGAATTTTTTTTTGGCAGGTAGCTGGTGGTTGTAGTGGGGGTTAGCACTGAGGATGAGGGAAGGGTAGGTTCAGAAGGTGAGCATTTAGCCAGATGGTCGGCAGATTATCTACAATGTAAAATACAGGTCTATTATAGTTTTCACTGGTATCTAGTATTCTCACATTGATCTACACAGAATATAGTTTCTATCTACTATTAATAGACTCACATAGATGATGTATTTAATATTTGGTAATGATGATTGTGTACAAATTTGAATTTGTAGCTTTTCTTTTCAAGTGAAATACAAGGAGCATTATCTTCAAATGCGAATGTTTAGAAAATGCAGGTAAATTGTTCATTTCATCAAAGAAATAAATTGCATTGTCACATAACCAGCATACTTTATTTTTCCATATTAGAATTTGATGACAAAAGTAAAATTTCTTCACTGTAATTTAAAGATGAACATGAATTTGTTAGCTGAAAAATATTGTAAATGAACATAGGAGAATAATCATCACTCTGTGCCCTCACTTTTTCACATCATTTCCTCCTCTGTCACAGGGCAGTTATTAGCATCTGAGGACCATCGTCTCTAATGTGTAAACACAAGTATGGTATATTTTATATTATTATGCATTTTGTTTTTTTAATTTAAATGTATATTGTACACCACAAACCATATTTCAATTCTGCCACATATTTGAAGAACAAGTGTGAAAGAGGTTTGCACCCCTTCTGTGTCTCTTAGACCATGTGCATCCACAGTTTTTAAACATGGGATTGTTAGTAATGTGCAAGGCACACCTGTGACCCTCTTCCTAAAACAACTACTATCCTAAAAGATACACAAGGAAGACCTTTGATTTTTTTTAGAACATGATTTTTAATATTATTATCAAAAGTATTCTTATTCTTAATCAAAAGTAGTATACTGTTTCTTATAATTCATTTCTTGTCTTCCTAGTATATGTTGGGAATTTATTGTTTCATGTAATTTTCTGAATTCACTTTTGGTCTATTATCAGTAACCTGAGTTAGATTTTTCAGATTGCTATTTCATACCCACCTCCCTTGGCTACTGGATTATTTTCTGCCTTGAGCTTTTGCACTGGTCTTGTGCAATGTGTCACGGCAGCTTTGACTTCATGTGTTCACCAGGCTTGCTACATCCAAACATTCAGTTTCCCTATAGTCTCATCCACTGCCTTTTACTGTTTCCATTCACATTTTGGAATGAAGCTTGAGTGTCAGGAGGAAAGGATATAACATCGTTCTCCCACTTAGAGCTGAGCATTCCACCGGCTATTGTTCTCTGCCTTTGGAAAAGTTGTGACTCTGTGAATCAATCATAATATATTGAAAACAGAAACTTTTCTGATGATAGCTGGAGATGAACTAATCTATTGTTATGACAATAAGTCATTGAGACTTAGTTCATTTACTATGAACAATACTGTGTTCATTTAGTCTAATCAAAACAGTGATTTCTCCCCTAGATCTTGTCTAGATATAAGTTATCAATTTTTTTGTTGGGTTCTAGTGAGATATGTTTATTTTATAATGTTCATTTGACTAGTCAGTTATAGGGAAGTCTAGTTTGTCTCTCTATCACCAAGTATTCCTTTAGTACATGCATCTGTACTTATTCAGTCTCATACTGTTCCTCAGGTTCCTCGGTATTATTTTCATTCCTTTCCTCCTATGCTCCATGCTGGACTGAAGATACCATCTTCAGATTTGTTTTACAGAAAACATTTTCTTTATCCACTTACTTTGGACCATGGTATAATTTCATTTGGTCACAGTTGAAAATAATCTTTCTCTCTCTCTCTCTTTTTTCTTCATTTATTTTGAAGCTCCACCTTCTTTTTTGGCACGTGTCCCGTGCACTCCTTTATATTAGTGTCTTGACCTGATCTGGTCTATGCTGAATTATTTCTTTCTGAATTTCTTATTGCCATTTGAATAGCAATTTTAGGAGGATATTTGATGATTATGGATTATTAGGAGAAAATTTCCATATAGGCCTTTAAAAAAAATAATATCTGACATAAACTTAACTGTAAAAGTATTTCTTTTTAATTTTATGATGTTCCAATTCATACAGTAACTGTATTTTCAAAACCCTCTCCTGGTGATTAGGGTCTAGGTGGTCTAGGTGTACTGATAGAGCCCACATTTTTGCATATAAGTATTATTGAGCATTCCTTTCTTAAGTACAAGGCTTTTGATGGTTTGAATATATATATATATTCACTTTTTAATTCTGTTTATAATTTCTACATTTTGGAGATATAACTATCAAACCATGCATGAACCATTATCACAAGTTTAAATTTAAATACACCATTATTTCATTATTACCAAAAGGTCTGCCTACTTTTAATATTCTTTTTGTTTTTATACTGTTCTTGAATCTAAGGCTCTTTACTTTTCTATATAAACTGTAATTTAATTTAGCCTCATTTGAAGAAATGGAATTAGATGTAGAAGTGTACTTATTTTTATTTAAATACTATGTATGGAGAACAACAAGCTTTTAGTGGACCTTGTAAGTGCCACAGGACATTGACACTATTTTTCTTGAGATGCATGACCCTTGGTGCATTTTTCTAGAATCTAAAATGAAAAATGCATTAAGAAACAGAGAAATCAAGCATACATGATATTAATTTTGTGTCAAGGTGAAGTGTGATTGCAGTAGAGGGGACTAGGGCTGCTTTTGGAAGTTCATATAGCGCATATGGCAGCTATTGCTTCCTGAGAATGAATATGAAGGAGATAAATGCGTTTTCTGTGAGGAACATGGAAGCAGAAACTGAGGAGAAACACTTAATGAGACTAGGACTCAGTTTGAAGCAAGCTAAGGTACGAAGCTAAGGAACTAACCTAAGGTACTAAGAATTTTAAAGTTTATAACTTGTTTACCATATCTTCTGACTGAAATGGAATGTCATATTCATTTTATAGTATGCAGCATAGAACAAAGAAATTTTAATATGTAAGCAATAATGACACAATATTAAAAATAGAAAGGAGTATAATAAGTATTAAATAAAATAAGTATTTAAGTATGTACAAATGTAACATAAAAAACAGGTATATCAAACCTTGACATTGTGTTTTAAAAAAAGCAAACACAATTGTCATCACACTTGTTTGTTCAAACCTTCTTTATAAATGGACTGCTAGCATGTTCTTTTTATTTATTTTCTTATGAGTTACGAAAATTATTGCTTATACAGATAAATCACTTGCTCACTTGCTGAAAGCCATTTTTTTGCTAGCAAATGACAGAACAAGAACTAATGTGCAGGCTAACATATTGAATAGTTTTCTTGAATTTTTCTTTATTTCTGTGAGTGTTTTTGTCTTATATCCTTCACGGTAAGCTAAATATATTCATCACTAGTAGCTGTCAATTCATAAATAATATTTTTCCTGCTTCAGTAAGAATAAAAGAATTGTATAAAGATAGAAAAATATTCAAAACAAGCAAGACATTATTTTCAAGGTCATGTAATTTCAAGGACCCATAAGTAATATTAACAAATGCAACTGATAGTCGCTGACTGCTCAAGAAAACTTCCATAGCTAAGTTAAATACTGTCAGAAAGTTGTTTTTCACCTTCTAATAACATCTGCAGATGAAGTACATGCTCACTTTAAAGTCAGAATACCAAAGAGATATTTATACTCCATGTGCAATGAAGCAGTACTTACAATAGCCGCATATGGAAGCAATAAGTGACCATCTATTCCTGAGAGGATTAAAAACTGTGTTTCACAAACATAGCAAAATGCTATTGAATTGTATGTTCAGTATTGTATTGAATTGTGAAATCCTGTCCTTTGCAGCAACATGGTTGGCAATCGTGGTCCTCACCAACTGAATAAATCAAAAGCAGATATAAAAGTATCACAAGATTTTGTTCATATGTTGACTAGGAATACTATTTCAGTCCTGAGCCAAGAGAGCTCATGGTAGAACACTTTTTGGTAAGTACAAAGACCTGAGACTTATCCATGAATCTACAAGAAGAAATGTAACCAGCTAGTAATAAGAAAATAAATATGAAACACGAAACACCCAAAATTAACAAAATGATCTTGTATGATTGAGGGTAGAATGGTAGTTAATTAGAACTGATTGAAGAGTAAAAAGTTGCCTTTTGAATGCAAAGTAACAGTCTGTTAGCAGCAGAATGAGTATAGATGACAACACTACCAGTGTACACGTCTTTAAAACTAGAAGAATGTTGAAAGCTTTAACCTTAAAAAAAAAGTGATAGTTTGGGACCACCCACTCATCTCCAAATTTTTAACCCAGAATAGCTCCTGTCTGAAGCAAATACAGGGACAAAGTGTAGAGCAGAGACTGAAGGAAAGGCCATCCAGATGCTGCCCCAACTGGGGATCCATCCCATATACAGATACCAAACCAAGACACTACTGCAGATGCCAAGAAATGCTTGCTGACAGGAGCCTGATATAGTTGTTTTCCAAGAATCTTTGCCAGAGCATGACAAATACAGATGTGGATGCTGGCAGCCAAACATTGAAATGAGCATGGAGACCTCAATGGAGGAGTTAGGGAAAGGAATGAAGGAGTTGAACAGGTTTGTATGGCTCCAGCTACATATATAGCAGAGAATAGCCTTATCTGGCATCAATGGGAGGAGAAGCCCTTGGTCCTGGGAAGGCTCAATGCCCCAGTGTAGAGATATGCCAGGGCAGTGAGTGGGAGTAGAAGCAGGGGAGGAGGCATGGGATAGGAGGTTTGCAGAGGGGAAACTGGGAAAGGAGGTAATGTTTGAAATGTATATAAGTAAAATATCCAATAAGTAAAGGTAAAATGAAAGAATCTGGATTTTAAAATTTAGCTAAAACTAAAACAAAAAAAAAAATGATAGTTTGAAAAGACTGACATGTTTATCCTGATTCATAATTATAAACTATAGGTATTCAGCATTCAAAAAATATATTGTACCCTTGAATGTACATAGCTTTAATGTTTTACTATACCAGTTAAATTAAATGAATAATTTTTTGGTATAACTATTCATTTTCTGGGTGGATTTGAGGTCTTCTCTATAAGAGGATCAATCGCTCATGGCTAAGGACATCATAGTCCCTAAGGTAAAACCTCCAGTTGTTAATTTGCTAAATGGCCATGCTGTCTAATTTCTTTCTACATACTTAATGTTTATTGTAATATTCTTTGATACTTGTAACCCTTTCTGAAAAGCCCCCTTTGCAGCAAGCAATAGTTAATAGGGAGAAGCTCAACTTCTCAGTGTGCTGAGAATAAAAGACTGAGTGCTCAGCCCTAAAATGGACTTCAGTATTAAACGCTCAACAACCAAGGCTAAGGGAACTTCACAGAAGAGGCAGAAGAAAGTGTAAAACCTGAAAGATGGATCAGAATGATGTTAAATGCTGTCTTCTGCACATAAGATAATCATCATTCTCAAAACATCATGGTAGTGTGCTTACTTACACAAGGCTCTCATAAAACCAATTCAGCCAAAATTCCAGCATAGATGAGGAAGATAATCTTCATATCTTATACCTTACTGAGAGCTCTTGGCAGCAAATGGTTGGTAGGAGATGGAAGGAACGTTCTTTTTAAGTATGTCACCATCAGCTTGAGTGGACTACCTCATGCTCATATACATATGGACATCAGTCACTAGACTTAATAAGTAAGATAAAAGGACGTGAAATTGAGAGGGGAAATCCTGCTGGGAGGATATTAGAAAGTTGTATGAGGATAACTTGGGGGTAAAATATAATATAATGTAATATAATATATATATCGAATATGAAAAATGTAATAGGTAATGCACATTTTGTCACTAATTTTGTGTGTATGTTCTGTGATGCATGTGTGTATTTGTGTTCACAAATGTATGTACATATTAATGCTAACATGTGTGCATTACATGTACTTGTGGAGGCCATATGTTGACATCAGTCTCCACTTTATTTACTGAAGCAGGATCTCACTGAGACAAGGCCACTCATATTTAATTATTCCATTTATCCAGCTTGTAAACTTGCAAGGAGTGTATGGTGGTGAGTGCCTCCTTCTCCTTATTTGTGTCCCCTCTTTTTACTTCATGAGCTAAAATTACAGCTAGGATGTCTTCACTGTAGGCAACAAACCTCAATAATAACATTACTCTTTTGTTTGGGCTTATTTGAGTTTTATGAAAGTCTTACAATTTGAGAGGTCACTCTTTCATGAACAATTTGAATGCAATTTTCAACTCACTTCTACAGAAATTATTTCAGTGTAAATGAGCATCCAAAGTCCATTTGAATTTCATATTTATTAACCTCTTTCTCTGCTTTCAGTAAACATGATGGAAATTAATTCTCAGGCAACTGAGCTATTTAAGGAAACAAACTTGTTAAATATAGCAAGTAGAATGATATTAGGACTGAGATTGAGAATCCTCCTTTGC
This sequence comes from Arvicanthis niloticus, assembly GCF_011762505.2. Lineage (NCBI taxonomy): Eukaryota > Metazoa > Chordata > Mammalia > Rodentia > Muridae > Arvicanthis > Arvicanthis niloticus. The sequence goes on from NC_047659.1 coordinate 80,020,309, forward strand.
ACATTTACATGAAACAGGACCTTCCAGTCAGCCTTCCAATTAGACCACACTGAAAGGCAATGCTTTGTTGAGGGCTGTCAGCACAATTAGCATTTATATTTGCAAAGCAGTCCGGGCCCCATGAACAGTGCCAGCATCTTTTAAGATAAACCTGGTAGTCAGTTTGTGCTAAAAATAGTTAACTAAAGAAGAGCAATTTCTCTTTCTGACACGCAGTGAAGTACCTTCTAATACAAGATGATGGGTTTTTGGCAGTGAGAATGTTTGAGGAAAAAAAAGGTGCTCTATAGTGAGAATCTATTTTATTCAGGGTCAGCAAGTGGGAGAAAATAAAAGAGGTTATTATGAAACAGAGGGAGTGAAGCATTCTGGTAGAATTTGACTCTACCAAACAACCTCATATTTTAGTTCCAGCTCTGCCAATTACTAGGTAAATGAGCACATTAAAACATATATACCAATTCCCCATTGCCAAATGAGGCACAAAAGCCCATCTTTTTATGTTATTATAAAGAAATATCAAAGTAGTACCTATACAATGCATTAGTAATCATTGGCTTCTGTATTGTCTTCATTCTTCTATTCCTCCACAATCTCCCCACTCTTCCTCTTCATCTACCTCTTCTCTGTCTCTATCTACAACTTTTTCCTCTCCCACTTCTTTCTCCCTTTGCCTCTCCCTATGTTTGTCTTTTTTTATTTAACTGTATATGAAATTTTCAAAAGCCATTTCAATAGCATCAAGGCAACCTTTGTCTTCCCCTTTAGACTGGCTTTTAAGTCTCACATACACTGTACAAACAAACCTTTCATCATTTACTACCATTGGTCTTTGCTAAAATCTCCTCTTATGATTAAATACCTTTAGTTCAGATGTTCCAATGAGACATTTTCTTTTCAGATGAGTTAATTTGTAATCAAACATTTTTGGAGAGCAGATTCATTTATGATCTCTATGTAGTAGATAATTCATATTTTGATTACCAGTAATGCCTTAACTTAAAGACTCCAGAAATCACCCCTCATCTCTTTAAGTTCTAAAACTTGTAGGGTTTTAAAACTGAGGTAACTTGCTTATCAGTTTTCTATCTGGGTTTCCAAACAAATAAATGTTTAGACAAGAAAGTTAGTGTATTTCATGGCTTGTGAACTTTGAGGAATAAAATGTGGATTAAGAAAAAATGGAGGATAACTTTTGATTTATAGTAATCAGGTCTTACTCTGACCATATTTCACTGTGTGACTTCTACATGGCTTTTGCATTGACAGATTGTAAGAATTTATAAATACAAACTCCGGACTTGGGGTGGACATAAGTGATATAGTTGCCTGTCAAGGCCCCAGGTTTAAGGAACTACAAAGAAATAAATCGAATGAGTGTGTCTATTTTTCATAGCAGGATCATGAAATTGGCATTGGGATATTGTCATATTTTGAATAAACAACTAATGTCTAGAGAAGTATGACCATTATTTAAATATAACCTATTGTCATTATCCATATGTCTTGAACCAAGAAACATTGTTAATCAGTTCTTTACACTTATCTTCTTTACAAGTTCAGGGAACCACCCCAAACCTAGGCAATCAGCACCTCTGAAAGTAAGGTCTATGTTCTTCAGCTATTACTGCCCACCCAATGAGCTTTATTCTCTACTGAAAAGTGAATAAAAGTGAAATAATTAAAAGTAATCAGCCACTGACAATGAATGGCTGCTGGGAGAGTGAGTGTTAGTCTTCTTCAAGAATGCATCTCCTGAGTGGTTACCCAGCAGATGAGTCTGCATATTTGCACATGTAAAGATAAAACTAATTTGATCACACACACACACACACACGAGAGAGAAAGAGAGAGAGAGAGAGAGAGAGAGAGAGAGAGAGAGAGAGAGAGAGAGAGAGAGAGAGAAAATTTGAAGTTGCTATGGAGAAGTGTTAGGGTATCTAGGGAAAGAATCTGAGGGAAGGAAAGGAGGGTTTCAATTTATTTAAATATATTATATGCATGTATAAAATTCTCCATAATAATTTGTATAAGTTTCTTATGGATGATATATTGTACACCATATGTCTTTATGGTCATTAACATACCTAAACATTTTACAATAGTCCTTCAGCAAGAATTAGGGAGAAGTTTCATATTCTGTATTTCCAAAAGCACTTATAGTCAAAATAAGATCTTTTCTGAAGTTTTCTCATAAAAATCATGGAATTTTAAAGAAAATGTAAAGTAAATGAAATAAATGATTATTCATGATCAGTGTCCAAAGGTTAATTTGTAGGATAACCATTAAATAGTTTTATTTTATAGAGCATAATTATTGTAGGAAATAAGGCTCATTCCAGGAGACATTACTTCTTTATAGAATATATGTAACTCTTTTATAGAAACTCTTTTCTTGTGTTTCTTCTTCACGCCTACCCCTTAATATTTTGCATGAAGCAACATTACTGCTTGCCTTTCTTGGTTTGGAAGAAGACTGTTCAATATGAGAAGATATTTTTTTGCCCTATCATAGGAATGTGGTGGTTGCCTGTTTATAATTTATTTTTTACTGCTAACTTTAACCTCCATAGATAAATCAATAATGTTCTCTAGATCTTTTCCTCAAAATATTCTGCTCTTCTCCATCATACATGATGTTCTGTAAGATGAAGAATGATATTACATAATGACCTTTGCCGAATCTTGTTACTTGAAGATGCTCCGTGTTTTCCCTGTTTCCTGGTTTTGAAATTGAGAATAATGATCTCAAAGTTACTCTGAGAATTAAAATGATTAGATGTAAATTGTTCCATATGTAGTCAAAACATGAGTCAATGTTTTAGTAATATTAATTACTCTCTATTTTTTTGTTTTTAAGGACTGATTGAGATTTATACATATTTTGTACAAAATTGAATCCATTGATTTATACAGATTATGGATTTGAAACCTAGATGAGTACGTTTATTGAATTTTTTTGTTACCAAGTCAAGTTACAGTTTTATTTGTCACCAACTATACATTTTACTTTCCTATACCCTAAAGAGAATAACAGCCCTGTGAATTCACAAAATAGATACCTAACCTGAAGGAGCTAAGAATATTGTTGAAGTACAGTCCTACTTTTTGCCATCTACTTCCTCTCCTTATAGCAAGTAAAGTGGTATCAGATAGGAATCGAAGATGGCTAAGAATAAGAGCTGCACAATCAGAATATGTCAAAGGCTTGGTGTTGATTACAATAGTTAGCAGGGTTTGCATGAAGAACAGGGTTGTTGTTGTGACACTGAAGGTTGTATTTAGGTACAAAAGACTGGGAGATTTTCAGAATTAAAAAAAAATGACATCAACTAGAGATATGGACAAAATCAATGAATTTTATATGTATAGCCACTGAACAGAATAAAGGTGACCAAAACATATACTTAAGTTACATATAGTCAACGAATTTGATGAGATTAAACCTTGAATGTTAAGTTAAACGGTTAAGACTCTACTCAGAGAAATTATAGATCCTCCGGCTTTTATATGCTAGTGGGCTTTTTAGGTTTTTTTCATTCATTCTTCCCTCATATGATATGTGCCAACCACAGCTCTCCCATCCTCCATTCTTCTTAGCCCCAACCCTGGGTTTTCAAGCACTTGAACTTCAAATATGGTCCAATAATAATATAATAAATTTAGTAATAACCAAAAGCAAAGTGATGTCATACTGAATAATAATCTAGATTACTTAAACTCACTTTGATTTGCTCCTGGGGTTTAGAAACAGCCTACATATATACTTCATTTGGATATCTACTCATACACCTATGATTCTTTCTTTTTGAAAGAAAGACTAACACAGGGCATAACACTGCCAACATTTGAAAGTAGTTCAAATATTGAAACACTAAGTTTAGCAGTATCTGAGAACATGAAGTAGAAAGGGACAGAGTGTTGTGTACTCCATGTATGCACATAGGACCAGGTTAGGCAATGGTAAGAATAAGCAATTGTTTTTTTAATGGACCATGGAAAGCCTTGCCTAAGCTTTCTAGCCCTGTACATGTGAGCCTTATTCTCTAGAGCATTTGTCATAAAGTATTTCAAACTAGATGGCTTTAAATGTAAGCAATTAATTTTCTCACAGTTCAGAATGCAATAAGCCTTCCCAGGTGTTAGTGAAATTAGTGTATACTTATCACTCCCTTTGAAAACTGAAAGCAGAATTCTTTGCTGCCTTTTGCTACCTTCTGATATTTGTCATTAGTCCTTTAGTTCTTTGGGTTTGTAGATACACCTCACCAACCTGTGCCTCTCTTCTGTGACCCAGCATCTCTGTCTCTTCTCTCTTGCAAGGACATGATTCAACAGGCTTAAGGACCCAAGATCTTCTATAAAGAGTTCATCTCAAACATGTTAATAAAGATTCCCATCCACCCCCCATTTTCATATTTTCAAGCACTAGTAAATAAAATGCCAACAAAACTTTTTTAGTGGCCACAATCCAAATGTGAAATTTTCTGAGAAATGAAAATGAGTTCTTTGGGGATCCATGGATAGACAGTAGCACATTTCCGCAGAGGCTGAGACAATTTGGAAATGCACCACGGATGCTTCAGAATTTTTGAACTTCAGTCTAATCCTACTGCCAATACTTGTACTTTGGATATTTGAGTTTTTGTAATAAAGTGTATGGCTAGAATCAAAGATGCACATAATTCTATGGAGATTTGAATTTATGCATGTTTTATATTCATCATGACATTTTGTCTCATAATTGAACTGTAAATCATAGAATAAAGATTATTTAAAGATTTAAATAAGATTCACTGTAGTCTAAAATAATTGAAAATTAAAATAAAATTATAAGCTAATCAGCACATTCTGACGTTATCCCCTAATTGAAGAACACCCGCAAGCTTCTTATTCCTGACAGGCTTAACCACCAAACAATTAGCTCTTCAGCAGGACCTCTCCACAGAGAACTTAGAAGTTTTTGCAGCATCTTTTCTAAAGAACAAAGAGTTGAACAGGTCACATTCAGGCTATTGTCTATCAATTTAGGAATCTCATGAAATTATAATGTATCTAGAGACAAAGAAGGGGAAGAGGGGTATCAAGAAGCTAAGACAGCTCCTTCTAGTTTTTATAGGAAACCATCCAAAATTGTTAAGAAATATTTGCTCCTAATAGAAATTATATACAATGTTTTCAAAGAAAAATATGATATGGGGGTCTGCAAGATGGTTTAGAAAATAAGGTGCTTGCCATAGCAGTCTGATGACCTGAGTTTAATACTCAGACCCACATAAAGCTGGAAGAAGAGAACTAACTCCTGAATGTTGTGAACCCTACCATGTGAACTTTGGTAGAACCATGTGAACACAAACACACATAGAGGCATACACACACACACACACACACACACACAGAGAGAGAGAGAGAGAGAGAGAGAGAGAGAGAGAGAGAGAGAGAGAGAGAGAATTAATTAATAATTAATTTAAAAGAGAAAAATCTATTACTTTCAAAGAGACACAGCTATTTGATTAAGATGTTTTATAACACACTCCCCAGTGAGAAAGCAAAGGTCAGGAATCCACTCGCTAGGAAGGCTCCAAGTTCTTTGTCTGTCCTATGAAACACCAGGTGCCTTCTCTTTTCATTTAATATATGTGTACTTGATGCCCTTATTCAATATGATCTGGTTTCTTAATTCTTGGGTTGTATGGATTCTACAAAATGTGATTTTATACTAGTGCGACCTGCTGTTTTGTATCTTACAAGGTACAATTAACCTTGGAAATTATTCTTTGCCATGTTTTTCAGTCAAAATGTAATTGGTTGGCATTTTGAACTGCCACTGAACTCTTTGGTGCTCAAAATAACTGACTCTTGGGAAAATAGAGCCTTCCTGTTATTTTAAGATCAAAAGTTGAACCATCTCGATAACAGGCAAGGCTGTCAGGTTGCCTCTTGTAATACTCTAAACACAGCTGAGAATAATTCTTCAGATGTATATATAGCCAACAAATCTTATACCTGAAATCTGCCTCAAAACAAGAGTATTTAAGACAACAAATGAAAATTTTAATTTCCTCTTTGCTTATTCTATAGCTTAAACACAAGCCTAAATAGTAAGAAAAAAATTTATTTGAACAGCTTTATTTTTTTAAATCATTCACCACTTTCTGAAACTTTTCTGTCTCTAAAACTACAAAATGTTATTTTTTTAAAAAAAACTTCAATAAAAGGCAAGCTCAATTAGAACAAAAAAATCATATTTTTCTTGTTGATTCTTTCTAATAACCGTATTTTCTAATAATTCAAAAAGTTCAATTGAAGGTGTACAGGTGGCATTGGCATATTTCACTCAGGTGGTTTCTTTGTTTTCTTTCTATCACTGTGATAAACACCATAACCAAAAGCAGACAGGAGAAGAAAAGGCTTATTTTCCTTATAAATCTTTGAGGAAGGCCAAGGTAGGAACTCATGAAGAGCGGAAACCTGGAGACAGGAACTAAGACAAATATCAAAAAGAAGAGTTGCTTAGTGGTTACTCCCTATAGCTTGCTCATCTTTTCTCTTTTTTTTTCCAGGAATTTATTTATTTACTTTTCATCCAGATGCCAGCCCCATCTCCCTCCTCTCCTCCCAGTCCCACTCATACAAACCCCTTCCCTCACTACACCCTCCCCTACTCCTCAGAGTAAGGGAAGTCCTCCTTGGGTAGCACCTGATCTTGGGACATCAAATCTCAGCAGAACTAAGTTCATCCTCTTCCATTGAGGCCACACAAGTCAATCCAGCAAGAGGAAGGGGATTAATGGCAGGCAACAGAATCTGAGTCAGAGACAACGTCTATTCCAATTTTTGTGAGACCCACATGATGAGCAAGCTGCCCATCTGCTACATATGTGTAGAAGACCTACATGCATGCTCTTTGGTTGATGGTTCAGTCCCTATGATCCCCTACAGGACCAGGTTCAGTTGGGTCTGTAGTTCTTTTTTGGTGTCCTTTATCCTTATTGCCTCAATTCTTCCTCTGACTCTTCCATAGACTCCATGAACTCTTCCTCATGCTTGGCTTTAGGTCTATGCATCTGTTTCCATCAGCTGTTGGATGAAGCCTCTCAGATGACAATTGTGCTAGGCTTCTTTCAGAAAGCATATCATTAATAACGTCACAGTCACAGGAATTGGCTCTCTCATAGTGTGAGTCTCAAGTTGGCCTAGTTATTGGTTGGCCATTCCCTCAATATCTATCTTTATCCCTGCACATCGTGTATGCAGGGAACTTTTTGGGGTCAAAGGTTTGGGTATGAGTGTCTTTATCCATTCACTGGAATTCCTGCCTGGCTACAGGAGATGAACATTTAAGGACCTAAATCGTCCATGCTAGGAGCCTTAGCTAAGGTCATCCCATATCCTACCAGGAGTTTCTCAGATCTGTAGCTTGTCCCAGAGTTGCTCGCCCCAGAGTTTTCCCTTATCTCTCTCAGTCCCCTCAACCCCCTCCTCAGCTCTCCACATATCTGATTGCCACCCCTGTTCCCCTCCTTACTACCTCTGCCACTCAGTTCTCTCTCTACATCCACTTTTAATGTCTATTTAACTTCCTCTTCTCAGTGAGACTCAAGCATCCTCCCTTCAGCTCTCATTTAGCATTTTTCGGTCTGTGGATTATAGCATGGTTATCATACACTTAATAGCTAATATCCACTTATAAGTCATTATATACCATTTATGTCTTTTTGGTCTTGGCTCTTTCATTCAGGACAATATTTTCTAGTTCCATCCATTGCCTGAAAATTCCATTATATCTTTCTTTTTAATACTTAAGTAGCATTCCATTGTGTAAATGTACACATTTTCTTTATCCAATTTTCAGTTGAGGGACATATGAGCTGTTTCCAGTTTCTGGCTAATAGGAATAAAGCTGCTATGGATATAGTTATGAAAGTGTCCTTTTAGTATGGTGGAGCATCTTTGGGTATCTGTCCAGGACTGTTATAGTTGGATCTTGAGGTAGAAGAATTCCCAATATTTTGAGAAAACACCAAATTGATTTCCAAAATAGTCGTACAAGTTTGCAATCTGACCAGCAGTGGAGGAGTGTTCCCTTGCTCTATATGCTTGCCAGCATGTGATGTCACTTGAGGTGTTAATCATAGACATTCTGATGAGTGTAAGATGGAATGTCAGAAATACTGTGATTTGCACTTCCTTGATAATTAAGGACATTGAACATTTCGTTAAGTGACTCTCCGCCATTAGAGACTTCTAGCTGATAATTCTTTTTTTACCTCTGTACCCCATTTTTAAATTGAGTTGTTTGATTTATTGGTGCCTAATTTCTTTAGTTCCTTATATATTTTGGGTATTAGTCCTCTGTCAGATGTCGGGTTGGTGAAGATCTTTTCCCTTTCTCTAATCTGTAGTTTTGTCTTGGTGATGGTGACCTTTGACTTACAGAAGCGTTTTAGTTTCATCGGCTCCCATTTATTAATTTTTGATCTTAGTGACTGTGCTATTGGTGTTCTGTTCAGGAAGTTGTATCTTGTACCAATCTGTTCAAGGTTAATCCCACTTTCTCTTCTATGAGATTTAGTGTATCCGGTTTTATGTTGAGGTCTTTGATCCACTTGTACTTGAGTTTTGTGCAGAATGATACATACAAATCTATTTGCATTCTTCTTATGCAGACATCCAATTAGACTGCACAATTTGTTGAAGGTTTATTTTTTCCCACTGTATGGTTTTTGGCTTCTTTGTCAAAAATCAAAACGCATATGTCTGTAGGTTTATTTCTGAGTCTTCAACTCAATTCTATTGATCAACCTGTCTGTTTATATACCAATACCATGCAGATTTTATTATGGTAGCTCTGTAGTACAGCTTGAAATCAGGAATGGTAATACCTCCTGAAGTTCTTTTATTTGTACAGGATTGTTTTAACTATCCCGAGTTTTTTGTATTTCCATGTGAAGTTGAGACTTGTTCTTTCAAAATCTGTAAAGAATTGTGTTGAAATTTTGATGGGAATTGCATTGAATCTTCAGGTTGCTTTTGTAAGATGACCGTTTTATTGTGTAAAACCTTTCTCAATTGTGATTCTCTCTTTGCAGATAACCCTACTGAGAGACCAAATTTTTTGGGGTTCAGACTCTATCTGATGGAACCTGACTTAAGTTTAAACTCAAGTAAACTAACAGGGTGGTACCTAGCTTCATTTTCCAGGTTGCGCCCCCCCTCCAACAAAACCTGACCCTAACTCTAGTGTCTGGGCTACACCCAGCATGACCTGCATCTCCAGATTATTCTCTCCCAACAAATCCAGCACTTAACACCAGTTTCCAGGTTAATTCCCAACAAATCTGCACCTCCAAGTAAAATCTGGCCCCTGCCTAACAATCACCAATTAAGAGGAAAGCAGAAGTTAAGTTTATGCTTTGGCTCCCAGCACCAGCCAATTATGCTAGAGGCCACAGTAGCAACCCAATTAGATGCTTGCCAGGCTAGAAATGTTCACCCCTCGATTGTCATTTTTTGTAAAACCTTGTCCTGATGAGTTTAAAGCTTTTCTCCACCTCAATGGTCCTGTGGGTCTGTGGTGAGTTACACTCAAGCCAGAGCATTTGAGTACAGACCCTGGTGTGATTGCACTGGATAGGCTCCTGACTGGTCTTTGTGGATTCATGGACGCTTTCTTGCTACTACACTCTGTTGTGTCAAGTTGACAAAAACTCTAACCAGAAAAATGGAAAATTAAGACCGATTACTTATAATTTCAGAAGTAATTAATTGTCTCAGGAAGTCAGAAGGCACTTAAACATGCTTAAATTTCTAATGTCCTCTCTTGGGCATTACCCAGAAGAACACAGCACTGAACAAGGTGTACTGCAAAGCTATATGCTGCCCAAGCAATCTAACATCAAGTTTACAGTGTTGTGAAATTTTTGGTTTCCAAATGTGCCTGGTGCTTGTTCTCCTTTACATTCATTCATTCATTCATTCATTCATGCTTAATAACAAGCATTTGGGATCACTTGATTCAATTAGTAAAGTTTATTATTACAGCACATCCACGCACTAGAAAGAAAATCCTCCATTAACATTTACAAACTACTAAGAGTGAATAAGCTTTGTGGCCTTTATTACCAGATGTTACAATAGCCTTGAGTATTATCAGTGGGTTTTTCATTTGTATTGTTTTGTTTTGGTTTTAGGTTCTGCAGCCTTCTTTTCTACTTGCTGACTCATGGTTCATTATGCATAGGAGTGTTTGTAGATGTAATAACATAGTTAAAAACATTGATTTTGGAGCCCAACCAATTGGACTTGTCCTCTAGATGGCATCATATTTGCTTGCTCTATGTCATCTCCAAACTGTATGTGTGTATGTATGTGTGTGTGTGTGTGTGTGTGTGTGTGTGTGTATGTACGTATGTATGTATGTATGTATATATTCCAATCATGGTATACAACATGAAGGCATAACATTTTTGTTTTGCATTCATAGAATATCAGCATTTGTGGTATCACTCTGAGAACTGTTGGCACTATACAGCAAATAAAGGCACACTCACATGTATTGCTCTCATTGTTTTTGCAAGAACGTACATTCTGCCCACATGCATAGCTTCCACTTACTCCCATTTCTGTTAAACTTTCTCCTATCAACACCTGCGAATCTGGCCCTTCTCCTCCCTGTTTCAAGTAGTCAGCCACAGTCATTTTGTTGTACCATTTTCTGCAGCTGTTATATGCTTGGAATGGCCTTTCATACCTTTGTCCTTGACAATATATAAAACCAAACTGTCAGCCAAGCCTTCATCTTCTTAAGACAACAACAGCCCTACCCACCAGACCCACTGTCATAATAAAATATTCCCTCTCCCCCATAAAAGAGCACATTTTATCATTTCTGGTTCTTTTACAAATTTCTAGTATTTTTCCAGTGAATAGTGAATACCATAGAAAAACCAATATATTTCCAAATATTTTACTGATCAGAGAGAGAGAATTCCTTCAGTGACTATGTGAGTCATGACTACTAATTAACTGATCACTGTTCTCCAAGTTCTAAACATAAAAACGAATAAACAGAGGTGGATGTCGCACATTTTGAGCCTTGGAACAAAACACAGAACTTTATATCTTCATTCTCTTGCATAATTTGAACTTTAACTATTATTTTCTTCTCAGATAGGTCAACCAACAAAGTATTGCAAAATCTATCAAAGCTGATTCTGAACAGACAGGGAAAAGTTAAAATACCAGCTAAGAGGACAAAATCATACTACTTTAAAATTTAATTTATCATATATATATATATATATATATATATATATATGTATATATGTATGTATATATACATGTGTGTATATTTACAAAGTATAGTGTGAATCTTGGATTGATAAATATAAAATGCATATGAACCAACTGAAGATAATTAAGATAAAATTTCACCAGGTTTTATGAGTATATTAAATATATATGACATTATATATGTTATATATAATTATTATATATATGACATTAGTAATAATTTTATTAAACCTGTAAGGCAATAATATATAAGAATTTATTCTTTCTCAGCTGTATCTTCAAAATGTTTATTTTTACATTTTAATAAATGTTCTCAGGATCATTGAATCATGTGGCACTTGTAGCATTTTCTTCCCCAAGGTAAGAGGCTTATTTTGTGGGGTTTTTTTGAATGCTAAAATTTAGTCAGCATGACTTGTGATTCCTCTTGGATGCATTCCTATCAGAGTGGGTAGAATCACAGAAGTAGTACAAGATCGTGTGTCCAGACAGAATTCTCCAGCAGGAAACTCATTGGTCAGGCTCACTTCTCCATAACTCCTTTTTCAAGAACTAGGATCTCAGAAAAATGGCTTCATCCCTGCTGAGAATGGTATCTCCCCAAGCCTCCTATTAAGCTCAACTTTTTGAAGGTCCACAACTAATGCAAGGAAATTTGAGGTCTCTTTTGGGTTTTTCAGTCTCATTGACAAAACAAATTAAAAATAGATTCAAAAGAGAGCACAAGGAAAGTTGGTTTGTTTGTTTTTTTCCTTTGGTTTTTGGGTTTTTTTGTCTTTCATTAATGGCTTTCTGCCTTTTTAATATTATTTTATTTATTTACATTCTCTTTGTTGCCCCCCTCAGTCCCCTCTCCCTCAGTTCCTCATCCCATCCTTTTTTCCCCTTGCTTCCAAGAGGGTGCTCTCTCCCCACCCCTATCAGGCCTCCCCCTTCCCTGGGGCCTCAGGGTTCTTGAGGATTAAATGTAACTCCTCCCACTGAGGCCAGACCAGGTAGTAAACTTTTGCTACATATGTGCCAGGGATATAGCAGCCTGTGTATGCTCCTGGTTGGTGGCTCAGTCATTGGGAGCTCCCTGGGGTCTGGCTTAGCTGAGACTTTTGGTCTCCCTATGGGGTCCTTCTTCCTTTCAGCTTTTTCAATCCTTCCCCTAATTCAACCATAGGGGTCCCTGACTTCAGTCCAATGGTTTGGGTATAAGTATCTACTTCTGTCTCAGTCAGCTGCTGGTAGAAGACATAATAATTTTTGCATGAAAATGGATAGAACTACAAAATATTATCCTGAGTGAGGTAACTTAGACCCAAAAGGACATGCATGATATGTACTCACTGATAAGTGGATATTAACTAAAATTGTATAGAATACCTAGGATATAACCCACAAATCATAAGAATTGTAACAAGCAGAAATACCCAAGTGAGAAGGCTTCAGCTCCATTTAGAAGGGGGAAGGAAATAATTCTAGGAGGTGGAGGGAGAGAGGGACATAGGTGAAGAAGGGAGGGGGAGGGGGAAAGGAGAACAGGATCAGATGGGGGCAAGGACAGGAGAGAAACCCAGAGGATCAAGAGAAAAGATGAAGATAAGCAGCCTTGGGGAGTGGGAGGTGGGAGATCCTATAGAAAGTACCAGAGACCTGGGAGGTGGGACAGTCTCAGGAATCATTGAGGGTCACCTTAGCCAAAATGTCCAACATTGGAGAAAGGGAACTCAAAGAATCCACCATAGTCAGGGCCTCAAAGTGGAGGGACTGGGTTACTAACCCACGGTCAAAATTCTTGACCGAGAATTTCAGGGACAAAAATGGAGAAAAGCCTGAAGAAAAGGAGGTCCAATGACTGGCCCAACTTGGGATCCATATCATGGGTGGGAGTCTGGGGTGTGGGGTGTGGGTGTGGAGTGGGGGGAATGGAGGGGTGGGGAAGGTGGAGTGGGGGGTTAGGGGGCTGGTGTACCAAGGTCCGATTCTATTATACCATGATGTGCTTACAGAGAGGAGCCTGACATGGCTGCCCTCGGAAAGTTTTATTATTTCTAAAAAAGAAAAAAAAACAAAAAACAAAAAAAACTTATAGTGCAGGCAAGCTGTCAACCCTCATCTGCTGCCTGGAAGAGACATGTGAATGAAAGAAGAAGAGCCTGACACAGAAATCCCCACATGTTGTGGAGGGAGACTTTAGAGAAAATATAAGAAAGCTCAAAATGTTGGTGTGAGGGAAAGCCCAAAGTATTAGGAAAGCAGTTGAAATAATAATTAATAAATCCTGGTGGCAGGTTCACTACCTCCTCAATGCTTTAGGTTCTCAAATGAAAGACATGCACACAGACTTTACACTTTAATATGCCTTTAAGAGCTCAATAGTTGGGCCACTGCCTAACCACGCTGTTAATCTACCTCTACCAATAATCCCGTTATTACTTACTAAACTCTATATTCTCTCTTGTCTACTCTGTGCCAGTGGGGCAGCCCTCTGCCTGTGTTCTCCCAGCTACTTCACAGAGTGGCTACCCCTCTCGATCCTGCATTCTTCTCAGGCATGATGGATTCTCCCCTTTCCCCCCCAATCCCAAGCCTAGGAATCCTAAAATCCCACCTCTCTCTGTCCTCTCCAGCTATGGGCTTTTGGAATCATTACTTACCAGTCAGAACCTACTGGGGGCAAGGTTCCAAGAAACAACCTGCCAACATTCTCCTGTGAAGTTTTTTGGAGGAACAAAAACTTAACATTAGAATACAAGCGGCTACTGAAAGCTTGTTTACAAAAGAGACAGAAAGAAGTAAAGGGGAATTCTAGGGCAGGGAGGGGAGAATGGGTGGATAGGTGGGGACACATCCTCAGAGAAGTAGCAGGGAGGAGGACTGGATAAGGGGTCTCTGGTGGGGGAATCGGGAAAGGGGATAACATCTGAAATGTAAATAAGTAAAGTATCCAATAAAAATGAAAGAAAGAAAGAAAAAAAGAAAGAAAGAAAGAAAGAAAGAAAGAAAGAAAGAAAGAAAGAAAGAAAGAAAAGAAGAAAGAAAGAGGAAAGGTACACTTTCCTGAATAATTCAGCAAGGCAGGCCAGCTTGCAATCCTGCATGCCTGAGGTCTGTAAGCTTCTGTACACAGTTGTACTTTTGCTTATGAGAAGCCTGCATACTGCTCTCCTAAACAGCTGTTATGATATGCATTTACATCAAGGTATTTACATCAAAGTTCCTCTTTCTCTTCACCTCTGCCAGTATAGTTTGTCTTTTATCATAGCTGTTCCTGTTGGGATGAGATGGTAGCTCATTGTGGATTGATTTGCGATTCTCTTATAGCTAAGAAAATTGACCAGGTTTTTCATGTACTTACTGCCCCATTGTATATCTCTTAGGTAAAATATCTAAATCTGGTTGTTTATATATTTTTGTTATTAGTCATTTCTTAGGTATATAGTTTATTAATATTCTGTAATTTTCAACCTCCTAATGACATAGAAAACATAGCAAATTTATCAAGGAGTATCTGATCATGAATTGGATCATCAATTCTGGCTAAATCTGTATAAAATTTGGTTATACAACAGATTCTGCTACTTCTAGTTTTATTGTTTAGAAAAATATACAATGGTTATGCATGTTGGTATTTTTGTTATTACAAAACACAAGCACCATGTTTAATAGTAGAAGTGCTTTATGAGTGATATTTTGTTCAGGACAAACTGCATAATATGCAAAGATACACAAAAACAACAATAAGGTAAGTGTCTCACAAAGGCCAGAACTGCAGAATTAAATAAATTAAGTTTACTTGAAAATTAATTGCACAAGCAATAAGAATAAATTAAGACAATTGAAGTCTTTCAGAGAGTAACATTCCTCTTAGATATCCGGTTTCTGAAACTGGAGCTTTGTACTCACTGAACATCTGTGAGTACTGAAATATGGTACCCAGAAGTGAAAGAGAGACACCAAGTTCGGGTGTGAGAGGATGACATCACTACCCAACCCCCTTAATAACTGCCTTTCATAGGATACTATTTATATAAGACAGCAATAGCAGGGACCAAGACTTAGATAATGGTCTATTAGAAGCAGAATGGTTCTAAAAATTAAATTCTCTTCAATTTACTGCATCAAGGTAGTGCATGGTAGAATTAGAAGATATACCACCTGTGAGAGAATGCAGGTTTCCTAAATACTTCATAAGGTAGATTACCATGCATGGTGTTTGGATGCTGTCTTTGGGAGATACCCTTTTATAATTACACTGTACAGTTTAGGGAAGGTTGAGTCATGACTTTCTTTCTGAAGTCTCAGCATGCTGTGTGCTCAGAGGACTATGAGTCTGAAGGCCTGTTTGCTTTGTAGAACACCAGAGTCCTCATAGCTGTAATATTCAGAAACCAGTAAAGAGATTCCATTGTAGTCTCCCTCAGGACAAAAACTATGCCATAAGATAACTGTAAATAAGGCAGGGCCTTTATTTAACAATGACTACTTTGCTAAAGTTTTAGATTGTTTTGTAAATTACCAACCATTACATATTTATCTTGTCTCTTTATATTTTGCCTATCTCTTTATATTTTGCCTATGCTTACCAGAGCCTTCAATGTAAGGTTAGTTTTTTCTGTTCCTGATAGAGTATCATCCAGCATGTAAATAAGGTGTTACCCAAAGCATTCGGATGGAGAAAACCAAGACACTTATCTTTCTAACACATATTTTAATTATTTTGAAAGTTGTGTCAAGCCACTCATATCATTTTGAGAGCGTGATATGCATGTGCAAGGTCAGTAACACAATCTCCATGAAAAGGGACTCCAATTCTAGAGGTGCAGTTGCTACATCTCAAGAGAGTGGTACCAGTTTCAAAGGTTACCCCTCAAAAAAGTGCATAAGTACTGACTTATCAAAAATTGAGTCTAGGCACTGCTGAACCTGAACTATAGGAGGATTTCCTTTCTGGTTGTTAGAAAAAAAGCCAGCCTTCCTGGAGAACTTGTGAAGCTGGATCTGGTCTACAAAACTTAGTAGACCTTACCTCCCACCACCCCACCAAAAATTGGCTCTCTAATCAACACATGCCTCATCATTTCAAATCATCCTTTCAAAGTCGCTGTTAGCATCCTACCTGTTCTTAACTCTTCCTCAACCCACAACTTCTTCCATATTCCACCTTTCTTACAAAATGTCATCTACTACACTTAACAGAGGTTCTCTCATTCCATTGGTTGAGTCATTCACATTCTGTTCAGTAATAAAGTCACAATTATTTGAATCAGACTCACTTTAATGAATGAATTCAAGTTCAGCTGCAAGCTACTGTGTGTTCTTGTACTCAGAATTGGGGTGGGAATTTACCATGGGAGAAGTATTTCTACATTTAAGAATAAAGTGTTAACTTTTTTTTTCCTACAGCAAAACATCATACTTGAGAAGTGCTGTTTTCTACTCTGAAGAACATATAGTAGATTTTATGCTCATAAATCAGTGATTATGGAAAGGATACATTTTTAATCCTATAGCATTCACCAGAGAAGGAGGCCCAATTAAAAACATAAATACACACACACAAAAGCACACACACACACATGAATTTATTTTTTTATTAAAACACCATACAATTTATATCTGATAACATAAAGACTTTTAAAATTTTAAATTGAAAAAGAGAGATGGGGAAGAAGGGAGAAGGAATGAAGGGAGGGAGGGAAAGAGGAAGCATGGAAGGAGAGAGGGAGGATTAAAAAGACTCTTTGACAGCCTGAATTTTTTCTACAAAGTCAAAAAGCTTAATTCAAATTTTTCTTGGAATTGATAGAGCCAGAGGCTAAGCTAAAAATAATTTTGCCTCATTAGATCTTGTAGTTTAACCTCTGAAGTGGAAGGTTCTTGACAGACACATTGAAACACCGACTCACAAAGCAACATTGAAAAAGGAAAAAGAATAAAGAGGACTCGTTCCTATGAAATGACCCAAAGAGAATCAAAGAGACAAAGAGGACTATTTCTGTAACTTTCTGGGTCCAAGCATAAGGTTACTGGGCTCTTCCAAGTGGATGACTCCTGGCAGTTCCAAATGTATCACATGCGAAATGAGCGTGGGATTCTATACAGGAGCAAAGCTTTGGGAGTAAAACTTTAATAGACAATGACAGGAGTCTTAGGAAAAAAAGGGGGGTGCTCATAACCCAGTGAAAATTAATAATCTGCCATTGCTGCCCCTTTCCTTACTATGAAAAAAGCTTTGGTATTATGCTCATTGACGAGAAAAGAGTCATAAAGATCTGTTCTTCAAGCTATTTCTGAAAAATCTAAGAAAGATTGAAGCAGGGTTAGCTTAATTCTTGAAATAAAGACTTTTGGACTTTTGTGATATTTCTTTTTTCTTTTCTTTCTTCTTTTTTTTCAATTCATGATCTGCCAAGGTAAAGTATGTTTTATATTAATCAGGAGTCTGTTCATATAACATATTCCTAATATGTTATATGTTATCTTCTCATTCATATTGAGAGTGAGAAAAAGAAAAGGACTCATATATGTCAGAACTCAATGAAACAAAGAAGCAAGCCATCAACAAGGGAAACAAAAACATCCATAATTGTAGAAGGCAAAGAAAAAGTTGACAGGAAATGCTTCTGGACCTGGTAGGTGCTTAGAATGTTATCCTCCCTGAAAAATGGTTCTTGGGAAGAACACCTGAATGTGAAGATCTCGAAGCCAGAGGCCAAGTTGAAATCAACACCTGTTTCTCGGTGTTCCTGACTGTGATAATGTGGATCACCTAAGAAAGAAGGCATCATCTTTATTCTCTGCCAAAAACTCAAGGAAGCTGCAGGAGAAGCCTAGGGGCACTGTGTATCAGGAGGGGATGCCTCAGATTAATCAGCAACTGAACTGCTCTGTGCTGAAGCAGACTTCAACCCTGTGTCTCCTCACATTTACTCAGCTGTTACTCTACTTCTGCCATTAAACATTATGACAAGTTCTCTTGGTACCAACCCTAAGCACTTTTGTAAAAACATTCCAGGAGTCGGTTCTAGCTTAACCATACTGGGAATAGTTAGCATTTCTCTTCATTCAGTGTTATGGTTCCCAGTTAGTGTGCCAATTTCTATCTCATTGAAACTTGACAGTAAAACAGTCCTCTGAGAAAGAATTTCAGTTTTGAGAAAATTGAGGTACAGATAAGCCAATTTCACTAAAATTCTGAAATTAATAGAAAATAGATTCAATTATCAAATATTTTGGCTTTGAGTCATGATATTTTTAATATATTTTTCTTATATTAATGTTAGACCATCCACAAAGGAGTTTTTGTATGCAATGTATTAGCCTCAGTTTAAGAAAAAAAGCATAGATCAGATTTATCCTGGGTTATGATTGTTTCATTAGGGATTATTTAGTAGTATTTAGAGTGATCATGTAAATCAGTGAGGAGGCAGTAAGACTTCTAGTGTTGGCAGCAGCAGGAAATCATACAAATCTGAGGTCAGAGTACAGAAAATATTTTTTTTCCACTCAGAAGGGTTAGATGGATGGAGAGGGCTCATAGATTATGCCAGGAAGATTTAGTAAAAGAAATCACTAAGGATTAAATACTCTACTCTCTCTTTTCTCTATCCTGTTTTGTTCCCTGTCTTGTGCCCTCTGTTTACTCAATGGAAAGAATAAGTTAAGGCATCTTTTACCCAATTCATAGATGTCATGATGGTAGGGGAGGGCAGGCTAAAGAAGAGTGGGTACAGTGCTAGAGTAGTAAATGGGAAATACTTAGCATACACCAATTAACACAAAAGCAAAACACTACTAAAGATTATTTATTTATTATTCATTCATTTATTTACATCCCAACCACACTTTCTCCTTGCTACTTTCCTCCTTGTTCATCCTGACACCCCTTCCCCCAGTCCACTTGTCCACATTTTCTATTCAGAAAAGGACACATCTCTCATGGATATTAACCAGGTATGACATATCAAGTTGCAGTAAGACCTCTTCTCTGGTTAAGGTTGAAAGTAGAAAAAAAGGATCTCAAATGCAGGCAATATAGTCAAAGACATCCCAGTTCCCATTGTTAGCAGTCCCAGGAGAAGCCTGAGCTAACAACTGTAATAAATGTGCAAAGAGCTTAGGTCAGTCCCATTAAGTATTCATCTCTGTGAGCCACTATGAGCCAAGGTTAGTTGATTGTGTGGGTTTTCTTAATGGTGTCTTTGATCCCTTTGGTTCCTACAATCCAGTTCCCCTACCTCAGGATTCCCCAAGCTATACCGAATGTTTGGCTGTGAGCATCTGCATCTGTTTCCATCAGTTTGAAGATAAAGCCTCACCAATGACAAGTAGCCAGGACTTGAGTATAACAGAATACCACTAGACTTACTTGTTTTGCCACTTGTGTTTGATTCTATTCTAAATTTCTGGGACATCCAGCTTCTGCGTCCTGGCCCTCGAGACATGTGGAATGGGATCCCTCTCATTGGCATGGATCTCAAGATAGATCAGTCATTGGTGGGTCACTCCCACGATTTTTGCCACCTTTACTCCAGGACATCTTGTTGACAGGACAAGATGCAGGTTGAAGATTTTGTGGCTGGGTTTGTGTCACATTCTCTCTATTGAAAGTCTTCCCTGGTTTCCAGGATTGCCAAGTTCAGGCTCAGTAACCCCATTGCTAGTATTAGCTAGGGTCACTCTAGTTAATCCTGGCAGTTTCCCTTGCACTAGGGTTTGCCTCATCTCATAGGTGCTGCATTGGTTCTAGTTGTCTCTCTCAGTACTCTCTCCCCTCATTTGATTCCACCTATTCCCATCTCCACCCATCCACTAAGTTTCCTCACCTGTCCACCCATGATGCTTATATTATTTCTTTTTTACAGTGAGATTTATGCCTCCACAAAGGTACAAAATGGCAGGCTACAGAATGGGTAAAGATTATCTACTAACTCCACATCTGACAGATGGCTGATGTCTGAAATATATAAAGAATTCCAGAAACTAGACATCAACAAACCAAATTATCCAATTAAAAATGGATTACAGATATAAACATAGAATTCTCAACAGAGGAATCTCAAATGGCCGAGAAACACTTAAAGAAATGTTCAACATTCTTAGCCATCAGGGAAATGCAAATCAAAACAATTCTGAGATTCCATCTTACACCTGTTAGAATAGCTAAGATAAAAAATATGTGAGTGACAGCTTATGCTGGGGAGGATATGGAGTGAGGAAAACACTCCTCTGCTGCTGATAGTGAAAACTTTTGTAGCCACTTTGGAAATCAATGTGGTGGTTTCTCAGAAAATTGGGAATCATTTTTCCTCAAAACACAGCTATACCACTCCTAGGCATATAGCCAACACATTCTACTATACCACACAAACACTTTTTCAACTATGTTCATAGGAGCCTTATTTGTAATACTCAGAAACTGGAAACAACTTAGATGTGTCTCAACTGAAGAATGGATAACAAAAATGTGGTACATTTACAGAGGGGAGTATTATTCCTCTGTTAAAAACAATTTCATCATGAATATGCAATTATCCATCTAATAGACGGAACTAGGAAAGATCATCCTGAGTGAGGTTACCCAGACCCAGAAAGACAATGGTATTCACTCACTTATAAGTGGATATTAGCTCTAAAGTAAAGGATAAAACCATGTTACAATCTACAGATCCAGAAAAGCTACATAACAAGGAGGGCTAAGTGAGTAATAATAAGGTAGGATAATGAATCTGACTAAAAATTTTTATGGAAATATTTTTTCATAGACTCATGAATGTCTCCTAAAAGTAGTTTTCAAAATGATCTTTCTGCTTTTGTAACTAATAATGCTTTTCCTGCACTTTATTAAGGATTGCTTTTTACATTCTTAAAAAGAATCAGTTTGGGGTCAATGGATTACCAAAGTTTCAGCTTTTAGTCAGGATGTTTGGCAAGGGATGGCAGAGGCTGACTGGCAGAGAAACCATCCCTAGGCCCACTAGGGGATCATCAAAGCCTTCCCTTCCTTAATAAAACATCAAAGGCTTTGCATGCTGTAGGGTGTTCCTAAGATTAAAACTAAGGTGAACTATAAGTTCTCCACAGTGGATCTGGGCCAGGAAATATTTTGTGAATCTTCTGAAATCTTCTGGGAGAAACTTTCCTATTTATTATTTAGGTATCTATTGCCAGGATTTATATAGTTTATAAAGACAATGGTGAACTTTAGAAGGTTTGATTTACTTACCTGCTCCTTAACAAAAAGCAGTTGTATATTTATTGTGGGCTCAGCAGTACTGATATAATGCTTGTGGTAAGTAATTGATACCGGTGTCAAGCTATTCAGTGAGTTAAAGTCAATGCTGCTGATTAATCAAAGTTTAGCTGATTGTAAGGAAGAGAACTTATTTAGCAACTATGGAAACAAATCCCAAGCTAAAATCTTCTCCAAGTCCCATTCCAGACTAAAATGGCATCTGAGTTAGATTTAATCACCTCTACAACATAAATCCACACTATATAAGTGAAAGAGAAAGACAAAATTGAAACACCCAGGTTGAAGCCCACCAGCTTTACCAACATAATTTTGGGAAAACTAGTGAATTTCTTAAGACACTTGCTTTGGTATATCCCAAGCCAGAAAATTAATGGTGTTTTATTGTTTATTGTAATTAATGGAAGGATATAAAACATCATAATTTACACAATGGCAGCTAGAAATTTCTGAAAATATGCTAGATTCAGGGTTTTCAGCATGTTCTGAAAATGCCAAATTTGGGAGATGGAAAGATTTCTCAGCATGTGTTCCTATGGATGACCCAGGGTCAATTCTCAGCAACCTAAAGACATCTGTCCTCCAGTTCTCTGTGGTGAAACTGACCTTATTATTTTCATCATTTGGTGTATAGACATGTATGAAGGCAAAAATACACATCAAAGTATTTATTTTTTCCTTTTCTAAAAAGTTCACTTTATATCTGGATCACTACCTGTAGGTGAAAAATCTGCTGGGGAACCACAGGGTTCCTCACACCACACTGTGTGTAGTCGGCTGGAAACACCCTGGGTTCCTCCAGCTGGAAGTTTGGCCCGGCTGCTCACTAACTAAAGGCGTCTCCACGGTTCCTCACGGCACTGCCCCAACACACGAGGAAGCCCTTGGGTTTCCAAAACTGGTTTATTGGCATGACGGATGGTGGATGGATCTGGATGCACACACCCTAAAACCCAGGGCAGACCTGAGTTAAATAGAGAGGGAAGGGGGGGGTACTGGGGAGAAATGCTTAATTGACTCCACCCTCTAGCCCTCAGGTATATCATTAGTATGTAAATCTCTTTAGGGTCTGGGGCCTGTTCATCATGCCCTCCACCTGTGTACTTGACTGAAGGGCACAGGTTGAATGGAGATTAGACCCTGTGACAGGAGCCTGGGTCCTGGAGGCATGGCCGAACCGAACCTACAACCCAAGAACCAGGATACCCTTCCATGGCCCAACAACAACCCCCTCCCAATCATCCCCTTCCACAATCCTTCCTACATCCTCCCTCCCCTTCTCAAAGGGAGGATGACCCTGACACACACCAAGTTTCTGCAGGGCATAACCTCCCACTGAAGCCAGACAAGGTAGTCCAACTAGAAGAACATATTCCACAGACAGGCAACAGCTTTTGGTATAGCCCCAGCTCCAGTTGTTTGGGAACCAAAAGAAGACTGAAATGCATGTGAGGTACATATGTGCAGGGGGCCTAGGTCCAGCCCATGTATGCTCTTTTGTAGGTGGTTCAGTCTCTGAGAGCCTCAAGGATCCAGGTTAGTTGATTTTGTTGGTCTTCCTGTGGAGTTTCCATCCCTTTCAGTGCCCTCAATCCTTCCCAGACACTTCCCTTAAGAGTTCCATCCACTGTTTGGTTGTGGGTCACTGCATTCTTTTGAGTCAGCTACTAGGTGGAGCCTCTCAGAGGACATCCATACTATAATCTTGTCTGTAAGCATACCAGTATTGTTAATAATGTCAGAGATTATTGCTTGCCCGAGAGTTGGTCTCTAGTTGGGCCAATTATTGCTTGGATGTCTCCTCAGTCTCTGCTCTATTCTCAGCTCTTGCATTTCTAGTAGACAGGATAAATTTTGGGTCAAATGTTTTCTGAGTAGATTGGTGTCACAATCTCTCGATTGGGGTTTCTACCTGGCTAAAGGAAGTGGCCTCTTCTGGCTCCACAACTCCAATGTTGTAAGTCTCAGATAAGGTCAGCCCCCATTGATTCTTGGGTGCCTCCCCTGTCCCAAATCTGTGGCATATCCTCAAGATGCTTCCCAACCTCTCCACCTCCACCAGTTAAAAATTTCCACTCATTCTTATGGCCATTTGGCCTTCTCTCCAGTCCCTCCCACACCTAATTCTGAACCCTCCCACATCTTTCCCTATCCTTTCTCCCATCTGGTTCCCTCCTTCCATTTGCCTCCTTCAACTATTTTATCTCCCCTTCTAAGTGAGATTCAAGCATCCTAGCTTGTGCTTTCCTTCTTGTTTAGCTTCTTTGGGTCTGTGAGTATCCTATATTTTATGGCTAATATCCACTTATAAGTGAGTACATACAATCCATGGCCTTTTGGGTCTGGGTTACTACACTCAGTATGATATTTTTAAGTTGCATCTATTTGCCTGCAAAGTTCATGATGTCTTTGTTTTTAATAGCTGAACAGTATTCCAATGTGTAGATGTACCACATTTTCATTATCCATTCTTCAGTTGAGGGACATCTAGGTTGCTTTCAGTTTCAGACCATTATGAATAGAATAAAGCATCTATGAACATAGGTGAGCAAGTGTCTTTGTGGGATGTTGGAGCATCTTTTGAGTATATGCCCAGGAGTTGTATAACTGGGTCTTGAGGAAGAAATATTCCCAGTTTTTTGAGAAACCACCAAAGTGATTTCCAAATGGTTGTACAAGTTTTCACTCTCACCAACAATGAAGTGTTCTTGCCCACATCCTTGCCAGTATATACTATCTCTTGAGTTGTTGTATTATCTTAGTCATTCTGATGGTTGTAAGAACCTCAGAAAC
Organism: Arvicanthis niloticus; assembly: GCF_011762505.2. Lineage (NCBI taxonomy): Eukaryota > Metazoa > Chordata > Mammalia > Rodentia > Muridae > Arvicanthis > Arvicanthis niloticus. The sequence goes on from NC_047659.1 coordinate 80,044,640, forward strand.
ATTTTGATTTGGAGTTCTCTAATGACTAATGACTTTGAATACTTCTTTAAGTACTTCTCAGTCACTTGAGATTCCTCTGTTGAGAAATCTCTGTTCTGTACCCTGTTTTTTTAATTGCATTTTTTGAGTTGCTGGTGTCTAACATCTTGAGTCTTTTGGTATATTTTGGATATTAGCTTTCTGTCAGATGCAGGGTTGATAAAGATCCTTTTCCAATATGTAAGCTGATGGTTTGTCCTATTGACAGGGTCCTTTGCCTTACAGAAGCTTTTCAGTTTCATGAGATCCTATTTATCAATTGCTGATCTTAGAGCCTAAGCCACTGCTATTCTGTTCAGGAAGTTGTCTCCTGGATCAGTGCATACAAGGCTATTTCCCACTTTCTGTTCTATTCGATTTAATTCATCAACTTTTACTTTGAGGTCTTTGATCCACTTTAACTTGAGTTTTGTGAATTTACGTTTTTGGAAGAGAAATTTCAGTTGATTTAATTTCTCATTTTTTTCACATTCAAAAGATTCTAGGCCTGACAAGAAGTCCGATAGAAGGTGTAAATGAATGCCCCATGGACTTTGTTATGTTTCAGGATAAAAAAAATAATGTAAGAAAATAGCTCATTCATCTCTTCTGTTCATGTTTCTCCTCCTTTTTTCCTTGTTTACTGTCATTATTATTGTTATTATTACCATCACCCCTCTTATTCCTCCTTCTCCTTCTCTTTTCTCTGCTGTCCCCCTTTCTCTCATGTAGAAAAGTCTATGAATGACATGAAGTATTAAAACTCTGAAAAATTAAAACTGCAAAACATTTACTTGAGGAGATTCATTTACTAATATGAAAAAGGTAAAAGTTTGGTCTCAATGATGGCTTTGGGGAGACCATACTGGTCCTCAGAATCATTAATATCACTTCCTTATGTAGATATTTTTTTTGCTTTGAAAGTTTAGAGTAGATGTCCATCAACATATCATTGAAATTCCATTACTCCGTAGAATCTCAAAATCAGCCTCAGTCTTGTATGTGGCTTTCTTTGTTCCAGCACATAACAAGCCTACTTTTAAACAGTTTTAGTTTTATGCAAGTGGTTGGTGACTTACAGAGGAAGGATAAAGCTAAGGAAACATATTACTTCCACCTGGCACATCAGTACTGCCTACCAACTTGTGATTTGTTTCGTGTTTAATACATATAGTCAATGCTATTTCTTCCACAATTAAATTTATTGATTCTTTACCTTTATTCAGAAGCTTTGGTGTCACCTAAGTCTTACAATGTAATCCAAAGCAACAACCTTTATAGGGACAAGCTGCATAATGAGGAGAATAGGCTACACCCACATTATACAATGACTTTTAACACAGAGTGTACATTAAGCTATTAAGCAAAAATATAACCAATTCAAAAACATTATTTAGGAATAAGATATAATTCAAAATATTTTGGAAATTAAAATAGGTTTTAAAAATATATATATAAATAAAATAATAAGAATTGTTACTATAGTTGGTCCTAATAACTTGTACCCATAGATTAATGTATCTCATAGGTGTCAGCAGAGAAGTTTCTATTTTTAATAGATCGTGATTTACTCAGATCCACAACTGGCCAAAGTATAAAGAAGAAAAGACTATAAATGTGCAAACCTTTATGTGATCTCTAGATCATGCCCCTCCTCCCAAGGGTCATAGATTATTGTAGAAGTGAAGGAATGGATATGTACAATGAAACGCTGTCTTCTGGGCAAGGCAGAACAGCTAGACATATGAACTCCCAGTAATATGACAACATGCATAAGATCTGTGTATCTCAACACAGAACAGATCCCAGCATGAAGAAGAAAGTCCCACCCTAGTCAAGGGACAACTTGTAGGAAAAGGAGAGACACATTTGTCTAAGACTATAGTGTCTGTTGATTCAATCATGCTCCAGTGGAAGTCCACTCAACCAAGAATCTAGGGAGACTCTAATTGGACATAAAGGGGGAAAAATACAAAGTTTGGAAGGGAAAGAGTATAGGATGAGTCTGGGATTTGATGATGTGTGTGAATGTGATTAAAACACATTGTACAAAATTTTCAAAGAACTAAGAAAATATCTCAAAAGCAACGACAATGAATTACAACAAATAAAAGGATAGTAGTGGTACTAACGAGTCTGAGGTATGTGCAGTTAAATATAAGTGTAAACAACTTCCAAGGAAAACTCTTTAATGGTGGAAATTTTTGAGGTAAAGAGAAAAGTTGCATATCACAAATAGGTAGAAAGTCACAAAAACACATTCTTAACTTCCCTGCCTTATGAAACATGATTTAAGTGTGGCTCAAATTGTACTTGGCTATATTCTGATATTTCTAAATTCTAAGAGGAACACTCTATAAATATAATGGCTTTAATAAGCCAATAATGGGTTTCCTAGTTATAAAAGAAGTGACCAACAACAGTCATGGCTCCTGAAATCTTGGGAGCTAAATTTCATTAGAGCTACATGTTGGCCTGCTGCACAGTAATGGTTTGATCCAATGACAGGATACCCAGTCAAAATGTACTTTATATATCAGGCTAACTGATAAGACATATAAGAACCTTTAAAGAAGAAAGGATGTGTCACTTATATTTCCAATTTGAGAGTCCTTTGGAAAAAATGTCCAATTAATCAGAATATTAAAGCAGTGCTCTCTAAAAGGGGAGAACACACAAAACCATGATGAAAATCAACCAGACTGGCTTTATTAGTTAGAATCTACATTGTTTTGTAGAGACACCATGAAGACAGCAACACTTATAAAGGAAAATACTGAATTGGGTCTTGTTTACAGTTGTGAGGTTCAGTGCATTATTTGCATGGAGGGAAGCATTGGGGCCAGCAGGTAGACACAGTACTGGAGAGGTAGCTGAGAGTTCTACATCTGGGGCAGCAGACAGCAGGAAAGAGCTACACTGGGCTTGGCTTGAGCATCTGAATCTCAAAACCCACCCACCCACCCCCCCAGTGACAATTCTTCTAAAAGGGCCATGCATACTTCAACAAAGCCTTGTGGTTAAGGACTCACTGTTGTTGGAGGGAAAATATGCTGAGCGTCCAGCTCTCATTTGGTGGCTGGCAGGCATCAAGGTGCACACAGACACACACATATGTACACATAAAAACAATTTTAAAAACTTTAAAGAATCAACCACATGTACAAGTATATGAAGTATGAGGAGTAATATGAAGTGGGTACTAAAAGAAACAATCATATAACAGATAAACTTACATTAAAGAAATTGCAATAGCGCTAAAGAATAATTTAGGAATTGGAGACTCAGATATAAAATTAAAAACATAAACATAACCTTGTCAAAGTGAAATCAAGGATTAGCTCATTTCAGATTTTATATTTAAAAGAAATATAGAGATACAGATTTTTAAACTATTTGCTTATGTATTTATTTGTGTGTGTGTGTGTGTGTGTGCATGTGCACACGCACATGCACACATGTAGGTACACATATGTTAAGGTGCACATGTGGAGGTCAGAAACAAGTCTTAGTTATGAGTCCTCTCTGGTCACGTTGTGAGATAAGAGAGAGTAACTCAGATCTTTATCTCTCCACGTGAGATTATCTACCCACTGAGACACTTTGCCAGACTGAAATATAAATTATTTAGCAAAAAGAAATAATTGAAATATTTCTTCACATAATAAAATAGGACTATGTGTGAGATTGTGAAATTTGAGGAAAAAGGGGATCCACCAAAATCAAGTTTGTATAAAAATGCCATAAGAAAATCTGATATGTTGCATGCTAAGATAAAAATGAAGTAAAAAGTAAAATACAAATCAGTAAAATCATAGGAGCTAAAACCAAAGTATAATGAGAAGAAATTAGAGAAATTCGTAGAGCAAGAGGAGAACAAGTGTGTGGAGTATCCCATGTCAGGAAGGCCTTGAAGAGAACAAAAAAGGTAACATGTTCTTGTCAGAAAAACAGAGGAAGAACAGAAAAAGGCAGCAAATGCAACAATGTAAAACATGCAAGGTATATAGACTGTTTATGGGAAGCAGTGTGCTATCTTGCCTAAGACTAACCATCCCCAGCCCTCAGCATATCCATTAGCTTGCGTATGCACTATCTCATATGGCAGACACTCAAAATTGAAGGAACAAATGATCTGATGAGTATACTATAGTAGTGCAAAGCAATTCCCCTTTCTAGGACAGAGACGCTATGATGGTTTGGAAACAGACATAAGCAACCTACCTAGATTAGCACAATGTTCTCCACTGGAATCTTAAAAACTAACTTGGATATTTACATTTTTTCACACAAAACCACTTTTAGAATATAATACAATATCTAAATAAAAGCATAATCATGGAATGCATATACATATATATGTGTTTTGATCCAGAAGAAAATTGGCTTTGCACAGAAAGAGAGAATGAATAAACAGAGATGAGCTCTATGCAAGACATAAGTTGCTGCTTGCTGGGATGATACTTCAGTTTTATATCTCTCTATCTTCAAAACAACATACTAGGAAATGTACCGTGCAAAATTAATACGTCTTATAAAAAATGAAAGAGGACAACTATGGTATAATCAGGCCATATCACTGCCAGCTGTGTATCCAAGTGAAAAGAATCAATATCATTTCTATTGTGGCACTACTGTTCATACTAGCCAAGCAATGAAAACTATCTCTGTACTCACTGATGAATAATTAACAGTGGTGCTAGATGCTAGGATGTTGTATTTTGTCTGTTGCAGCTACATGGATGAAACAGGAGGACTGTATGTAAAGTTAAACAAACCAGACGTAGAGGCAGGTACCATGTGGAATCCAAAGGTCATCTCACAGAAGGAGCCCGGAAAGTGGGTAAAGAAGACAGTAGGCAGAACTAGTGAGAAACTGGTCTAAGTAATAAGTTAAAGTCACATATGAGGAATACACTCTAGAGTCTTATTATACAACTAGATAGGTGTGAATAACAGTGTTACATAAATATTTCAAAGTTCAGAAGAGGGAATTTTAAATATTTCCATGACAAAAATGTAATAAAAATATAAGGTGATAGATATGGATTGGATGCCTTTCTTTTAAAGCATTGGAAATTGAATCCAGGGTTGACTACTGGCTCCTACTGCTGAGCAATGCACCTAAATTCTCAATAAAACTACTCCATATTCACACATATATCATTATGTGTCATAATTATGCACATTTATCACATGTCAATTAAACCACAGCTAGGACAAAACAATAAGAAAATTGTACATGTATACAAATATGTAAAACTCACATATTTGGGAGTTGCTATATTAAACTTTATCAAAGTATTTCATCTCCAAGAAAATGCAAATATTGTTAAAATGTAGAGCTTATTGCAATTCCTAAATTGTTAAACATGAAACTTACAAATGGTTGGTGCTCTCCTAAAAATAATTTAGTGGGGCAAGTTTAGATAAAACAAAATAACTGTGAAAAGAAAAATCTAAAAAAAAATTGAAGAGAAGAAGCCCACCTCATTTCCTTGGAATACTGACTCTTCTTGACCAGTTGTTCAGTTTGCAGGATCTGCCCATGACTTTGAAGTCATCAGCAAACTTAAACCATTCCACGCCAGTTCTCTATGTTAGGCATTTGGCCACAGCAAAGTAAAATATAAGTAAAACACAAGGTTATTCAAATCAGGGAGAGAGATGTGTTATTCTATCAGTTTCATAGATTGTCCTGGAGGAGATGACATAGTTCAAAACCTACAGGAATTTCTTTGGTGAACATCTGCTTCAGAAACCCAAGGAATATTGAAAAATATAACTCCAGAAACCCAAGGAAAAGTAGAAAATATAACAATGCACTGAGCAAACTGTGGGCTCCATTATGTTTGAGAGAAATTGAATAATCTGAGCAAATAAAGCTACATCCCCACAAACTGATGCTCAACTTCTCTGAAAACAAAACAAAACAATAGATGCCACTATTGCAAAAAGGACAAAATGAGGCTAATGCTGCTTGTAGCTCATCATTTTCCAGGCTTATACAATAAAGGGAATGTCTTCATAGATACATTACTTATGTATTATTCTTCAATAAGTGATGGAAAATTGATTTCAGAAAAATATGGACGTTGGATCTAAGATGGCTCTTCAGATAAAGTTGTTTCTGCACAAACTTGACACCCAAGTTCAGTCTCAATATATCACAGAAAGTTGGAGAAATAGAATTGATTCCACATACACATGCATTTATGCTCAGCTTTCTCTCTCTGTTTCTCTCTGTGTGTGTCTCTCTGTCTCTCTGTCTCTCTCTCTCTCTCTCTCTCGCTCGCTCTCTCGCTCTCTCTCTCTCTCTCTCTCTCACACACACACACACACACACACACCCTCATAACAAAATAAACAAAACATTGTAGTAATATGTAATCCTGTAATGAACACTTCTATTATTGCAAATGATCAAATTCTTGTCTCTTAAAAATGAAAACAAAATCAAAACAACAACAACAAGAAAACAAAATCATGGTCAGATAAATCCTTTCTACACAGCAACTAAAGGGTGAATATTTTCTGCGTTATTACCTGCTTCAATTATTTTATTCAAAATCTCAGGTTACTGGTTCTGTCATAGCAAACAGGTATCAGGAAGAGATAAAATCAAATTCAGCCCTCTCTTCTCTCTTCTCCACTTATTAGTAATGAATCACAATTACAGCCTTTATCAATGGAAGGAAAGGTCTTCAGAAGTTTAATTTTGTCTGAGACTGGAAATTGATTCATTTAAAACTTTTATTGCTACGGGATTAGTGATGATACCAGTCTGTGAACTGTCGACTCTTTAACAAATGAGACCATTAAGGACTTTAATTTGTATTAATCCAGTCTGGATTTTTTGAAATAACTATAAACTTCCAGTAATATTCACTCACATTATGACTTCTGAAAAATAATAAGTCTCTCTAGGCAAATGCAACACCTTTTTTTTGTACAGTGATTGAACAAAAGAACAAATTTGATAAAATGTTGCATTTAAGGCTTCAGTTCACAAAATACCAGGATATTATTAAACTTAAGCATTAAAATTTCTAAGCTACAAGACTTTAAATAAGAAAGAATAATATTTTTCAGTAATATTTAAGAGGAGTGTTTGCACCACATCATGTAAAGTGAGTCAGATTGGAAAATTATTTTACTATTAGTTATGTTACTTTAGATCACTTGTTTAAGGTGCTGAATCCCAAATTTGTCTACTACCAAAACAAAAAATTCCCATTATTAATATCAAGTAATTTTAGTAGCTATAGTTAGAAATATACAACGATCCTGTCTATATTAATTTTTGCCTTTTTAAATATCTACTGATTATTTTCTTCCCTGACACAATATTAAATATCAAAGTGGAACTTGAACTTGAATTTTACATATTTTAATAATTGTTATACTTCTGATAAGAAACCTTTAAACTCTTAACAAAATGCATGTTCTCCTAAAAGGCGTAGAAGGCATTGTTTTGTTCTTTTTGTGAAAGAAATTGTTGTGACAACCACCTTTTATATTGGGTGTGCGCACACACACACACACACACACACACACACATTCTCTTTATTTTTATTTTTGTTGTTTACTCCCACAACTCTTTCTTTAGTTATTCATTTGTTTCATTGATATTTTTTCTTAAACTAGTTAAATTATTATTTTGTAATTAGCTTGATTTTACAATGTTTGCTCATGTGTATGTGTGAGTTTGTGGGTAGTTTGCATGGCACAGGTATGTGTTTGGAGCTCAAAGGACATGTTTGTCACCCCCCACTTACTGCTTACTTGAGATAGGGTACCAGTGCTGCTTGCCAATGTGTATGACAGCCTAATTAGCCCATAAGTTCAAGAGAATTCTCCTGTCTCCACCTCCCATCTCTCAGCAGGAGTGCTAGAAGTGCAGACTTGTGCTACTGACCCTGGCTTCTGTAAGAGTCCTGGAGATTATAAAATGATCCTTACCCTTGTGAGGCAAGTTCTTTAACCACTGTGCAATCTTCCCAGACCCACTGTAAATATTTACTACAACAAGCATGGTGATACACTCTGTAATTAAAGTCTGCCTGTAGGGCGAAGCAGGAGGATTCAAAGATCTAAGGTAGCTGGAACAATATATAGCAAGACACTTTTTCTAAAATTAAAACAAAACAATACAAAAAATTCCTATGAATGTTGTGACTTTGAGAGTGATGTATTTTCTGTATATTGAAAGTACCCTCTTAAAATTAAATCTAATTTTAAAGTAGCATATAATTGTGTGTACTAAAGCTCCAGTGTTGACATAGTATTATTATGGTATCTAGCATTCAGAACGTGCTATCATTCTTCCTTTACCCCCTTCTCTCCCAAGCCTTCTCAGACTCTTAATCACTATTGTACATTCTAGCAAGCCGTTTCTCAGCTTCAGAATATAGGAACTAACCATTGTTTTCATGTGTGTCTTTGGGCAAGCATTTAGATAAACATCTACCTTAGTTCTTCTGTGTGATGTTATGATGTCTTCAAAATGCTCATTCAATTATTGACCCATTTTAAACTAAAAGTATATGTTAAACTTGGTTTAAGTTAGTATATTTCTAGCATTCATTTCTGCTCTATAATTTGTTCCTTTTGAAGTTATTACAATTTTATTTAGTGGAAATATTAATAACTTATTTATACTTTCATAGTAAATTGTAGCCTTGCCAATAGGAAGTGGATATTTGATATTCAATATTTTTGTTTGAAATCTACCTTGTTAACTATCAAAATTGGTAAGTACTTTTCATTTTATTGAAAAAATTTATCTTTATTACCTCTTCTATTCTTGGATTACTTTATTTCATTTTAAACTCTTAACAACAGTTAGAGTTTAAAATGAAATAAATATATATAAAATGAAATATATATAAAATATATATAAAATATAAAATATATAAAATGAAATAACAGTTAGTTAGTCATGTGTATATAAACAAGTTGTTTATATACACATGAGGATCATAGTTCACAGGAATAATATTGTCCACATCAATAAACTAAATATAGATATACATATTAATTAAATATATACTAATTTATCAACAACTATTACCTATCACCAACATACCATAAAACCATCTATCTATCTATCTATCTATCTATCTATCTATCTATCTATCTATTAATTTAGCCATCTATCTATGTATCATCTTATCCATATGTCTACTTAATAATCATTTGACTCCAAAACACATCATTTTCAATTCATAGCCTGACATCCCTTGTTGCTATAGGCTCATGATCATCTTATAATGCACAGTACTTTGAGTGTCACTTAAAAAGTCTGCATAGTCTTTAGAAATTTCAATAATTTTTGAAAACACAAAATCCAGCTCTAATCTGACCGAATATAACCTCTTGAGTGTGAGATATTATGAAAAGTAACAAATTTCCAATCTGAAATAACAGAATAAACAATCTCATTTCCAAAAAGAATAGGGAAATAACAAGGAAGCATGCAATTAAAGATTAAAATTCTGGCTGGAGAGATGGCTCCGTGGTTAAGAGCATTGACTGCTCTTCCAGAGGTCCTGAGTTCAATTCCTAGCAACCATATGGTGGCTTACAACCATCTCTAATGGGATCTGATGCACTCTTCTAGTGTGTGTCTGAAGACAGCTGCAGTGTACTCATATAATTAAAAATTTTTTTAAAAAGATTAAAATTCAAGCAGGAAAACATGAATTGCACAGTCCCATGTCCAACAACTAGAGATTCTTTTATCATCTTGACTCAAAGACACAGATCAACTCAATCCTCTAAGTTCTTGCAACCAGCATACCATTAACATTCTTTGGAAAACGTTTGTTAATTGTTCCTGATACTATGAGTTTGTCATATTTATGCATATCATATACTAACCTGCATGCATATATAATAGATTTAATGTTTTGAAGTTTGTGTTGAACCAACTGAAATTTCCTGGACATATTCTCTCTAGAAAAAAAGATTTTTCTTTGTTGGACTATATTTTCTAAGCAATGACTGCTGCTCCCCCCACCCCCAAGTTTAAGGATTAATTTGTATGATGAACTGTTGATATTTGAAAATTAACATTTCAAAGGTCAGTGGAATGGAATTATTCTCTAAATCTCACTATTCTTAGTGAATTAATACTCATGTATTTGAAAGCCTGTTTCTCTGTGCTGAGCTACATCAGAACTTTCTGTTTTCCTTCACTTGCCAACTCTTGATCTCTTTACTTTAGATCTTTTCTCATATGCATAATTTTCCTTTTCATTTACTTTTATATATCTTGAATGAAATACATTTAAAAACAGGTACTTTATCTTAGATTTAAAAGAAACATAACTTTGAATTACAAACATAAATTTTAAAATAAAGTATTGTACTGACAAAAATAAAATAAGCTTTAGAAATTTGCTTATGTGTAAATAGTCCTTTCAGAGACCATTTCTCTGTCTGTGGATAACCAAGATTTTAAATTTGTAATTTTTATATGTCCTTGTTTAGATGTCTTTACTGTGTTAGTCACTGTTCCTGACTCTGGCTCTGCTCCTCAGAGAGCCATTGTTCCTTGTGTGATGGTTGGATGGCAAGAGAGAAATTTTGGATGGTTTACTGAAGCCAAGTATCTCACAGTGGAAAAGGCATATTTACTGTGTGTGAGAAGGAAAAACTAATATTTGAAAAATAAGTTAAAGGAAATAAAAAGGCTCAATTTGATGCTGAGAGAAGCAGGAGGCTAACAGGGGTCACCAAGAGACCACCTTTAAAACCTACTTTCTTGTAAACAAGAACTAAACCCTCAACAGGATACAATAAAGATATGTATATATAGTTTATAATAAAAAAGTGTTCTCAGTTTCTTATTTTTCAGTTCAGAATAGCTACATTGACTAAAGGTCACATTAATCATATTACCACAGATCTGCATCCTATTCAATTAGAAAATTCACTGTGTAAAACAAGTTAGAGCTAGTAATTTACAGTGAATTAAAGTCTGATTGATTTGAAATCCTACCTAAGAAGATAGAAGAAGGAAGGGGAAAGGGGCATGTTAAAATGATTTAGTATATTCATAAATGTGTGCCATCATTATACAGTTTGCATATGTTTTCTAAGACCATTTAGTATATGATGATTTGATTACCAAGAAATTGCATTGTTCTCAGCTATCCCAGTGTAGATAATGGGAGTGGAAATGGAGCAGCAGGCTTAGACTCTGTGATTGTTGTCTTATGGTTGTTACTTGAAGACAATTTTTAAGAGTATTTAATGAATTCTGTATTAAGGCACACAACTAAGGTCAGCATAATTCAACAATACAAAGACATCAAGACAGAATTTGTGAATAGCTTCTGCTCCAAAATGTAAATGCTCTTTGATTTATTTTTATCCAAATTTAATTTTCACAAAAGTGCCATAATATAATTGTTATAATGAAAATTAATTGCAATGTTCACCAATTCAAAGTTTGTTTCTATCTGCTAAATCACAACTTCCTAAAGACAAATTCTATATTGGAAATTTATATTATATTATTTGTTGTCATTACATAGAAAATAGAAACTAATGAACAATTCATTCCCCAATGAATTTAATTTCAGTCCTGAGAATCACAAATAACAATCAATGAAAGTTAAACCAAGAGAGAAAGAACTACATTAAAACCAACTATATATGGTACTGAAACAACTGAACATGCAGTTCAGTTGACTGGCAGCAGAGTCAGTGTTATGTGGGTCCAGAATAGATTAACACGGTTGTGAGTGCATGGTTGCAGTGCCTGTGTGACATCTAGAAGCTGGCATTTTACCCTTTACACCCTAGCATCTGGTTTGTATATCCAATCATTCATGACTACTCTTCTGTAATGTTCCAGGTGCTTTAGAGGTACTATTTTAAAAACAGCAAAAAAAAAAAAGATTGAAATACTATCTAAAGTGGATACCCAAAGCCAAGCAAACAAAAAGGTGATGCAAAATTGAACATTAACCATATCTGAATACACATTATATTCCAAACTTGTAACCATTTTCAATAATGGACATGGATACCTTTTTTATTGCCTATTTCAGATCTAGATTAATTTCTTTGAAATATTGAGTGTTTATTTCTTAAAATGCAGAAAAAAATAATTAATTAGTTATCATTAAGGTTCCCCACTTCTAGTTGTATGTTTGGTTTTAACTAAAACATGCTACCTTCATTTTGAAACCAAAATGCCCTATCTCTGAATTCTAAGTGGAGATATTCCTAGTATGTAAATGGGTACCATACTATCACTAAGAAATACAAACTAGCTTGTATACTTAATAAAGAGCTTTCAGAAATCTAGTGGTCTTCATTCAGATGCATCACATTGTTTAACACTTATTACTACTTGGAACTCCTTTCTCTGATTCTTTACAAAATACTAATTGAAGCTTTAATGATTCATAACACAAAAGGCATGAAGCACATTCACAGGTATGTATATTAGTACCAATGCCACTATTATTTATATCAGGGAGTATATTATAATGGGCACTCATGAATTATTGGCTTGTAAATCATTACAATTCGACCTTTTAAAAACCCTAAAACATGTAGAGAAAACCATTTGAATAAATTTCAATATAAAAAAATGCAGTTATGTCTTATATGTAAATATTGTCAAGGTGACTATTTGTTATTGGAAAACAAATTGGTGTGCTCTTCCATGGGAAGAGTCATTCCTCCCATTTTCAGCATTCCTTAGCTGCATGTAGTTCTTTGTATACTACTGAGGCCTCCTGACCTTCTCCCCACTACATTAGAATGCATATTAGTAATGGTCTTGTTTCAACTCTTGTTTAGGCAGCCGTGCTCATGAAACTTTATATGTATAGCTTTTGATATTCCTAGGAGACACAAATTCATAAGAAGTCCCTGTTCTGCACTCACAATTTTTTCACCTTTTCTTCACCAATGATCCCTGGGCGTTAGATACAAGAGTTATACTGTAGAGGTACCAGTTGTTATCTATAGAATAATATATGTACACATACACACACAAACACACGCACAACATGTGTATATATGTAACAACAACTAAAGAAAAAAAGTGAGCATGAATTTAAGAGGACAAGGAGGACAATGTGGCAGGGATTGAAGGGAGGAAAAGTAAGGGAGATGATGAATTATATTCTCAAACAATAAAAGATAAACAATCTTATAAGCGTAGAGATGGGGCTACCACTGTTGCTTATTCTCTGCATTTTATAAAACCATGGGTTTCTGCATTCACTGCCATTCATGGTAAAGAGAAGCTTCTCAAATTAATGCTGGAAGGGATTTTGCCTATCAGAATCAGTGTAGTTATTAGCAGGAAGTTTACTACTATTCCAGTTCAGTTAAACTGTAGCAGACATAGGCTGCTGGCTGGGCTTGCAGGTTCAGACATGTATCCCTTCTCCAATCCCTGCCATTGTGTGAGCTAAAAATTTAATAAGACAGCAAACAGTCACCCCCCAAATCATTCCATTAGTGCACAAATAGACATACCTTGCCTAGTGGGGTGAAATTCTGGTTTATAGCGTCCCGAGTAAGGCAATTACTGATACCCTTGCTTCTAGAGCAAACTGTTCAACACCTTCCAGTGTTTTAAATGCTAGCTACAAGGAGGAGGGCATTTCTGGCTCATATTCTTCCTGTTTTCTCCAAAACTTCAAACAAAGATGTGGCTTATCTTTCATAACATGCTCTGATCTTTTGTTTCTGGTGGATAACCTAGAGGAGTGACAAGAGCCTGTTTGGGGGATCTTTTGAATGTCTCCACTCTGTGGAGACTCTCATACCTGGGAGCCATGTTTAGAGCTCCACGGTTTCTTTGAGGAACAGAATTTAGTCATGCATGTTAACACTCTCTAAAATGCCTCCTTTATGTATCCATGGGTTATAAGACAGCAGGCTTTTATCTGGCTTCTTTATATTTCCTTTGTACCAGTTAATCCTGCCCCCGCATCCCTCAACACCTTTTCTTCCCTCCCTGCTTAAAACTTTCTATACAGTATCCCTATTCTTTTGTTTCCTTCTACCTATATTCTACTGTCCCCTCCTATTTAAAGCACTCCCATGGCTCTTTCCTTTCTAGCTTCCACAAGTACTTCCGCAAAAAGAGCTGAAAATCCAGCTATGACACAAAGTAGAGGTGGCTTCTGCTGCTTAGGTCCATGCATTCCCCCTGTGAATAAAGCACTATATAAGGCCAACTTATGGTTCCCAGGAATGTGATTATAGACCAGCACATAAGGTCTCCTGTACCAAGTAGAAAGAAGCCTGGCTTCTACTGGCTAGGCCTGCTTATATATCTGGAAAACTTGCTCCAGGTTTCTGGCCTTTATCCAAAGTAAACAACAACTATATTATATATATTGTATAAGGTGTATAATTAAAATACACATTACATAAAATATATTAATTACTGTGTATATATTATGAGAGGACACTGAAAAAATAAGAGTATAATACTGGGAGATGTCTTAGGAGGGTGGAGATTTGGGCTGGGGAAGTTTTAAACAATACTAAGAATTCATGAAGAAACATTATGGAACTTCATTCTTTATAAGCTAATATTAAACATGCATTTTAAAGGGATATTAAAGGCACCTATTATTACTGATAAGGAACTAATATCTACCTTAAAGTCTATAAGAACACTTTTAAGAAATTGGATGCATTAGAATTTGGTACATTTATGCTTATGACAGAAATGTCTTTTTGGTTATCTGTTTCCCTGGTTAGAATGAAGTGTTCTATTTTGTCTCCTGAAATTTTAGTTTAGAGCAATATCTACTCCTTTTCTTTCCCCATTTTGTTGAAAGAAAAATTCCATCTTTTTCTCTTAATATAACGCTTATTCTTAAAGGTAACATAAGTTTCTTGTAGGTAATAAAATGGTTGGTTGTATTTCCTACTTTATTCAACTAATCTGTCTCTTGATAGGGGAGGGAAGGACATTAATTTAAAGTATCACTAAAAGATGTGTATTGATTGCTTTCTCTCCTTTTTTGCTGTTTGTGTTCTTAGGCCTATCTTGTATTTCAATAATTACAGCTTTATTTGTATTTTGTCTATAACCTCATACATGCATATTTTAAGCCTAATGTATTGCTTTTGGGGCTGGTTTGATGGACATGCATTATCTTAAACTATTCATATTGTAGAAGTATTTTCTTTCTATTGCAACTTTGACAAATAGTTTTGCTAGATCCAAATGTTTGGGTTATCATCTGTGGTCATTTTGAACTTGGACTACTTTGATCCTGTATCCTAAGGGCTTTACAGTGTCTATTGAAAAGTCAGGTGTTTTGTGATAGGTTTTTTTTTTTTATAAGTGGCTTTATATATTTCTTTTAACTTTAAATAGCCTTTCTTTGTTCTGTATATTTATCATTTTAACAAAAAATATGTCTTAGTTGTTTTCTAATACTATCATTTGCTGTTCTGTGTATTTCTTCTTAATAGGTATGCCTATGCTTTATTTAGGGAAGATTTTTTTTTCTATGATTCTGTTGAAAATTTGGTCTGTGCCATTGACCTGGGGATTGTTCTCCTTATTGCAGGTAATTTATATGTTTGGTCTTTCCATGGTATCCCAAATCTTTGCATGTCCATTTTGTGTGTTTTTGAAATATTTTCATATTCTCTGATTGAGTGGTTCAATGCCTCCATTCTCGTCTTGATGTCCTGTGCTCTATTTGACACATTCTACTGTTAAGTTTACACTGAGTTTTCTAATGAGTTTATTGTGTTTTTGAGGTACATCTTTACTTCACCTGGAATTTTCTTTAGCATTTTTAATTCTCTTCATTAAATTAAGATTTTCAAATACTGAATTGTCTTTATCATTCTGTTAAAACTTACATTTTCTTGTACTTCATTCACAAGCTTATTTCTAGTCTCTTCTACATATGTAGTGGGAGCCATGGACCAGCCCATGTATATTCTGTTCCTGGGAGCTCTGAGGGGTCCAGTTGGTTGGTACTGTAGTTTTTCCTATGGAATTGCAATCCCCTTCAGCTCCCTTAACCCTTCCCCTAACCCTTCCTTTGGGGTCTCTGGGCTCAATCCAATGGTTGGCTGTGAGCATCTACTCTCTTCAACTTTGTAAAGGTTTTTCTTCATGTCTCCATTAACATTCTTGAGTTCTTTGGTCAGGTTTATTGGTTTTCATTTTTAATTCTATGTCTAAGGTACACCTAGAAAATTATCACTTGGAGAACATTTCCATAAGACAAAGGACTTTGTGGGATGTATTTTCTTGCCTTTTATATTGTTTATATTTGGCCATGTAATTTGACATGTAGAATTTTTTCATTGGTTATATGTCTGACGTGAGATTCTAGCTTGCCTTGTGTTGAGAAAATGCAAGTGTGTGCTCTAACTAGTACTAGTAACATTGACTGGCCAAGTTCTTGTGGTGTTTTCATCAGGCCCTGCCAATTCAGGGGCTAAGGGACTGGAGCTTTGCCTAGAAGTTTATGCTATTGCTGGCAAGAGAGGTTCTGGGAAAATCCATAAGCCTGTGCCCACTGTTGGAGCCCAATATTAAGGTCTGAGTCCTGGCTCAGTCTCTGGGAGCTCTGAGCGGTCCAGGTTAATTGACACTGTTGGACTTCATATGGGGTTGCCATCCCTTCAGTTCTTTCATTCTTCCCCTAACTCTTCCATAGGAATTCCCAACCTCTGTTTGTGTGTGAATATCTGGATCTATCTCGGTCACCTGCTGGTAGAGCCTCTCAGAAGACAGCCATGCTAAGATCCTGTCATGCATGTCCTATTGGGTCTGGGTAACTTAACCCAGAATGATATTTCTAGGTCCATTCATTAGCCTGCAAAATTCATGATGTCCTTGTTTGTTTGTTTGTTTTTGGTTTTTCGAGACAGGGTTTCTCTGAATAGCCTTGGCTATCTTGGAACTTACTCTGCAGACCAGGCTGGCCTCGAACTCAGAAATCCACCTGATTCTGCCTCCCAAGTGCTGGGATTAAAGGCGTGTGCCACCACAGCCCAGCATGATGTCCTTGTTTTTTAATACCTGAATTGCATTTCATTGTATAAGTCAACCTTGTTTTCTGTATCGATTCTTCAGTTGAGGGACATCTGGATTACTTCAGTTTCTGGTTATTGTGAATAAGGCCACTATGAACATAGTTGAGCATGTGTCCTTGTAATATGATGGAGCATCTTTTGGTAATATGCCCAGAAGTAGTATAGCTGGGTCTTGAGGTAGAATTCTTTCCAGTTTTCTGAGGAACTGTCAGATTGATTTCCAGAGTGATTGTACAAGTTTTCAATTCCACCAGCAATGGAGGAGTATTCCCCGTTCTCTACATCCTCGCCAGCATGTGATGTCACTTGAGTTTTTTGATCTTAGGTATTCTGACTGATGTAAGATGGAATTTCCAGGTTGTTTTGCTAAATAAATATAAATAAAATATAAATAAACATAAAAATATTACTGTATATAGATTAAAAATTATATGAGTCCTGGAATGTGGTGATGACATACACCTTAAGGTCTTTCTTTCCTTCATCAGACTTCTACTGGCATTTCTTACAGATAATTCTACTAAGTGAATCTTACCTAATTCTGGTATATTCTTTCAAAAATCTTTAGTATTTACCAAATTTGTTTACTTTTTATTTAACTGAGATTGCATGTGACAAGAGTCATTAAATAAATTTTATTTTCCCTGTCCTTTTTCTTCTTCTCATTCTTTCTCAGCTATCTACCTTACAACCCTTTCAATGCCTCCACTTTCAGCCCAGCTAGAAAAACATATTCTGCAGACAAGCAAGAACTTTTGAGATCCAGTTATTTGGGACCCACATGAAAACCAAGCTGCATATCTGCTACATATGAGCAGGGAGGCAGTGAGGCCTAGGTCCTTCCCATGTATGTTCTTTAGTTGGTAGTTCAGTCTCTGAGAGCCAAAAGGGTCCAGGTTAGGTGACCCTGTTTGTCTTCCTATGGAGTTCTTATGCCCCTAGAGGCCACAATCTTTCCTCATATTGTTTCTTGAGTCCCCAAGCTCCATCCACTGTTTAGCTGTGTGTCTCTGCATCTGTCAGCTGCTGTGTGGAGCCTCTCAGAGGACATGCTGTACTTTTGTCTGCAAGCAAAACAGAGTATCATTAATAGTGTCAGGGGTTGGGGCTTGCCCTTGTGATGGGTGTTAAGTTGAACTGGTTATTGTTTGTCCCTTCCTTCAGTCTCTGCTTCACCCCCTGTACCTGCATTTCTTGTAAACAAGATAAATTTGGCGTCAAGAGTTTTGTGAGTAGGTTGAATTTCCTCTAGCTTTGTTGGAGTTCTCCTCTGACTACCAGAGGTGGCCACTTCAGGTTCCATATTCCCAATGCTGTGAGTCACAGCTAAGTACAACCTCATTGATTCTTAGGTGCCAACCTTATTCCAAGACTATGTCTAATCCTGGAGATGCCCCCTAACTCCTCATCCCCAGCAGATTCAAATTTCTATTTATTCTTATGACCATTTAGCCACCTTGCCATCTTACTCCACACCTGAACCCAACCCCCCTAACTCCCCTTCTAAACTCCTTCCCTACCCAGTTCCATCACTCCATCTGCTTCTCAATACCATTCCATACATCTTCCAAGTGAGACTCGACCATCATTGCTTATGTCCTCCTTTCTGTCCAGACTCCTTGGGTCTGTGGATTGAAATATGGGCATGCTGTATTTTATGCCTAATATCCACTTATAAGTGAACACATACCATGCATTTGGGACTGGGTTACCTCACTCAGGATGATATTTTCAAGATCTATCCATTTATCTGCAAAATTCATATCTCTGTTTTAAATAGCTAAATAGTATCACATTGTGTAGACATAACACCTTTTCCTTATCCCTTTATCTGTTGAGGGACATCTAGGTTGTTTCCAGTTTCTGGCTATTACTACTAAAGCTACTATGAACATAGTTGAGCAAGTGTCTTTGTGAAATATGGTACCATTTTTTGGGTATATGCCCAGGAATATATCTGGGTCTTGTGGTAGAACAATTACCACTTTTCTGAGAAACCTCCAAATTGATTTCCAAAGTGGTTGGACAAGTTTCCACTACCCCTAGCAATGGAGGACTGTTACCCTTGCTTGATATCCTCACCAGTATTCATTATCACTTGAGTTTTTGAACTTAGTCATTCTGACACATGTTAGATGAATGCTCAAAGTTGTTTAAATTTGCATTTCCCTGATGACTAAGAACTTTGAACATGCCTTTAAGTGATTCTTGACCATTCAATATTTCTCTGTTGAGAGGTCTCTGTTTAGCTCTGTACCCCATATTTAATTGGGTAGTTTGGGTTGTTGGTATTTAACTTCTGGAATTCTTTATGAACTTTGGATATTAGAGCTTTGTCAGATGTAGGGTTGATGAAGATCCTTTGCCAATCTGTATGCTACCATTTTGTCCTACTCACAGTGTCCTTTGTCTTATATAAGCGTTGCAGTCGAAATTATCAATTGTAGATCTTAGAGTCTGAGTCATTGGTGTTTTATCCAGAAAATTGTCTCCTGTACCAATGTGTTCAAGGGTACTTTCCACTTTCTCTTCTATAAGATTTAATGTGCCCATGTTTTATACTGAGATCCTTGATCTAGAGTTGACTTTGGTGCAGGGTCATAAATAAGGATCGAATTGCATTCTTCTATGTGTAGACACCAATCTTCAACTCCATTTGTTGAAGATGCTTTCCTTTATCCATTGTACAGTTTTGGATTCTTTATCAAAGACAAGTGTCCCTAGGTATGTGGGTTTATTTCTGGGTCTTTGATTTGTTTCCATTAATCATCTTTTCTTTTCTGTACCAATGAGATATTACTGTTCTGTAGTACACCTTGATATAAAGGATGGTAACTCATCCTAGGATTCTTTTATTGTTCAGGATTGTTTTGGCTATCCCGAGTTTTTGGTTCTCCATGTGAAGTTGAGAATTGCTCTTTCAAGGTCTGTGAAAAATTGTGTTAGAATTTAGATGGGAATTACATTGAATCTATAGATTGATTTTGGCAAGATGGTTATTTTCATTTAATTTTGTCTATCCATGAGCATGGGAAATCTTTCCATCTTCTGATATCTTTCTTTCCTCAGAGGCTTGAAGTTAGTATCATACAGATATTTCACTTCCTTGGATAGAGTTAAAACAAGATATTTTATATTAATCATGGCTATTGTAAATGGTCTTGTTTCCCTAATTTCTTTCCTGGACAATTGTTTTCTTCCCTTTGTTTTTCATCCTGGGGATTACCCCAGTTTGTGTTTTCTTCATTGCTTCTATTTCAACTTTAAAGTTTGCACAGTTTTATTTATTTCCTTCACCTGTTTAATTATATTTTGCTGTATATCTTTAAGAAATCTGTTTCCTCTTTGAAGACCTCTACCTGTTTAATTGTATTTTCCTGTATTTCTTAAGGGATTTATTTATTTCCTTTTGAAAGGCATCTATTATCTTTATAAGATTGGATTTAAGGTCATTTTCTTGTGCTTTGGTTGTTTTACAATATCCAGGACTTGCTGTAGTAGCTGTGTTCTGAAAATGTGATACTGCTCTTGCTTTTGTTGATTGTAATCTTTCTAGAGCCTTCAGCCATCTGGAAGGCTTTGATCCCTGGATATTTCTTTTATAGTAGGTATTGGGAGAGGGTTGATCTCAATGGTCTTCTTATGGCAGGACTCTGATAGGAATTCTTGGGCTATATGGTTCTGATTTACAAGCCTCTATGGTTCAGAAGTTGCAGATATGATAAAGGTGTGTAGAGAGGTGGCAGGAAAATTGAGGTCTGACCAAGCTAGGAGGCTTCTCAGTATAGCTTGGAATGCCTAGAAGACTCACCAAGCAGGAAAGTTCAGTTGGCGAAGGGAAGGTTACTTGTATGTTTCAGGCTTAGCAGGTCTGAGGAAGGTGAACAGAGAGGTAGATAGAGAATGGAGTTCTCTCTGGGATAGCAAGTTGCTATCTGCCCTGCAGCTTTGCTTGCTCTAGCAGACTCAGTAAGCAGGGAAAATGGATAGGGGAAGGGAAGCTTACCTTTGCAGTTCAGAAAGCACAAGTCCGATGAAGTTGGGCAGATATGTCAGTGGAGAATGCAAGTAATTTCCTAATCAAAACCGTATGCAAGCCAGCTTTAAGCACTCCTCAAGTAGGAGCAGGGACATTTCTGATAATTTGGGGTCAGCCTTGTCTATGTAACATGTTACAGAGCAATCATGGCTAAATAGTAAGATTTTATCTCAAATTATTGTTTACCCAAAATGAAAAAAGTTAAAAACATAGTCATTATATTGACACACACACACATATTTCATGTATACAACTAAGTTATGTATATAAATTATAATCATATATCTACATAATTTATAATATACATAAGTGTATTCAACTGCTGCATCATAATTAACACTCATGAGGAGAATATTTTCTATTATCAACAACATTTAGATATAACTTTGAAATGTTTGTACTCTGAAAAATTAGAATGGACTTTCACTTTATAATTCATTCATTTGTCTTTCATCATAAGCAAGTTTATAAACCCATAGTATATATGCTGCATGATGCAAGGTGTTAAATAAGACACCGCTATGCCATTTAATGTAGCCATATTTAGAAGAGATAACTGAGCCCCTGACAGCAATGTAGTATGCTTAAACAGCTTTGGAGGTTATTTCACAGATGTCTGCTAGTGTTCTTCTTTGTGAATATTGGTAAATATTTTCTTAGAAATACTATCTAGAGTAAAACATAATATGTGTATTCTTTAAAAAAAATAGTCAAATTGTTTTTTGTTTTATTGTTGTCTTTTTTTTGTTTTTACCTTGGACACAATTGTCTGCTAAACACTGCTATGTATTGCCTGTTCTTTCAGTGTTTTAACCCAAAAGCAGATGAAGATTGCTTGCTTATACTGTAGGGTCATGATGTATTGTGACTGAATGAATCAGAGGGATGTCACTCCATTATAACAAAAATCAGTTCTCCAGATGATTCCGAACAACCAAAGCTGTAGAGCAAAGAAAAAAAATAGAGTTCAATCTTTGAAGAAATAAATTGCTAACACTTGCTCTGGCCCAACCTGATACTATCAGTAACATTAAGTAGTTGGTAATCACTAATAGAACTTAAGATTGAGGTCTAGGTCAATGCAATTCTGACAATGATACTGAGGTTGAAAACCACAAAAGAGTGTAGTAACTTGGTTCCTCCATACTCACTGTTGTAGTAAGGGACTTGATAGGCTAGTACCTTTACCCATATATATTCTGTATATTCTGTATACACACACACACACACACACACACACACACACGTAGACACATATTTTCAAACAATTCATTTAGCAATCTTATCACCTCTACCTGCATCAGGCTAACCACATCTGTATCCTTGAAGAGTAGCCTGAGTTTCTCTTGCTCTAATAGCAATCAGATTTAGATGGTTTCTATTTAAGTATGTTCATCTTCTGTCTGGTATAAAGAATTGAATTGCCAATCTGTCATGAATGAGTTTTGGGTGCATGATCAGTAAGCAAAACCATGTCCTCTAGAAATTCTTAAGGATTCTTTTCTACTTACGATATCATGCCAACATGTAATTGTGCATGCATATGATTAAAATTAAATGTGTTTTGGGAAGGCACATGCAAAGTAGAGGAATGATTATACAACTTAATTTATCAATCAAAATAGATAACCAACTAAATTATGCTCTTTAGCAAACACACTCTCCTTCTCTGAGACTGTATTAAGAGATCTGAATGTGGCTTTAATCTCATGGCCCACTATCTGTATTAGTGGTGTATTTGTCTTTAATCTTTATTATCTCTTTGTTCCAGATAAAATTTTCTTGATTCTTTTGATAGTCTCTTTGTGAATTCTTATTTTTAGTTTTCTTTGCTAGAGGCCCAGAATGAGGAAATGCCTGTCACTCAACAATGCTACTAAGCAGGGTATGTCTGCCATGAAAAACTACTGAGAGCAGCACTGAGAGCTTGAAGCATGTTCTTTTAAGTCACAATAATAGTTGTTCTCTCATTTACATGTTTGATACACAAACAAGCACACTAACATATTATCTATCCTGTCCCTTTCCCAGAGTCCTGACTTGATTTTTTTTCTATGAACCATTCTAATTAACCTGGGCCACATGTATTATCACCAAATTAGTTGGCTATGACATTTTATCTTCTGGCTAATACACAGCTATTACCATCACAGACTCTCAAGATCTATGAGTGAGTGTGCTAATTCTACTTAAGAATGGTCCATCAAGAGTAGATTTTTAAAAAAAATCTGGTAAGTTTTTGCCTTGAACTTCTGTGGAGACATGGCTGAGGTGCATGGCTTTATATGGTTTCCCACATGTGCTTTATGAATATTACTAATTGCCATGGTTGCTATCTACTTGACAAAGCCATAGCTGCTTACTTCTCATAATAAATAGTTTCCTGTTTTAAACTCATGTCTTGTTTTGGCCTCTCCTATTTCATGAAGCATGACATAAACAAATGGCTCATCAGAAGCATTTACATAACTAAGAAATATTTTTAAGTTCCAAACTATTAAGTTTTCCAACCAGGCTCAGTATAAGAAAGATTGCCTAATAATTCTTGCTGTGCTTCTGATGGAATTGTTGAATAATTTAACTAAGATATTATTTAAAGCAACACTTCTGAAAGGAGACTGTGTAAGTGACTTGTTGATTCATTGGTCTGCAGTTTCTTATTGCTGCATATGAAAATAGTAAGGCAGGAACAATGGCATTTTTTAATCTCTGTATGGAGATCCTTTTTCAAGAAATGTCACCTAAGGCATTAACAACCAGAGCACTCTGTCTTCTTATGTTGTTAGATTGCCTTCTGATAATTTCATTGCTACAGAAGCAATAATCACTCAAGACTTTTTCCTCTGAGAAACTACATGCAAGTCTGTGTGGAATTTATTTCTTCACAAGCAACAAAAGACCCCACTGTGACTTATTCAGAATCCCTGTTTTCTAGAAAGCTACCATGTTCCCCCTAAACAAATAATAATTATCCTATTTATAACCAGTGGATTTCATATCTTAAACTATCATTTATAAACATTCTATATGCTATGTGTATGTTTTTCCCACTGAGACACGGTAACTGAGAAGAAATGATTTAAGCAAGGGAAGGCTTATTTTAGTTAATGATTGAAGAGGATGTAGTCTACCATGACAGGGAAGAATTGACAGTATAACAGCAAGCATGGGAGATTGGCTGTTTACATTGCATTCATAGTCAGGAAGCAGAGAATGATGAATGCCCATCCTCACCTGCTTAACTTTCTCCTTTTTATGCAGTTCATGTCTCCATAAATTTACATCTAGGGTTTATTTTCCCACATCAATTAACCCAATCTAGAAAATTCCTCAGACATGACTAGAGAGTTTCCTCCAAGATTATTCTAGATTAATGATTCTTAACATGTGGATTGAGATGCTTTGGGAGTTAAACAACCCTTTCACAGGGGCCAACTAAGATCATCAGAACACAAATGTTTTCAACATAAGTTTGTGGCTGGGTGTCACCATAACATGAGGAACCGTTTCAATGGGTTGCAACATTAAGAAGGTTGAGATTCACTGGTCTACATGCTGTCAAGTTGACAAATAATACAAGTGACCACAGTCAGCCCGACTCATCTTCACACTATGCATCTAATGCTCCAACCTCAGGTACCCTTACAAAATATAGGACAGAAATTTTTACTCAACCTCCTTGAGGTGGTCATGCTGAAGGTGACTTTCACCATACACTTGATTGTGGGTGTCTTATTCAATATATAGAATGCTTTGTATCCATTTTTAAATTATGGCTGTGACAGAATTCTCTATTAATCACTATAGCAACCTAGTACTAAATGTTGGCAAATTGTAGCTATTAAGATCATTTACTGGCCTACATATGTCTTATGCAGTTAGATGGCTAAGGCTCTAAAGAGTACTATTTCCTTTAAAATATCATATTCGAAAGACACTGTTATCTCTTATTTTTAAACAAAGAATCCGAGGTCCAAGACCAAGTATCTTCTTCTGCTGGAGGTGACTATGGTTTAATCCGAAGTGACCTCATGGGTTCTGAGAATGCTGACTCCTCTGCTGAAGTGCTATTTGGGAAGCTGCTGAACCTTTAGAAAACAGTGTTTAGCTGGAGAAACTAGGTCACCACAGATTGTCTTTAAGCATTATACCCAGCCCCATCTCCTAGCCCAACATTCACATTCCTGTTGTAGTATATGCGAGTATAATCCAAAACAGGTTACTACTGCTGTGATTCTTCCTTCCATGGAAGGTTGAAATCTTTGGAAACATTACCTGAAATACATATTAAATGTTAAATGTCATTGTTGGTCACAGACATGTGAAAGTAACTGCTATAGAGGTGATTGATGGATTATGGGAATAATAAAGTGAATTTATCTTTTTGACATTTTTTTTTTTTTTACATTACAATCAACTCAGTGAGTGAGAGCTAAGATATAAGAATGTTTCGTAAGGAGAGTTTTGAAATGTCTCTTTCCTTGTTGCTTCCTATTTTGTTTTTTTTTCTACATGTAATAATACTTCAAGTTGTAGGAACCAAATATAGAATCTTATACCAGGTTAAGTTCCTCATGTGAAGAAACTACACCAATAAAAATATCAAATTTGCCAAGAGAAATAGGCATGATGGTGCATGTCTAGGATCATAGCATTTGTGAGGTTGAGGTAGGGAAATTGCACATTTGAGGCCAATCTGAACTATGTTGTAGTTTCCAGGCTAGACAAGCATACATAGTAACACTCTGATGTGGAAAAACAAAGAATAGGAAACATACCAAACAAAAGAAGTAAGTGTGCTGGGAGATTGGTTATAGAACATTAGTGATATTAAAAACTAAACAAGATATCCTTCCAACCACCATTTTTACAAAAGCAAGTTAGATAGAAGAATTTAAAAATCTTAACATTCATAAAAACACCATCCATATTGTCAAACTTGGAATTCCATTCCTCTATTGTTCCAATTCAGATCCATACAGCATACTAATGATTAAGTTTTAATGATTAATGGTTTTCAAGGGATAAAATAATGAAATCTCACATCCTAAAAACTGATTAACAATTATGTTTCAGACACTAAATTTAAAAACTGGAACTCTGATTTTCCACTTCAGTAATATACATTCGTTTAGTACAAGTTTTCCGTAAGAAACTTGTCTGCAGAGTTTAGTTTATTGATTTTGCATGCTATGAAGAAATTATTGCAATTGGACAGTTTACATATTTTTAATTATTAACATCATAAAATTCCCATCAAAAGTGGAAAATCTTCTCAAAATTGTGTACCTTACCTCATCTTATTTTATATAATATTTGAGCACCTCATAGGCTTTATACAAGATGCTAAAATGGTCTTTATTTAAGTTTTATGTGATTCTTAGATGAAAGGTGCTTTGATACTCACTTTGTAAATTAATGAAACAAACATCAGACAAATTAGAAGGCAAATATATTGTGGGTTAATATACATCTTTTAAAGTCTCATCAATGTTATCTTTTACATTCACTACATTTTAACTACTTCGGTATCATTGGATTCTGCCTCTTCAAACAAAGGCATCCTCAAATACAGGTGTTTTTCACCCCCCCCTTTTTTTTAACTGATTTATTATTGATCTTCCTTTCAGTCCCAGAAGTTTCCATGCCAATATGTACAGTGTATAAAGAATAAATTAGTAAGCCCCATAATTATCACATAATCCTCAGTTTTATAATTAAATAAATTAACAAACCCTTAGTTAACATTGATGGTAGAGATGTAAATTTATAAGAGAAGATAAAGGAGAGCAGAAGAGTTCATTTACAGTGTAACTGCTGTGATGATGATGACAGATTATTGTGCAGAGTTTGGCTATCCTCAATTATCAATTTCTCTGTAAGTGTGTAGGGCTAACTACCATATAACACTAACAACTGCTAGGCGATGACTCACACGTTAGTTCTCAGTACAAATTACACATTATCAAATGGGTGAACATAACTCTGCTTCAAGATAAAATAAGCTCACACTTTAGCTATATTTTCCCTCTACATCTTTAACTTAAGAAATAGCAAGGAATTAGGAAATACTAAGTTCTTTTTTCAGTTGTATCTCAAGGATTATTATTGAGCAAATATAATACATAGCTTCATTATAAAAGTTTTCTAGAAAGATAAATATCTATAATTTAATTTTAATGTTTTTATGTAAAACACATGCAAAATAGGATTAACACTTTGATATAGATGGTAACCATGGCAAAGTACAGTATATGATTTAATGGTAAGAATTTGTTCATTCAACATGTGAATATTTGATGTGCCTAGTATGAGTCAAATTTTAAAATATGACACTGGAACATGGTATTGAATTAGGATGAGCTTCCAAGGTGACATGTACCTGTAAGTACACGATGAGTAAACAAATATTTAAAACTCAGTGATGGCCTAGATAGCTGGATATGGGCCTAAGGCTTTACTTACCACATGTATAATGTTCCTGGTTTAACTTCCCTCACTGCTATTTTAAAAAAAGCAAAAGTAAAATTAATGAAAGGAGCTCTTATATTTAAGACACTCATCTCACTGTGCATACTCTGTTGCAATTTAAGAAAATTGCTGACCTCTCTTATTCACATATTGCCTTATAATTATTGCTATTGTTGATATTGCCAGTCTACTAAATTATATACTGATGTTCAAACCCATATGTTACTAATCTTGAAAATTTATTTTTGTCCCTTTACTGAAAGAAAAATGTTGTTGCAGATATAATTCCATGTCTCGAGGAGATATGAACTTAAATTATTGATGTGGGTCTCTAATGACAACTGTTCTGAGGTGCAAATAAGACAGATGGAAATGGCAAGATTGGTCATAATTCCTACGATGCTGCAATCACCAGCTGGAAAGTGTAAAGCATCCAATTTTCTCTCTGTTCTCAAAAAGGAGTACAACACTGATGATACCTTATGGACCTAAGATAAAAGAAATACTTATTGCTTTCAGTCAGATAGTTGATGATTAAACTTTGATTCATTCCCTAGAAACTAATAGTAAAGTACTCAGAGCATTTCCTAGTATAGTAATGCTTTACAATTATGATTTTATTATGATTCAATAAGTCATATGTAAAATGATGAGGGTGGTTATTAAAATGATTATAAAGATTTTCATGCATAAATGAACAGATTTAGTTCTTATTAAACATGCAGAATTCTATGGGAAAACTGTTTTAGACTGTTTTGACAGGCTTATATTATACATTTTAAATCATTTCCGTTCGGGTTCCTTCTTATTCTTCTGGCAATTTGATCTAAGATGTGTTTCATTTACACACACACACACACACACACACACACACACACACATACACACACATACACACTATTTTACCCTATAAATCTGAAATTTTGAATTCTTAGCAAAAATCAAGAGAAATAAAAATTATAGAGGATGGTGCTAAAAAGTATTTAGTAATGATAAATATATCAGAAGACTAGTTCTGAATGTGAATAATAGTACATGGGTGGAGTCAAAGACAAGCACAACATTGGCATGTGTAATTCAATGAGTCAGAGAATAGAAATCGGTTTGTTCAAAGCCAAGAGTTAATTTTAAATGTAATTAACCTTATTTTCAATGGACTCTCACGGAAATTCTTCAAGGATGACATTCATTCAATTTACAATGAGTAATAAGACAGATGTTATGGTATCAAGGCCATCGATGGTTTACATTATGATTAGTTTATTTATACTTAAAACATGCTCAAAATTTGTTGATGAAAATTTTCAAAGCTGCCATCAAAACTTTTCAATTTAAAGCTTACATAATTATAACATTTTGCTAGTCCAAGAATCAAATACAGGGTGATTGAAGTAAATTCTTTATTTATTATTACTATTTTAATAGATCTTTTTTTATTATGGATTCTTCTCTCATGCAATGTGTCTTTACCATAGCCTCTCCTTCCTTCACTCCTCTCAGCAGACCCCAGCTCCACTCATATCCAAATCCACCTGCTGTTCCGTTTCCCTTTAGAAAAGAGTAGACCTTCCAAAGATATCAAACTGGCATTAGAATATGCAATAAGACCCTCATTGCAAAGATGAGTGAGACAAACAGATAGGAAGAAAAGGAGCCCAAGAACAGTCAAAAGAGTCAATGACATACCCATTCTCACTGTTAGGAATCCAACAACAAAGCAAAAATCATGTTAAAGAACCATATCATATATGCACAGGACCTACAGCAGACTAATGCAGGCTCTGTGGTTGCCTCTTCAGTTTTTGTGAGCCTCTATGCGACCTGCTTAGTTGATTCTGTGTGTTATGTTGTCCTTAGCCCATACCCTCCTACAATTTTTCCTTCCCCTCTTCCACAGGGTTCCCTGAGCTCTGCCTAATATTTGGCCGTGAGCCTCTACGTCTACTCTCGGCAGCAGCCAGAGGAAGCCTCTCCAATAATGATTTGCTGAGCACAGATCTATGGGTAGAGCAAGGTATGTATTACTGGAAATCATTTCACTGAATTTTGGGGGTTTTTTGTTAGTCATGTTTGATTCTCTCCTAGCTCTCTGAGTTATCCAGATTCCAGTTCCTAGCTACCTAGGCAGTCTCCTACTCAGGCTCCCTCTTATGGATTGAGCTTCAAGTTAAACCAGTTATTGTTTGGCCACTTGCACAAGTTCTGTGCCACCATTGTTCCAGCACATCTTGCAGGTAGGACAAGTTGTGGGTCGAAGGTTTTATGGCTGGGTTGGTGTTTCAGTCCCATCATTAAAATCCTAGCCTGGTTACAGAAGATTGCCAGTTAAAGCTCTCCATCGTCCATTAATAGGGTTCCTTGCTACATCTTTGCTTGTAAGAATACATTAAGAATGGGAGTGAGGCTTCAAATACATTATAACAGTGGACAACAACAGTCCAGAGTAATCATTTTGAGGCAGAAACCTCTTAATATTCAAACCTTTACTATAAATGGTGACTGGCATATTTGCCATTATTAGTGATAATTCACTTTTGTCTTTTTACACTGAAAGCATTGGTTTATAATGAGTTGCTTTGCATAAGACAATTGTGTGCTTTTTATAATAGGCTGAATGAAAGCAAAGATCAAATCACACAAGTCACTGTATGAACAATAAAATAGGGTATAAAATATGACTAGTCACAATGTGGAAAAACTTATAGCTTAAAAATAATTATTACAATTATAAAACATTATTGTAATTTGATGAACAGTTTCTATAAAGTAATTTTGATGGTTGGTAATTGTCTGTACAATACCATAACAATACAAGTGTTGGATAACAATAATAGTCTGTTTCAAAATTATATATCAATTGTATTTTTATTATAATTTCACAAAAAGAGTAGTAATAAATATAATTAAAATATTTTAGATGAAGAGATTTTTACTTCTATGTTTGAGCCAATCAATAGAATTAGACTACTCTACTGCACATAACCATCCATAAACATATACAAACTCTGTCAGCTAGTAGTGGGTCACTGGTAGACTAATACTGGAATCCCCGAGAAAACGTCCAGTGCTTCCGGTGTGCCCTTGGTTGCCTCCACATGAAAAGAACTTCAAAACTATAATGCAGCACTCATGCACAGCTGAATCTGGAGCTGCCCAAGGCACAACCTAGAATTCAAAGGTTTAAAATTAGCCATCTCCCTAGCTGCAGAAAAATGAACAAACAAAGCAAATAAACAAGAACAACAACAAAACAAACATTGTTGGTGGGAATATCAATTAGAGCAGCCATTGAAAAAAAAAAAAAAAAAAAAAAAAAAAAAAAAAAAAAAAAAAACCTATGGAGGATGCTCAACACCTTGGTAAAGTTTGGATCACTTGAGAAATGTTTTCCAGTTGCAGTCTTGCCAGGTAAAATTTACACATTAGTACACAAGCACATAGCAATGGTTAAGACAAAATAAGACATATTCACAAACAATGCTAGAATGTCATCCTTATTGCTTAACAAGAACAACCTGTTTGTTATAGGCTAAATATAAAGTATTTTATCTTCCTATATGGATGTAGTGCTATTTCTAATATTTTTTCATTATTATTATTATTATTAGTAGTAGTAGTAGTAGTATTTATTGGATATCTAGTTTAGTTTACAATCAAATATTCATTAAGGATATGAGAAAGTCAAAATATATGATCTGAAAAAAATATGAGTTTATATATTGATATACATGGCTTAAATTAAGTCATCAAGGAGATTTTATTTTATTGTAGTTTTCCATGGCATCCCCTAACTTAAAATGAGATGTGTAATCACATCATCAAATGATTGATGTTGATTTATTTCATTTCACCTTAAAGACATAGGAGAGCAAAGTTGCTGTGAAACTTGCCAAGGTAGTATGCAAATAGCCATGAATCTTCAATACTTGGCAAGCATAAAGCAGAAACTCAAGAGTTATATGTAGCTGGTGTTGTGAGAACTCACTTGTTTCTAAACTTGTTTCATTCCAGTTGCAGTATATGACTTATTAAGAACCACTATTGTGGGATTAAAATTAAGCTGAAATTCATATAGCATAAGTTATAAAATGTTAGGATACAATAAACTCATTAGTCAAAGTTACTGAGCTCATTTTTCTGGAATTTGAATCAATAAAGAATTCAATAAAGAATGGATAGAGACCAAGGTTTTATTTTTTAAGAATGTGGAGAGATGTGTCAATATAAGAATTTTTAAGAAGCTCCCACTTCTTTGATAAATATTTCACCATTTCTGTTTGAATTTTAATACTAAGATGTCAGTAAAACTATTATGTAATTCTTTTCATCTGAAAAACCTGGGACTTTCTAAAGAGGGAAACAAAGACACATTCTGTAGGATTTGACCAGATCAAATGCAGTGAGAGAGATGCCAGGATAATTATTTCTGAAAAAATACTAGCTATGGGCTAGTCTGTAGAACATGCCACAACAAAGGATGACTTTACTTCCTTCCCCTCAACTTAGAGCCCTCAACTCCTTAGAGGTTTCTGTACATTCTTTTTACTTATTCCTTGATAAGATGATTGCAAGCATTTATACACACAAATCTAACACACTGTGAAAGTTGTAGTATATGTTTATTTTAAATATCATTTTCCTACCTCATTTTGTACTGCAGGTCTTGATAATATTCACCTCCAATTCCTTCCAAATCTACCCACCTCTTGGTATCTTCCTTTAATTTTTTTTTGAAACAACACTGCAGTAGTCATCTTGGTCCTCAGGTTCTTTCAGCCTTTCTGCCTGACCTTCCAGGACTATCCTAGAGCCTTGGATAAAGAGCGTATGCTGTAATTGTATTAACTGGGAGTAGATGTCTCAAGAAGAGTTCATCTCTGCAATTTGGAAAGTTGTGAATTTCAATAATGATCTCTGTCTACTTCAAGAAGAAGCTTCTTGAATGGTGGTAAGACCAACACTTAATTGTGATATAATAATAAATATTTAGAATATACTTAGATATTATACTTGTTTAGAAAAAAAATGGAATTAGCAAGTTCTATCACCTCACCAAGGTGAAGTAGTTGGCTAAAATTATAATGTTAGGCATGAAACCCTTACTATTGAAGGGGCCTTAAGGTTAACTAAGTGGAGTTTGATTACTCCCAAGATAAGAGTACTACTATTAAACTTCTCTGACCATCTGCTTTGCTTGTCATTGTTATCTATTATAGCTGGATAGGACTATTGTTTTTCTCCAATGATAGCTTGCAGGAAGCCTTTAGAAACTATGAGAGATAGTCCTCAGTGAGAGGCTTCCAGGTCAGGAGTTCAGAGTGATGCATCCAACTCCTGTGTCTGAAGAATGTTGTTTCTTTTAAATGGGTCATACTTTAATTTTTCTAAAAGGCATCTAGAACAAGAGCAATGCTGTATACTGTTTTAGAGGTCTCTTGTAATCTGCTGACTCATAACTTGAAAGGAGATTTCCCATGTTTACATGGCACTGAATTATTTGTTTGATGGGAGGAGAAAGAATCTTTGGAAATAGGATTGTCACTCCAATTGACACAATTTTAACTCTCAAACAATCTAGGCAGATACTCACTGGTAACCCAAGGTCTACTCCTTCCAGGGCAACAAGTAGACTGACTGCAGATCTCCACCTCTTCTGCTCTTCCAGATCCAGTCCTCTGAATCTCATCCTAAGATCTGTAGCAGAAAATATGCTGTGGCCCCCCTTTCTTCTCAGACACCATCTACAGTGAATCACAAAAAACTTTTCAAACCTCCCTTCCCACAATTCATTCCATTATCCCAGCCTCTAACCCTGGGAACACACCATCTGAGAAAACAAAGGATACAGGACCACAGAGAATTACCTACTATGCAGCACACAGCCACCAGACTCTCCTAAAGTCCAGGGAGGAAGCAAACTAGAGATGCAAAAGTCTCACACCCAATACAGATGAAACAGATACCATCACTCACACCTATGAACATCTCAATCCCAGAGGCCTAGATATCAGTGTAAAATCATGATCAATAACAGCCAGGACATTAGGTCTCCACTGGAGCCAAACAACCTTACCAGAGCAGGTATTGAATATGCCAACATAAGGTAAGCCCAAAGAAAGGATTTTAAAGTAGCTTGTATGAATATGATAGGTAATCTATAAGAGGAAATGAAGAAATTCCTTAAAGTACTCCAGGGGAAAAACACAATGGTAGGAAATGAATAAAACTCTTCAAGTCCAGAAAATGGCAATAGAGGTAATAAGAAAAACACAAGATGAGGAAATTTTGAAAATGAAAAATTTAGGAATGCAAACAGTACCTATAAAGGCAAGCTTCACCCACAGATTAGAAGAAGTAGAAGAATCTTAGGCATTGAAATAGAAAAACTGGATACATTCATCAAAGAAAATGTTAAATCTAAAAATTTTTAACACAAAACATTCAGGAAATCTATGAAATTATGAAAGAACCAAATATATGAATAAAAGAAATAAAGAAACTGTACTCAGATGTAAGTATTTTCAACAAAATCATAGAAAAAAATTGTAACCTAAAAGGGGAGATGCCTATAAAGAAACAAGAAACATCCAGAAAACCAAATAAACAAACCAGATAAAAGAGTTTCCTCAGCACAGAATAACATACTAAATGTAGAATGTTAAATCCTACAAAGGAAAAAAGACCAAATAGAATATAAAGGCAGACCTATTAGAATTACACTTGACTTCTCAATGGAGACCATAAAACACAAATGCCTAAAGAGATATGTTTCAGACTGTAGGAGACCACAGGTAGCATTCCAGACTACTTTACCCAGCAAAACTTCTAATCATCATAGATACAGAAAATAAGATATTTTATGAAAATCAAATTTAAATAATATTTATCTACAAATACAACCCCATAGAAGGTGATACAAAAAAACCCCTCCAACTTAAGGAGGTTAGCTACAACCATGAAAACACAAGTAATAAATTTTGACCATCTAAATCAAAGGAAGGCAGGCAGACACACAAACCCAGATGCAGCATTAATACCAACAACAAAGTAACAGGAATCAATAATTATTGGTCATTGATTTCTATGTTCTACTGTACTTATTTTATCAAAGAACCAGTTTGTTGTTTCAATGATACCTTGTATTGTTCTCATGGTTTGTATTTTAATGATTTTATCCCTGAGTTTGCCACCTACTCCTTTAGATGTGACTTCTTTTTTATGTTCTCAAAATTTTAGGTGTCATGTTGAGTTGCTAGTATTAAAACTCTCCAGTTATTTTATGTAGGCATTTAGTACTATGAATTTGCCTCTTAGAAAAAACTTGCATTTCAGTTTTATAAGTTTAGGTATGCTGTGGTTTCACTTTCATTCCATTAAGAAAGTATTTAATTTCTTTATTTTCATCCTGATCTATTGTCCTTCAGTAGAAAGTTGTTTAGTTTCCATGAGTTTGTAAGCTTTTATTGGGTCTGTTGTTGGTAATATCCAGCTTTAAACTGTGTTATTATACAATTCAAAAAGTTATTAAAATTTCTTGCATCAGTTGAGACTGACTTTGGATGCAAATATGTGGTCAATTTGGAAAAGTTCTATGAGATGTAGGGAAATATATATATATTATATATATATATTATATAATACTATATATAGTATTACATATAATATATATGATATATATAATATATATATATTATATATAATATATATTGTATACTATATATATAATACTATATATTCAATATATATACTATACATATATTCAACTATGTATAGTTTTGGGGTAAAATGTTTTTTAAATATCTATTATGGTCATTTGGTTAATAATGCCTGTTGGCTCTCACATTTCTCTGTTTAATTTTTTTTTCTTTCTAAATGACCTGTGTATTGGTGAGAGTGGGATGATAAAATCTCCCAATATCAGTGTGTAAGGGTCAATATATAATTAAAGATGTAGTAGTGTTACTTTTACAAATTTAGGTGCTCCTGTGTTTGGGGCAAGAATTGAGATGCCATCTTGGTGGAATTTTTCTTTGATAACTATGTAGTGTCCTTCCCTATCTCTTCTGCTTACTTATTTTTTTGTAGTGTGTGTGTGTGTGTGTGTGTGTGTGTGTGTGTGTGTGTGTGTATTAAAATGGCTACAACAAATTGTTTCTTGGGACTTTTCTTGAAATATCTTTTCCCAACCCTTTGCTCTGGAATTATGTCTATCTTTGATGTTGAGTTACCTTTCTTAGATGCAGAAAAAGCTGGGTCCTGTTTTTTGCATCCATACTGTTGTTATGGATGTTATTATGTGCCGTTATATTGGGGAATTGAGAGTATTGATATCAAGATATCTCAGTATAGGGTCCCATAGCTATGCATTATGCAGACAGATAGGCAGACAGACAGAGATAATTGAACACATAGCTGTAAATTCTAAATGAGATGTCTCAATCAAATCCCTCCCCTCATATCTCACAGAACCCTGAGGAAATAAGGACAGGCAAGAATAGGGGAGACAGCGGAGTTGGAGGACACCAGAAGAACTATAACCTCTAAAATGACCAGGAAAACCTAAGATGAATTCACAGAAATTTGAGGAGCATTAACAAGGCCTAAAAAGTTCTGTACCAGATCTTCAGCACATAGATTATAGCTTTCAGTTTAGAACCTATATGAGATTCCTAAATATGTGAACCAACTAGGTTTCCAATTCAATTTTTTAAATTATTTTATCTATTTACATTCCAAATGTTGCCCTTCTTCCTGGTCACTCCTCCATTATCTTTATCCCATTCCCCCTTCCCATTGATTCTGAGAGGGTTCTCTTCCATCTACCCACCCACTCCCACCTCATCCCACTAGCATCTCCCTTTCCTGAGGCATCAAGTTTCTACAGGATTAAAAGCATCCTTTCCCACTGAGGCCAGAAAAGACAGTCTTCTGTTACATCTGTAGCAAGGATCACGGACCAGCCCATATATGCTCTTTGGGTGGTGGCTTAGCCTCTGGGAGCTCTGTGGAGTCTGGGTTAGTTGATATTGTTCTTCCTATGGGGTTACAATTCCCATCAGCTCTTTCAGTCCTCATCTAATTTTTCCACAGGGGTCCTAACCTCAATCCAATGGTTTACTATGAGTATCTGCATCTGTCTCAGTCATGCTAGGCTCCTGTATGCAAGCACAACGTAACATGAGTTGGGGTGCCTGCACATGGGATGGATTCCAAGCTGGGCCAGGCTTCAGTTGGCCTTTCCCTCAGTCTTCGCTCCATTTTTGTCCCTGCATTTCGTTTAGACAGGTACAAATCTGGGTCAACAATTCTTGAACCATCTCACGGAGTTCATTAAGTTTTCTGTTGGTTTGGCTTATCCAACTTAGATAGGACAGCTTTTGCTTAATCTTCTTATGTTTTATTTCACAATGTTTTGTTATCACTTAGAAGCCTATTCTTTGATAATGAAAGATAGAAATGGAGGGTATCCAGATGAGTGCAGAGGTGGGGACGAACTGAGAGGAAGAAAGGGAGGGGAAATATATTTGTATTATACATAGAAATGAATCTATGTTTAATAAAAGTGGGAAAAAGTAAAACAAGCCACTAATTTGAGAAGGGGTTGGAGGGACAAAAAGAAGAAGGATAATATAATTATATAGTACTCAAAACAAAATTCATTAAAAAACAAATATTGTCAAGTGTTTCTTCTACAAAGAATAGAGTATTGAGTTGATAGTAAAACATGAATTATTAAAATGCAGTGTTTAAGGAATCAGTTTTAGATATATTCTGATCATATTCTGATAAATAACACTTTTTGATATAATATTTTATCAGTTTCTAAAAAATATCAGGTAAATATACCTTGCATTTTGAGTTTTTACTTCCAACTCCTCCCAAATTCTAGATCCAACTGGGCCAACTACTTACTCCCAACATGAAAAAAAAATCATTTTAATACTTTCAATTACACTCTATTCTTGATTTTTAAATTCTCAACATAAGATTAGATAATTGATTGATTATTTTGCAGTAGGCTAATCTATGAGTATCTCAAAACAAGAGGCAATGTCCTTATACTCAATATTGAAAATATCAGACACAGGAACCTAGTGAGCATGATACTCTCTCTGCTTAGTACATCATGTAACACTACATTAGGATAGTCACCAATGAATATGGGCATAAATGTATTGAAAAATAGAAGAATGGGCAAGAAGATAACAAAATTATTATTTTTTTGATCAAAGGTTATTAATCCATTTATAGAAAAGTATTATACAAGAAAAGACTTTATATAAGCTCTCGATATTCACTGTTTCTTCCTCCAAATTTGGAAAAGGCTCATAATTGTACATTCAAGAAGTACCTGATCCAGGATACAACTATAAAGTCAGTTTTCTTTTCTTCTTTTCTTGCTTTCGTTGGTTTTATTTTC
This sequence comes from Arvicanthis niloticus, assembly GCF_011762505.2. NCBI lineage: Eukaryota > Metazoa > Chordata > Mammalia > Rodentia > Muridae > Arvicanthis > Arvicanthis niloticus. The sequence goes on from NC_047659.1 coordinate 80,082,646, forward strand.
TTTTACTTTTGTGTGTGTGTATGTATGTACGTCACAGCATGTGTTGTGCATGCAGATGTGTATGGAGATCCACAGTTGTGCACATACATGTGAAGGAGAGAAGTTGACTACAAATAGCTCCCTCTGTTGCTCTCAACGTGAATGTAAAACTCAAAGCTGGAGAGGGATCTCCAGATACCATCCTATTTCTGTCTCCCAGCACAATTATAAGCGTAATTCTTGTTTTTATATTGGTGTTAGAGATCAAATTGAAGTCATTGTGTTTGTGTGAGAAATACAATATTGACTGAGTCATCACCCCTTCCTCTATAGAGATGTTCTTTTCTTTTTTCTTTTTTCCTTTTTTATTTTTATTTAAGACCTTTATTAACAGGTGCTTGTAGTTTGTTGGCTTTTTTTTTTTTTTTGAAAAAATCAAGTTGTAAACTATAATATATATATATATATATATATATATATATATATATATATATTACAAATTAAAAATGAAGTTCTTCAAAATCTCAACTTGACCAGATATAAAACAATTTAAAAACCATTAAAAGTGTATTGAGAAAAACCAGGCCCTTTTATTTTCTTTTAAAACACATTTGTTCTTAACAAAAGGAGACATCTTTAGGTAAAAATAATAATAAAAAAATAAAAACTCATGCTGCATAGATAATGCAGATAGTTCTAATGTTATTTGGTCAACGGGCAAAAAGCAAGCACTTAAGGTCTTCAGCTCAAATTTTTGTTCATTTCTTATTGCTGGAATTTCATTTTCAGTTCTTCTTGTTCGATGACCAAACCAGATGATGGTAGAGATAGCAAGCCGACATTTACTCAGCCCCGACCTGCTCAGCCTAGGGAGCAGACAAATTCTTAGTTGGTGGATCTGCTGCTTTTGTCTCTTTGCCATCTTGTGGTTTACGGTTCGCTGGGCTTCTGTATCAGTAATTGAAATTGTGGCAATACCAATATTGAGGTGGCTGCTGACCTTGGGTCTCATCTCCTTGATTTTCTTTGTCATTTTGATGTTTTTTTAACACATCTACATATAGTGTTTGACAAGGACCTCTGTTCTCTCTGTGCATATTTCTTCTGTAAAAGTCGAATACTTATATATTGATTTGTTGATATTAACAGCCCCTTTTGATGAACTCACTAGTCTTCAGATAAAAATGATTACTCTAAGTAGGGAAAATAAACATACTGGCAAAAGCAGTTGAAGAACACAAATACACTCAGTTCAATGTCTCAGCTGGATTTCAAAATATTTTCATTTTTTAATTAATCAGTCATAAAAGCAAAATGGTTGAGATGTTTCCTTAAATACATCTCTTAGAACCAAGATATTTTTTTCTAAAACAAAATCATTGTCCAGATACTCATGGAATATTCCATAATTTCCATACCTTTGCCAAAGCTAAAACAGAAGAGCCAGTCTAGAACCACAAAGGAATGGAATAAGGTAATGGAATATTATAGTAAACCTACATACCTATGTTACTTTAGGAAAACTTTGGGATAGCCTAAGACAGAGTTAGGTATTGTCAATAGAGATTATTTACTCTGCACAAGGGCAAAGCTTACTGGAATAAAACATATTTTCATGAGTTAAAGTTTAAAAGATGGATAGGTCATTCTAGTTTTATTTCTGTGACAAATACCATATAACCAAAAGCAAGTTAGGGAAGGAAAGTATTCATCTGATTCACACTTCCAGATGAGAGTCTATCATTAGAGAAGTCACAGCAAGAACTTCAGCAGAAACCAGAAGCAGAAATCAGAGAGGAATGCTGCTTGCTGCCTAACTATACATCCTAGTCTTAACGTTACTATTATTATTTTTAATAATGTATACCTATGTGTGTCTTATGAACATACATGTATATGAGTGCAGGTGGCCAAAAGCTGGAGAAACTGGATCTTCTAATGCTGAACTTAAGGGTGATTAAGAGTCGTTTAATGTAAGTACTAGGAATCAATCCAGGTCTTGCACAGCAGTAAATAAACTCTTAACCACTGAGGCAACTCTGAAGTCCATTGAGTAGCTTTCTTCTACAGGCCAGGATATCTGCCCAGCTAAGGATGCCACGTTGGGTTGCATCCTCCTACATCCATTAACAATTTAAATAAGCATTCATAGAAACATTTGCAAGTCAAATGATTGGGTTCATGCCTCAAATGAAACTTCCTTCTCACATAATTCTCGGGTATGCCAAGTTGTCAAAGTAAGCTAGAATGTGTGGAGAATTTATCAAATGCTAATTTGTGAGCCATTTTTTCATTCTGAATGGTTCTTATGAATATGTCTGAAATTTGCTCAAAGAACTAAAATCAAAGCGCTTCAAAACCTCAAAATATAAATATATTTTTGGGTTAAATATTTTTTTAAAGATTGCTTGAAAAGGAAGCCAAAGTGGCTTTGAACACTAGAGAAAATGATCAGGAAATCCTTTTTTACTATGATTTTTTTTTCACATTGAAATGTGAAATGTGGTAGGCAATCCCTGCTCTCCTCTTTTTCCAAATGGGCCCTATAATTATAATTTGTAAGTATATTTTTTTAAAAAATGGAACATAAAACTTCACACAAATAGGTAACAATTCATATTGATGTACAATTAAAAGAGCTAAAAAGTCTGTGGATGAAATGAATCTAGCTTTATCTGAGATTCTTTAGACATTTTAGATAAAAATATTTTCTGGTTGTTTCCTTCCTGACTATCTATGAAAAGTATCCTTCTCACAGAGGCAGGGACATGGGTGGACAGTGACATGGGCGCTTATTGAATTAGTGGCACATCTCCCTCTGTTTCCACCCTTGGCCACTCTGGGTTACATAAAACTAAAAGAGAAATAAAGAGCAAGTTCAGTAATTACTGGATTTTTAAAAGTCTTGAATATTAAGTAAAATTGAAAACAAATGGCAGGCCACTTATTAGTAACTCTGTTCTACTGCAAAATAATTTGCAATATTACCCACACATCAAAAGTCCCAGAGCACGGCTAACATATATAATGTTTGAGCCTCACATCGAAAGCATTTAATGCAATTGGTCCTTACTGCTGAACACCATCATTTTTCAGATGTTCTTACAGAAATTCAGATGTATCATCAGGACTAAAATAAAACCAAAAGATTCTAAAATGTTTACCATATTTCTCTAATAAAATCTGTAGTTTGGTTAGTGTTTAAAATTATAAAGCATTGTGGTTGGGATGTAATATATGAAGGAATAATAAATTAACTAATTAAAAACATAGAACACATTTATTACTTGATTTCAGATGCATGAAAGATCAAACTATAAATACTAAGTTGTTTGCTTCAAAGTGCACAAGTAGTAGAGAACAGTAGATCACAACAGAAGTGCAAAATACATTAACTATTACTCTTTCTAAAAAGAAAGTAGTCAGATTCAAAATAATGTACTATTATTACTGACTTGTCAGGTGTTATAATGAACAAATGAATGAAGAGATAAACAACACAGAGGGGCTAGAGAGAAGGCTCAGTGGTTAAAAGTGTTTACTGCTCACCCAGTGGACCTGAATTTGGTTTCCAGTACCCAGATCTGATAGCTCTCAAGTGCCTGTAACTCTAGCTTCAGGGGGCCAGATACCCACTTATGGCTTCTGTGGAGACCTGTACCCATGACTTATACATATACACATACAGAAAAACACATAATACATATAACAAGAGAGAGACAGAGATATAGACAAAGAGGGACAGTGACACACACAGAGAGAAGGACAGAGAGGCAGAAAGACACAGAGAGAAAGTGACTGATCTAGCAAAGTAATGGAATATAACTAGATGTTAAATATTTCTAGATGACTTAAAATTGCTAGGTGTAGCACATCTGTAGGTGGCAGCTTTTTTTTTTAGACATCAAATTAAAGATTCTGACAGTATGACATGTTATGACATGATAAGCTCTGTCATTCTGATTTTCTTTTCTTCCTTCTCGATCGGTTTTATTTAATAGCAAACACGAATTGTTTTGGATGCTATTGTAGCAATTTTCCTTAAGCCGATCAGTGTACAACAGAAAAGACAGAATGGCAAAATAAGTAAATTCAATTAAGCTGCCAGTGTAAGATAGGAAAAATTTATTTGGTTTAATTTAAATAAAAATAGAAAGTGTCAGTTTAGATAGTTTTTATGATTCCTTTTGCTGCCGAGCTGGCAAATGCTGAATACTAAAAAGGTATCTATAGATATCGAAGTAAGTCGAGAGTTGGGGAAATGACCTGATTCAGTTGTTTTCATTCTTTATTTTTTCTTTTTATTTTGGCTACAGAATCCTTCCCTGCAGCAAAATCTTACTCAAAAGCTGTGCGGAGAAGCATAGCAACAGAAATAGCAAAACTGATTTGTGTGAGAAGGAAGGTGGGAAGGCTCAGGTTATAACATGTCATGGTCTAGTACAAAAGTGATTTATTTTCTTGGACTTTTAAAAACCTTGTACAACATCAGAGCAGAGATATTTGAAAACAAAAATAAAGTCAGTAATACTGAAACTTGGGTCCTATATTCTGCTATTAAGAAAATAGATTTTGGTTTACATTTTATTTTTTCAAGGTGATATATTCACTGGTATTGTCTAAGAAAATGTTTCTTTGTTCTTTACCTTTATAATGTGCAAAATCTATATCTCTAAAAGAACCTCTTGAAATAGGAAACATAACAAAACTGCTGGTACACATACTGCGTACCTTCACACAAAGACTTATACTAGACGCTGCAGAAGTTAACCACAAAGTAAAATAAAAGGACAGATGTGAATGAAACAAGAATGATCTTTTAACCAATTTTATCCTTTAGCTGTTTGAACATCTGCCATGTTTTACATGCAGTTATACACTTAGGAAGTATTAGTTATCAAAAGAGAAAAATAGATAATTCTTCCAAATATCTTACATCCCATCAAGCATATATAGATTATAATTAATAACATTTCAACTAATATAGAAATGTGACTCAACAAGAGAAAGGGGTATGAGGAGGTAGGTGTACATGCAATTTCAATTAGGTGAATAGCAACAGGTCTTACTGTCAAAGTAAAAGTTACAGTAGCTTAAAATTATGTGGAGAAAACTGAATGGTAGAGCTCTCAGGAGAACACTACAGCTAGCAGTCAACATGGACAATACATGGGTTCTATGATTAAAAACGCATTTCTGCATTGGAGGATTTCAAGGGAGTTAGTATGGCTTAAGAGAGATAACAGAACCTGGGTGCAGAATTAAGAAGATGTAGAACAGACCTGGGGGACCATCATATGGCATCCATATCTTTCTCAGGTTGCATTTGTGATATAATGGAAAGACTTAAAGCATGGAGGTACACTTTTACTTTCACATTAAAATTTTTTTATCTGTTATGGTTAGATTAGACTGAGCAGTTAGAAGAGAGCAAGCATAAAATCAAGATAACTATTTAAAAGTCTATTTGCAATTTAATAAGCATTGGTCATTAGGACCAAGAGGGAATAAGAATTGGAAATTCTGTGTCTTTTGAAAATAGAGATATCAGAATTTCAATGCAATGCTTGAGTGATATGAAAGAAAGATTGCAGCTAAGGTTTTCTGCATTTTGGGATGGGTACCAGAAATCAAAATAATGGACTTGGCATGAAGTATGACTTGGCAGGAAGCTATCAGGAAGAACCTCATGTTAGCATATAGGAGGCTCTGGTGTTCTTGCATCAACAAGAGGCAACTCATCTTGAGAAACCAGATCTTTTGGGTTCAGACTCCATCTTAGAAAACCTTACCTATGGTAGAACTCAAGTTAATTAACAGGCCTATATCTAGCTCCTGTTTCCAGCTTACCCCCTAACAAAACTTATGTCTAGTACTAGTTTCCCAACAAATCTTCACCTCAAGGTTACAAGCCTGCCCTGACACTTCACTTCCTAACAACCACAAATCAGGAGTTAAGTTTTATTCCAGGAGACTGGGTTATTTGATGACTGGGTTATCATATATATATATATATATATATATATATATATATATATATATATGATTTGTTATAAGCAATGCTTGAATGACATGAGAGAAATATTGCATATATATATATATATATATTGTCTTCAAAGTTTAACCACTGTATCATCTCAAAGCCTGAATATTATGTTTTCTCAATTATTTTTAACTTTAAATGAACTAAGATACATTTCTGTTCCTTAAGACACACACACACACACACACACACACACACACACACACACACATATATATATATATAATTTCATATATATATATACATATGTGTGTATATATATATATACATACATATACACACATGACTAGCTCTCTTTCACAGTGAGCTCTTTTTCTGAAGAGATTAAATTCTCATTTTCCAATGCATATATTGTTTGTTTGCTCTTACTAATAGTTGCACACTTTTCAATATCTCTATTTCTCAATCCTACTAATCCTCCATACCATAGCTAATAGTTTACCAACCTTCAGGGTCCCTTACTAATCTCACATGAGAAAAAGTGTACTTCCATTTGAGTGACTGCAGCATTTGTCTCTGCCTGTCATAGCACACTTACTATTTCATCTTCTCAGTGGAGTTCTACTAGATTATCAGCAGGAATTAAAGATTAATAGGAATGAGAATAGCCACAGGCATTGAAAACTTAAAATTAAAGCAAACATTTTTAAATCATGCAGACATTTGCACATGTTTTCAGTTAAAACTTGCCTGTCTCTAATTTGTTAGTATTTTTGCATTGTTCATATGAGTTGTTCCATTTTCACTCCAAACTCAAGAAGCTGTATGAGTGGAGGATGGAGACTGACTAATAAGGGAATCACTTCAGAAAGAAGAGGTTGCTGCGGAGACTGTTTTAATTATGTGGGAAAGTGTGACCCTCAGAAATGAATCAAACCCCAAAACATTGAAAACTTATTGCTATTCATCAATTGTGCTTTTGCTTATTTTCTTTAACCTTCAAAAGGATATGTGTGGTAAATATTCAATAGATTCATTTTGAGGGGACAGAAAAAACTGTTCAAAGGTGAAATATTCTTCTCAAAGTCATACAACTCATGAGTTAGTACCTGGACTCAAGTATTTTAATGTCCAAATTCGTGGCTTTCCTTTATGTATCATGAAGAATCCTCACTTCTTTGTCTTTTATTTCTGCACTATGATGTCAGTTGATACTTTATGATTTTATTATTTAAATGCAATCTATGGCAAGTTCAAAGTTAAGTCCACACGTATGTTCTCCAGGGTCTGGAGCACTTAAGTTAACCCAAGAAATATTGTAATGGGCACCAACCATCAGAATAGGTTCACACAAAAGGTTCCCTGGCACCTGGAAACAATGAGGGAATATTCAATAAGCCCCATTGCTTTGTTGAGAAAGTCACCCTAACTTAGGAATATGATTACTTTTAATTTCATGTAATAAAATGGTTCCTAAGCGAGTAACTTGTTTTTATACTCCTTTCTAGGAAAGATCTCTAGAAGTACCAAATTAATTCTAGATGTTTGTTTTAATAAATCACTTTCAATGGTCTTGCAGAACAGTGAGTTCTGAAAGGAAGAATTTGTTCTGTCAGATCTCTAAAACAAAACAAAACCAAGCAGCAAACTGATAATTCAGGGAAAGTATAAAAATAGAACATTGCATCTCTCCTGAGCTCTAATATCACATATTCCCCAATTAAAAACAGAAACCTTCTGTTACCTCAAAGTCTCTCCATCAGATGCTGAGATAAAAATGAAATTTAAATAAAAAAAAAAACAGATTTTTTTTAAAGCTGGCATTGGTTATATAGTCAGAGTTGACTATTGTACCATTTTTAATTGGTTTAAGTTTGGTGCTAAGACTTGGATCAGTTGAGACTCATGAAAGTCTGCTATTTCCTCAAAACTCAAAAAAGATGTTTAAGTGAGGGTGTATTGTATGCTAAGTCCTCTGGCATATGATTGGGGTACAGGAGTAAAGGAAAAGAGTTCATCCATGACACTCTTAGTCTATTAGGTATGTGAGAGTGAGAAGTAGAGCATCAGTGTAGACCTAGCATACCAAGGCGAGTAAACTCCATTGTAATCGACAATACAAAGACAGAACACTGTAAGAGGAGTCCTATTTTATTTTTATTTTTTCTCATATATTACGTCCCGAAGCAGCTTCCCTCTTTTCCCTCCCTCTACTCCCACAGTTTCTCCAGGACCTCTCCTCTCCACCAGTTCAACCCCCCTGTTTTCCCTTAGAAAAGACCAGATCTCAAGGGACAGCAACTAAACACTGCATAACAAACTACAATAAGACCAGGCATGTAATTTCACATCAAAGCTAAAAGAGGGAACCCTGTAGGGAAGAAAAGGGTCCCACAAGAAGGCAAAAGAGTCACAGACAGCCTTCACTTCGGCTTTTAGGATTCGCACAAGAATACCATACTACTTAGCCATAACTTTTATGCAGAGGACCGAGATGAGTCTTGAGGAGTCGTGTTGGGTCCACACTAACCCCACGTTGGGGCGGCCACTGTATCCTGGCCCAAGGTCCCCGGGTCGGGGTTCAGCAAGAGAGAGTGAGGCCAGACTCAAAGAATGCAGACCAGACAGAGTGTAATTCAATCCCGTTTATTCTTCAGTCTAAGTCCTAAGTCTTGAGTTCCTAGTGCCTAATCCCTAGCTCCTAGTCCCTCCAAGTTCCAAGTTACTTCTTCCAAGTTCTCTTCCAAGTGCCTGCTACCTGTCTTCTCTCTGCTGTGTCTGGTTCTCTCCTTTGTGTCTCCCTAATGTCTGATGTGTCTGATTCTCTCTAGAGCCAAGTGTCTTCTACCTAATGTCTCATTCTCTACTGTCTGCCTCTGCCTTTTATATGTCTTACTTCTAAGCCACGCCTCTAAGTTACACCTTTAATCATGACCTTAGCTTTTGTCTCTAAATCTGATCTCTACACTTCTAAGTCATACTCTTAAGTCACACACCTTTAATCTCACGCACCTTTAATCTCACGCACCTTTAATCTCAAGGTATCTAAACCAAGATTATCAGAGTGTGCTCAGCTGTTGTAGGCTATTGTAATCCAAGTCACATGTCAGGGTATATGGCTCAAGATGGCTGCAAAGCTGATAGCCGCTTTCTGCTAAAAGTCGGCCCCTAACAGAGTCAGGGGAGGGATGATCAGAGGATCCAGAGAGAATTCAGGGATACTAGGAGAATACTGCCCACAGAATCAACTAACATGGACTTAGGGAGGCACCTGTAAACACATGCCCATGCCTCCTCAGCAGGAGAGTGGAACCCACTTCTGTTAAAAGGTGCCACTCTCCATGGCTTTGGCCAGTTTTCTTTCTCTCTTGAACTCTCTTTGGAATTCCTTTAGCACTTTTCCTGAAGACACTGAGCCCTTTCTCTGTCATTAGCACTCCTTTTCTTTTGCAAACTCTGAACCACTATCCAAAATCTGTAAATGAATTTCCAAATACTCTGGCTTTAGATATAATTGTCAATAGAAGAGGAAATGAAGCTATGTGAACTGAGCTTCTGGTTTTTTCATCTCAGCTTATAACAGAAACTATGAAAGGCAGAGGTAAGAAAGAGGTCTATATAAGGTCTGAGAAACAGCTTTCATACTGATGAGGATGGGAGAGAATCTCTGAAATCAGGCCTGTAAGAGGAGTACTTAATCCAACCTCAAAGTGAAGAAAAAACAGTAAACCCTCATGACATTTTCCACTGATCTTCTTAGCCTTAAGAATTTCATGTTTGGAGTTGACTCTGCTATTGCATCCTGCAGTGCTAGAGTTTGCCAAGATCTGATCCTGATCTGCAGATGCTGGAGCAGCTTCTACAAGAGCCCCCAGGACATCTGGATGCCTGCAAGGGATTGGATAATCTACAATGTGTTTCATGTCTAGAGAATACTGAATCTTCTGTCAGCCCTAACCACACACAGACACAAACAGACACACACACACACACACACACGCACACACACACAAACACACAAGTGAAGGAGAGGTCATGACTTGAGAGTGAGTCTGAGGACACAGGAAGAATCGGAGGGAGGAGAAAGGAGTAGAAATGATTTAAATACAATGCTCATTTGTAAAAAGTTCAAAGATAAAAATATAAAAATAAATAAAAATTAACCATTTTTCTGGATGGACCTGGATACACATTTCTTGTTTGATTACTCGGCCATTTAATGTCATTTAATGTTAAGGAGTGTGATTATAAGGGCACATTCTATGTGCATCAGGGACTGTCTTGTAGACCAGGAACCAAAACATTCAGACTTGAGCTTCTTTGACAAAGTGCATCTGGATTTTGGTGAAATGGCCTAAGCTTGGTCATGGACATTTGTGGGGCTTCAGGTGTGGAGCCCATGATGAGAGAAAGAAGGACAATTCATATTTAGCCTCTAGGATAGTTATAACATCTGATGGCCAGTATGTGAATGTTAGGACTCATGTTCTATAGCAGGCCACAGGTTATTTTGACTTTAGTACGCAGTGTTCTTTACTGACTTTCTTGCTACCATTGGATCCTGGCAGGAGCTAAGCTAGATGCTTAGTCTTTTCTCAATCTGAGAGCTAAACAATGTTCTTTGAATGCATTCCTTTCTCGGCAGACACAATTTAGAGACTTCATTTAAATTCCCTTAGGAATTCTGGCCTTTACAGTGAGCTGAACAAATAATGGGGATTTGGCTGGTGACAGCTCAGGAGCTGAAACAGGAAAAAGAAATAAGCCCCACTGGATTGTTTTGTCTGGAATATAGAACTTATCATAAAGCCTATTTACTGAACAAAAATTTTGCTTCCAGGAAGACCTGAAAGACCTGCGTAGGCATTTTAGTCATCTCAGGCTGCCGAACAGAGTACCATAGACTAGGTGAATTACTGTTCTCACTATCTAAAAGGTTTGAAGTAAAAAATCAAAGTTCAAGGAGCATTTATTTCAGGTGAGGCTTCTTTTTCAGATTTGGAGTTGGCTACCTGCCTACAGTATGCTCTTCGAGACTTTTCTCTGTACACTACAATGGAACATGAGAGTGCTGAAATCTGTTCTTACACACCAAGATAACTGTCTAGTCAATCACCATTCCCAGCTTACAGGAGGGATGGCTCCTAAAACTGTTAAATTGGGTACCAGGATTTCAAGAATTAATTTTAGATGGAGGCAGTTCAATCCATCATAGTCATCAATAATGATGCTGTTCAAATCTCTCACAGTTAAAATCATCCATCTGATCTTGTCCCTTCCTGCTTTCTGTCCTTCTGTCCTCTTCCATGTATCGCAGATGGATACAAGACTTTTGCATATGCTAGGTAATCATGCTACCACTCACCTACCATTAGTCCTTAAAACAAATGTGTTGTGAGGCATATTTCACTAAAATGTTCAGGCTGCTCTCAAAGTTGTCATGTTTCTGAAAGGCCTCACATTTTCAGCCCTGTTTCCTCCATCGTCCAGTACCTGGGGATAATGTCTGTTGTTGTGTCTAACCTTTGGTTTATCTTTGCTGAAATGAGATCACTGAACAAAACTTCAAAGAAATGGAAAACAAAACAAAATAATCTAAAGTAACAAAATGGGAAATGGGATGTCTCTTTGCATATGTGTTGTCCTGAAATTCTCCAGGAAAGGAGTTTTATAAGTTGACAATTAGTATACTCTTTACAGAACAGGTAAAGAGTTTCTTTCTTTCTCTTTTCTTTTCTTTCTTTTTCTTTCTTTCTTTCTTTTTTTTTTTTTGTTTTTTTTTTTTTTGTTTTTTTTTTTGTTTTTTTTTTTTGTTTTTACGAGACAGGGTTTCTCTGTGTAGTCCTGGTTGTCCTGGAACTCACTCTATAGACCAGGCTGGCCTTGAAATCAGAAATCTGCCTGCCTCTGCCTCCCAAGTGCTGAGATTAAAGGCGTGCACCACCACTACCCTGCTAAACAGTTTCTTAAAATCTTCTTTTTTCAAGAGTGCAAAGCCAGGGTCAATGTCAGCATAGCTACGCTTTCACATTTGCCTTCTGACCGATTTATATAACTAAGTCTTCAATAAGTCAGTACAATTCCTTACTCTCATGTCCTGTCTTTCTCCCTCCCCTCCTTCTGTTTTAACACCTGCTTCATATAGCCATATTTTTCTCTTACTCATTTAAAAGCAAACACTTTCTAAATTAATTTTTCCCTTTTTTATTTTAACTAGATAATCACATTTACTCTTAGATTAAATTGTTTGTTAATGCAATTTGAATGTTGTGTATAATTTAGGGCTGGCTACTGCATGGGAGGATGCAGCGAATCACCTTAAAGGCTAGCCAGTCTCTTCAGTGTGCCGTCTGCTCTAGAACATACTGTAAGTTTGTATCTGTAAAAATACCTCTGTTCTTAAAATGTGATCAAAATTCGACACAGCATGAAATTATGTGACATGCCTTCACAAGGTCTATTCGATATTATTCTAATAAAACAAGAGGGTTTTTTGTCTGTTTATTGTTTTTATTTTTAACTAATTGAGGTACTATTATATGACAGACCTTGGGCTAAAATAAAATATTGCCATGGCACAAACTACAATCCTTGATGAGAAAATTATAGTCTATCAGGGCAAATGAACACAAATATTTTCTGCTTAATTACAGACAGAATAAAACTAGATAGGAGTCCAGAAGATCTCATTAAAGACTGCAGGAGGAGCAGGATAGAAGGAAACTTATATTAATTCCATGGAGGCAAGGAATAAACTGTGAGTCCAATGAATGCTGAGTCAATGACTTATAGTAGATTTAGCTATTACATTAAATATGATTGAAATAGTAAAGATCATCTTAATATTCAAACACAAAAGGATTAGAAAACATATTCATTAGTGCATTTGTTTGTGTGCATGTGTGTGTATTTAAAAATATAATTTTTGAATGTTTTTCTACCATCATTAAATAAAATATTTCTTTAAAGTAACTATTCCATGTGAGACATATATGAATATGCTGCTTTGATATTTTATTAGGCATCTTTTAATCCTTCATTAATTAATCTACCAAAATGATTGAACTTTACTGCACATGCTATTATATATAGAAACTCAGAGCTAACATAATAATGCCTCCTCAGTGTCATTTAGAGATGAAGTCCCAAGCTAAAAGTATAGAGAACTTCCCAAGCTAGGTCAGTAAATGAAGAGATCAAGGCCAATGCTAAGGCTACATATTTGCCTTTTAGAATGTGCCAGTTCCTTTGTATGACATCATTCATTCATTAATCCACTCATTCATATATTTAGAGACAATCTTCTTTAATCCAGGTTGTTTTGAAATTGCTATGTAGCCAAGAACGATTTAGAACTTCTGATCATCCCGTTCTGTCTCTCCAGAGTGTGTTAGTATAACAGATGTGAGCCATAACCAGATTATGGGTATGGGGTGCTGGGATAGTTCCCAGGGCTTCATGCATGCTGAGCAAGCATGCTGACAACTGAGCTGCATCCCAGCTCAAATTCTGCTTGTTAGTTGAGACTTAAAAGTGTGCTGCTCTGCTTCCTGTCGTGTTTTATCTTATGCTTTAGGTGTACTAGGTCTTCTTTACTTTAAAGGTAAGTAAAGGCTATGGGATGTGTGATTCATTCTACCTGGTTTTAAACCATGTCTTTTCCTCTCCTAACATCTTAAATAAGTCTTTCTATTTTGTACACTTGAAGCATAAGGATAATAGTCATTATTCATAGAGTTATGAGATTTAAACAGATTTATTCATATTACATAACTGCTGCACAACAAATTGCCAAAAGTAACTAGCACCCAGTTTTTACCTCACAGCTCTCTTGATGTTTAGGTCAGAGGTGTGGTCTGTGACGACTTGTCCTTTTGCTCTGGGAAGCACAAGGCTGAAATCAAATAAGTCAGATTGAGTTTTTAATAAGAAGATGGAGACAAATGTACTGGTAATCTTTTGAGTTTAGTTCAGGGCTACTGATTCAGTGTCCACTACAGTTTGGGTTGGTCTCACCTCTGGAGGACTTCCAGACCCCTGACACATTCCTGATCTACATCATCTTTCCATTACCATGAAGTATAAAATAATTTTCCTGCTTCAACTCTTTGGGTTTCTTTAGTGATTAAGAGAAAATTTTGCCTTTTAAATGTTTGTGCATGTTGTCAAACTCAGAAAATAAATAATTCTATATTAATGTCACAAGAGCCATAGGCTATAACCTAATCACAGAAGTAAGAGCCATCAAGGTCACAATCCCTGTCACTATGTAGGATGTGTATGACAAGATATCAAGGTAGAAAGCATGCAGAAAATTTACCACAAGCAAGTTCATGATTAAAGTCTGTTGGGGCAATTGTGGTGAATAAATATGCAACATTTCCCATTATTTAAAATCATCAGTATAGAGTTAACATGAAAGGAAATGACAGATGTTTATTAATCAGTTAAAAAAATTCTGAATGAAGGCTGAAATGCTCAATCAGGGTGCAGCAAAGCACAAGTAAGATATTGGCCAAGAAGCAACTTTACATAACAAAATCCAGAGCTGCCTGGTTACTCCCATCAGTGTGCCTAGCCTGCCTTCTTCTGGTGCTTTAGAGAATGGCATGAGGAAAAATAAAACCATGTTAATTTTTTTTTTTTTTTTGTACAACTATCAGAGAATATTTGTTGATTTTAGATTTTTATTTTTAGTAGTTCATTCTTTTTTGGCATCACTAACTACGACATCTATGTTATGTGATGTTTTTTTAATAACGTGGAAGAGAATGTTTATTGTTCATTATGCTTGTTATGGCTCAATCTTTCTGCAGTGATAGTGTCGATCTAATTAATTACATAACTTACAGCTGCTCCTAAGCCTCATATGAGAACACTGGGTTGGCTTAGCAAGCCGGCACAGTGCATTCTACATAGTCGTGCCAAAAGTTTGCAAACATATGGTAAACTTCTTACAAAGTTACAGCAAGTTAAATATTTCTTAAAAACTTCCTGATGACATCTTATTTTATCTGTTCACCCTCGTTGCTGGTTGGCTATGTCTTTAATGAGACTGTTGTATTTAAGCAAATACAGGTATTTTTTGTAACTGCCTAAATAGCTCCTTGCAATGGTTAATACTCATTGTTCATTTTAGAGGATGTAGAATCACATCTCATATAAGCCCCTGGACTTGCTTTTCAAGGTTTACCCAAGTAGACTTAATCAAAGTGGGAAGATCTACCTTACTTTTGGGTGGTTCCATTCTATGGGCTGGGGTCCTGGAATATGTGAAATAAAGAAAAAGCTAGCCGAACATAAGCATCCAGGCTTGTTGGCTTGTCGGCTTGTTGGCTTCCTGTGGATTGATGTGGTGTGGCCAGCCAGCCTTCCACTTGTGCTGCCATTCCCCATTGTGGTAGAATATATCTATCTTCTCAAACTGTAAACTAGTATTTTCTCACAGAAACAATACAATTGATTATGTCCCGTCAGGACACTTTCATTTAGTATATTTTAAATTATGGAAGGTAACTTGTGTGGTTTTTGCCTCTGCTTATTTTTACCAGGATTAGTAAACCATATTGATGTAAAACACAATCTTTCCCTCAAATAGAATACTGGCTAGCTAGTCCTAAGCCAATTTTTAGTAGTCATTGTTCAGGTATGCAGATTTGGGTTGCCCTAAGCTGCATATTCTGTTATGAAGGTGATTTATAAACACAGTTAAAAATTAGTCGTGGGTCAGTGCATTTACCGAATGCATTGGTAGGAACAGTAGGAAGTTAGGTTAAAGCAAAACAAGAAAAAAATCAACCTCCACTGGTTTCTGACAGTACCTGAGGAAACTTAGTGTTTAGATTGGCATATGCTAATGGTCCCCTAAGAATATCTTCTAAATGGTTTACTCAACAGTCAAGCATATTAATTCAGACATATTAAATAGTTGATAAATATCTATTAAGAGGACGAAAATAGCTCATGATAATTTTGGCTTTTGATTGGTAGCATTCCTGCTATTCAGTCAATCAGTCTATTGGAATCTTTCACTCAGCATGACCACTGAATATTGAAACACCTGCTTAATTCTACTTCAATTCCTTAATTTAATGTTTTAAGATGAAAACTCTATTATAGGGGCTCTATGAGTATACTGTAACCACAGGATGAAAACATAAGAATTACAAAATTAAGTTACTAGGCACGAGGAGACAGATTACAGAAAAAATAGGATACTAGCCTCAGATTACCCAGAAAATCTCCTTATTCATTTCCGTAATTTTTCCAAAATACAGTAGGTGGTTTTGTGTTTTCATTGTGGGTAATGAAGTTTGTATGCTGGTGCTATCTCTGTGTTGGTTCCAGTTCATTGAATGGTGTTATTTGAATTTTGTCTGCATTTATTCCTAATAATTAATTTAAAGAAATTCAAAATAGATGAAGCTAGTTTTGTAGACAACAACCAACACTGAAAAGTTAACTGCTCGTACAAGAAACCCAGTGAGTTTAAAGCTCAGAGAAAGGGATTGTTACTATTGCAAGCAGAAATATCTAGAACAATCCTTTCATGGAAATTGAGTCTCAGATAAATACCTGCTACTTTATTATAAACCTTATTTTCATTTCTTTTGAAGGCAGGGAAATCTTTTAGGCAAATACTATTTTATAACATGTCTTCCTGTCTTTAGTCAATAATTCCCCATCAATAATAATTAAGTGTTAAGTATTTTTTTAAAAACTGTGCAAGTTCAATAGAATTCAACACTTTTTATGCAAACTAGAGTTCTGGATATTAAATGCCAGGGCAGTGTGGTTGGGATGTTACAATTTATTGTCTCTAGTGTTAAATTTTCTGATGTTGTACCTATTGATGAATTTTACTGCATGTAAAAAGAAAAAATAAAGTTACTAATATGATAATCTTAGAGGGGGTATATATCTGCCATTATTTAGTTGGTCCCAATGTAGTCAAGTGGACCCTTTAAAAAGCAAAGGAAAGCAGAGAAGTATAGAGAGCAAGAGAAAAGGAAAAGGGGGAGGAAGGGGAGGATTGGAGAAGGGAGAGTGAGAGAGAAAGAGGAGAGAACATGAGAAAGAGAGACAGAAAAGAAGGAAGCAGAAGATAATTTAGAAGAAGGGCAATTAATTCAAACCATGTGCATGTCTTGACTCACCAGTACTGGCTTTACAAAGATGTCAAGAATACAGGGAGAACTTCAGCTTTCAGAGACTGGGAATGATTCCAAGAAGGCATTGTTTGGTAATACAACTACACTGAACTGTATTTAGCCAACAACGTTAAGGATTATGAGAATAGATTGCCTTCTAGAACAGGGGAGATATTTTAACCTCTTGAGGCAGATTACAGAAAAATTATTCTGAACCTATAAAACACTGACCTAGACTACAAGGTGTGAAACTGGAGATCTGAAGCTTTTGGTAAGTGGATGCTAATGCAGTACACAGCCATGGAGAACTCATCCAATAGGTTTTTAAGTGATTTTCATAAGAGGATTAGTTGGAATACTTCTGTGTCAGTCTCAGAGACCCTGAGAGCTTGGGCTGTCTCAATACAAATCAATGCTATACATAGCTGTTCCTAAGGAGAAAACGTGAGTTGACCTCCTAAAAAAACACACTGCAGTAGCCTTTCACCATTTGTGAGTACTCAGCTCTGCTGCTCAAAGCGCTGATTATCCTCTCCAAGATGAAGAGGAAGAACATGTTTTCTATGCTGAATAACAGGCTGTCTGTTTTCTTCCACTCTGCCCTGCACTGATATCTGTCCAACTGCTTCCTGGACTATTCTTGCGGCCCATTCTCAAGCTTGGCTATGCATCTATCTTTCTTTCTTTCTTTCTTTCTTTCTTTCTTTCTTTCTTTCTTTCTTTCTTTCTTTCTTTCTTTCTTTTTTCACTCCAAAAGGATCAAAGATGAGGAAAAGAACTTGGGCACCCATTTGGTGACATGGTGTTTCTAGACACTAAAATGTGCAGTTGTGTAAAGCAAGAAAATATCAATGACTGTTTGAATCCAGAAAGAAGGTAGTAAATTTTTCATGAAATGAAAATACACAACACGTTTACTAGTGTAAAGGTATCTCTAGCATTTATGTTCCTTCAATCATTTGATCTTACATGTAAGTTGTACATAGACATAGTCAAGGTTTGTATTTTGAAAATATCATTTATTATCATTTTTTGATTAGTAAACTTCATTTATTATCTGTTTAAATTTATAGAAAATGAGGCATTGTAGGGAGTTACTTGTGTTACTGACCTGAGGCCCATCTCCAACCTCTTTCCCAGTATTTCCATTATTAATACCTTACATTAATGTAATATGTCTCTTACAATAGACCAATATCAATACATTTTCATTAAGTTCCATAGTATAAGTCTTATTTTTGTAGTGTGCAATCCTATTTATTTTGGCAATATACTATCATACATCCTCTAGTGAGTGTCATCAAGAACACACTATCATATTCAATATGGATTCATCAGTAATGATGTCATAGAACAAACCTTATGTCTCCTCACATCTTTATATCTCATGCCTGTCATTAAGTCCTTTTACAATGACTATGGTTTTGTTGTCTGCTTTTTGCTTGTTTGTTTAACATTATCTCTTGTTCTTTTCCTAAGATGTCATATACAGTGCATGGCCTTTTCATATTATTTTACTGTATGTTATTTGAATTTTCACAGGTTAATTTGTCGTTATTATTATGTACCTCACTCTGGGGTTTTGTTCAGTACTTTCTGTTATGTTCTGACCATGTAGCTGGTCTGGTTCTCACCATCACTAGCTCGGCTGGCATATGCTGTAGTAAACACTTTCAGGCAACATCATTTTGGGTGTGGTTTCTCTTCTTTTTTTTGTGGAATAGAAACATAGTGCTGTGGGAAAACATTTGCAGGTTGAGGGGATTTAGCGATAGAGCTCCTATTCAGCTCTTAGTCAGTCCACATAACCTTCAGACTTTGAGGAGAAGAGAATTACTTGGTTAGGGGTGCTCACTCTGTCACTGTGCTGGAGTGTCCCTCCTCTGTGATGAGGGTGCCTTGTGACACCCAACTGGAGTTAACCAAAGTAAACAGGCTCTAGCCCTGTTCTAAAATCCATCTCTCATGTCTCTCCCTTCCTCCCCCCACCCTGTGTGTATGTGTCTACATTTATGTGTATACATATGTTTGTGTGAGAATTTGTGTAGAGGCAGGAAATCTCTGACTGTTTGCCTTGAGATATGGTCTCTCAGTGAATCTGGAACCCACAAATTTTCAGCTAGGCTGGCTGTCCAGCAAGCCCCAGAAATGCTGTTTGTCTCCACAGAGCTAAGCTTACAGGTGATATACGCTAATGCTTGAATTTTTACATGAGTGATAGGGTTCTAACTCAGACCCTATGGTGGTGCAGCAGGCTTTCATACCCACTCTGCCATCCCCAAATCTCTGCTATGTCTTTCACTGAGCATAGAGCTCACTAGTTGGCTAGCAAGCCTCAGAGACCATCCTGTCTCAGCCTTCTCCATACTGAGACTGTAGATGTGTACCAGAGAGTCTGGCTTCCCTGTCAGTGCTGAGGATCTGACTGACTCAGCTCCTCCAGATTGCACAGCAGATGTTTTACCAAATAAGCCAGCTCCCCAGCCCCTAACCCTACTTCCTAATAATTATAAGGTTAGACTATTAGTTTGACATTTATATTTAGATCTTTAAAAAACTACACAACATTGGGAGAAAAGAGTATATCATATACTGTCAGACCCTCAAAAACTCTAACAAAAAACTGAAAATAAATCAGAAAAGCCAAATCATTCACATCAAACCGAACAGTTGGCAGGAAGCAGAGCCTACAAGTACACCTCAAATGCTGAATGTCTTAAAAATCTTCAGCTTTCAACAATACAAATATTTCACTCAAAGATCATCTTAATAACTGTCTGTAGATATTCATCATGATGACTAAGGGAACATGGGCATTGTCTTTAAAATCACTTTAAAAATTTGCACTCAGCAATGTAAAGCTTATTGTTTGCAGTATGCTCACTCGTGGGAAATACACAGTGTAGAATGTTCTTGATCTTCCTATGGCTCTGGATCTTCTTAAAATGGAGGGACAGTGTCTTTTTAGTTTCTGAAGGTTTAGATTTGACTTCTACACTACCACCTGGTTCAGTGGCTATGATCCTGCATTACTTATTCTCATTTTTATACTTGGGCCACCTTCCCTATAAAACCACCCCAGAGTACCAATTCATGCCACAGAGCACCCTTCAGTGAGGATATGCATAATGCAGATGGGGAAGTTTATGCAGGGGAAGAGGGTGGAGTACAATTAAGGATTTTATTACAGGATTTCTCCGAGTCCTTGATAAGTTATTCTATTTTAATTTCCTGAAAGGGGGACATAGAATAAAACATTTCTCAACAGTGTTTTCAACATGCTTCTGCCTCCTCTCCTTACAAAATGATCTCACAGCCTTTCAAAAACAACTTAGAGAATGCTGCTTCATAGTGAAATTATCATTTCTTTTGATGGTGCCATATATTTTCATCTCCTTTCAAAAGAGAAATGAATTGAAACTCTTAGTCCTGGTGACTTTTACCAATGAGCCATAAGAGACAATTTAACCTTGACTGCCCATACATATAGTGCTGACTATAAACATTTTACAGACATCTTATGGATTTAGATCATTGTTGTATCTCTGAGGATGTGATGACCTAAACATGGCAAAGAAAATTCCATTGTCAGGTAGCACAGTGAAGCAGTTTAGTGGGAGATATTGGAACACAAGTCCACTTTTGATAAGCCTTTGTAAATGAGAGAGCGTAGTCAAGGAGTGAAGCCATCCTTTGCAGCCCTTCCTCCATCGTAGCTTCCTTCCTAAGTGAATTGCAAATTCATTTATAGACGCTAGTGGGCACTTTGGAAGGTATTTTATTGCTTGCTAACATCAATGTCCATTTTCTATGTCAAGCATCTAAAAGCTGGTCTGATAAAATCCAGCATCAATTATCATGCAGGTTAAATCGTTTAAGTCATATCCGTACTGAGCAAGGTTTTTTTGAATTTTGTAAAAGGCATTTTTCTTTTTAAGATAAAAATTATCCAGACAATATCTGAAGGGTTCTTAAATGGGAAGCCCAATTTGAAGCAGATAAAAGGCAGAGAGAGTGTGCATCAGGGATTATACTTTGAAGGTCTGTGTTTAATACATTCCAAACACATTTGCTGTTGATATATCATATCAACTATGCTGTCAGTATCTATTAACTGTGAGTAATATTAAAGGTCCATGGACTTTCTATTATGTGAATAAATTCTTCCTTTTTATCCATATATCTACCTATTCATACCTATAACTTTGAAATTTCCTTATATAGTTAAGATAAATTTGAAGAATTGTTTAAGGATTGTGCCTTAGGGAGATTATCCTGGATTATCTGTTTGCATTAGTAATGCAAAGCACAGGTTCCTCTTAAGAAAGAAACAGGATGAGTCGGGTTTAGAGAAGGTGACTCTTCTCTGAAACTGAAAGTGGTAGACGGATGGATGCTCTGAGGTTCTCACACAAAAATATAAATGACCACTATAAACTGAAAATAATGAAACAAATGACTCCATGTATTTGGAGATAATCAGCTTTTAAAACACCTTTAATTTCTTGAAAATGAATCTAGGCTTCTGACTTCTAGATGTTGTTACAATAGCCACAAGACACTAACCCAAGTTTCAAGGCTCTAAGCCCCTTTACACACAGGCCCTTGGTACATAAGGTAGGCCCAGAACAAACTTTGGCATCAGAAGCTTTTGCCACTAGCCTTCGTGCTCTCTTGCCCTATTGTCTACAATATTGCAAAAATATCACTGAGACCTTATTCACATACATATTTAAAGGATCAATATAATATAAAGTTCATAATACCTGGTTTAACAGTCTAAGGACTCAAATATTGTTTGTTTTCCTTATAAAGGAATCATAGACAAAATCTCTATAAGAAGACTTCACAAGTCATTAGCTTAGACTTTGACCCCAACAGTCCATATTCCATGCATTTCCTATATAAGTATTTAGAATGTATCTACATGAGGCCACTCTGTGTTTTAATACTCTACAGGTGGTCCCTTCAAATTATTGTAGTGGGTGGCATGTGCCAGTACTTATGCTTGGAGAGCATGCATTGCTCTTGAGTAGTGAACTAAATGAAGACCAGATATCATTAGCAACACCTTGTTTTTCAGAGAGGTGTTGTTAACCCTTTCCATGATTAAAGGAAGACACAATCTTATTCCTACTTCATTTGACATATAACTTCTATAACAAATAGCTGACATATTCCTGGACCACTTGACATAGTCTAGTGAGGAAAGACAATATCATGTAAAAAATAAATGAACAAGATATACTGGAGTGGTAAAACTGAAACATAGATATCATGATGATAAGGAAGCAGCCACTGAATGGCAGACTCTCTGATGGGTTAGAGATTTGATGAACTGATACCTAAAGGATAAGCAGGGTCAGTTATAGGTAGGAGGAGATTAATGCAAAGCAGTAATGATTGGCACATTTGTGTGAAGAGCAAGTGGTCCTCAGTTCTACTGAAGCATAGGAATAGAAGAAAGTATGATTTATTAGAGATGCTGGTCACCTCTGAGATATGAACAGATTGGTATAACAGTTAACGATTTTGAATTCTTTATGAGCCATAATAATCTTTTGGAGGACTTTGAACAAATAAATTAAATTCCATGACTCATGCCCCAAACTATAACAATGGTTAACACATACAGAATGCAGGTTATAGAAGGGAAAACAGAGAAGGAAGGCCTATAACTGAAGAAATTTGCCAGCCAAAGACAATGATGGATTGAACAGTAGTGAGAGCAACATATATGAAAATAAATGAAATTCTCAATGTGTTTTAGAGGTGCAATCAAAGTACTTCCAGAGGAAGGGTTTATATCAAGAGAAAGTAATAGAAATGGATAGTGTTTCCTAAATATTTGTAGCATACAATATGAGAAATATTGTTTATTTTAAAGATGCCAAGACTTTTTGAATCATAAGGTTTGAAAAAGAAAATTGAGTTCATTTTTGGTGAGTTTAAGTCTAAGAGATCTATTAGTTATCCAAGTGGATATAGTTGTAAATTAAATTTCTGTATCCATTATTCACAGAATTAATACATTTCATGACTAAGTAAAAAATTACAGATTTTGATTAAGTATTTAATGGGAATAAATGTTAATACAATTTACTCTCACTTGATTTTTTTACTGTCACACTAGGATAGCAATATACTGGTGTGAGTTTTAGTTTATTCCATTATTTTGAACTTCAGATCGAATGTTGGTGTGTTTTTGTTCGTTTGTTTTGTTGGTTGGTTTGGTTTGTGTGGTGATAATATAGAAATATTAGTCTCCAAAATAATATGCATTATCTTTTATTAATGAATTATTTTATTTAATCCTGAGTGTTGCCCCCCATCTTCCCTCTCAGAGTTCTTTTTCCCATTCTCCCTCCCCTTCACCACTAAGATATGCATTCTCAAAAAATAAGAATCCAATGAAAGCTGCAATAACATATATTATTTTGTTCTACTGCCACCTAGTGGCATCATTCAAATTTAGTAAGAAAATAAGTTCACAATGGAGATAAGTCTTTAGACTATCAGAGAACATTGAATCCCCTATCCCTTCCTCATTTCCCCTGGACAACATGGCATTTGCAGAAAAACAGTGACTCAGGCCTATGACTCGAGAACTACTACTCCAAATTACTCCAGAGTCGTCATTTGCTTCTTTACCAAAATCTACACTTAGACATCAATTGAGTTTTCTTCAAATTATGCTTAGCTATTTATTCCAGTGTGTGTGTGTGTGTGTGTGTGTTATGTGTGTGCATGCACACGCACACACATACTCGCACATATGTGTGCACTTATGTCTGTTTATGTGTGCACATGTGAGTGTGAAAGTACACTTGTGTGAGTGCATGCAAGAGCTTGCAGATTCTAAGGTTGATGTCAAATGTCATTTTCAGTTGCTATTCAGCTTATATTTTGAGAAAGAGTCTGTCACAAAACCTGAAGGAAGTTCTTCTATCCAGCTAGTCTTGCTGGCCCATAAGCCCCAAAGAGCCTCCTGACTTACCTTTTTACAGAGAGGTACAGACAAGCGCCACCAAACCTGGCATTATCCTGATGTGCTAGGAATCCAAAGGCTTTTCCTCTTGTTTGTTTAGTAGATGCTTAACAACTGAGTCATTGCCTGAGGGTCTAAACTTACTTCTCTGAAACCACCCCTTAGAAATGTAGGTAGACTATTTTGTAATAGTCCTTTAATATTTTTCATAAAGTTTCTCAGCTCTTGAACCCAAAGGGGTAATGGATTTTGTTAGTATTATGAAGAAATATTGAAAAATGGATAAAATCCAGGCAATATCTTACTGAACATGTCTCTTGGGGATTGGGGGAGTTGTGATTGAGAAAATCCTAGATGTGGAGATGACTATCTAAGAACACTTTTTTTTTTTTTTTGCATGCAGTGCACCTGTGATTTTATTTATAGCTGCGGTTTAATAATCATGTAACCTTGAATGTGTTTCCACACTACCATGTGCAGTTTTTGGTATAGAAATCCAACTATACATGGTTACAGTTTGGGGGATTTTGCAATTTTTCAAATGTATCAGAAAATTAAAAATATCCAAGTATGACAAAAACAACAGATTTAAGAACCACATGGCACTGGAAAGATGGTATAATACATTTACTAATCTATTGGGGAGGGGGAGGGGTGTGCCTTAACACAGAAGAGGCCACAGTGGAAAGCAGAGGAAGACAGTCAGCAGGCAGGGATACGTAGAGAAAAATATGATCTTGATTCTTTATTCTGGATTCAATTGAAAGAACAGACAAAGCAAAGACAGAGATGCAAGATTGTCCAGTTTGAGTACTGTCAGCGGTGTCTAGAAGTCACCCATAGTTGTTTGATTTCTGGTTTTGGGGTGCAGAAAAGTATTAGCTGTGCAAAGACACTGTACAGAGTGGATCTGGAAGTGAAGCCTAGGGGTACGTTCATGTGATTCCAACTAGTAAACAGGTTCAGGGGTCCTGAGCTGCATAGTGAGTTCAAGGCCAGATTTAACAATGTACTGAAACTTCCTTTAAAGATTAAAAAGATGCCAAGGATACCACAGCTCTCAGAAGATCTGTGTCTGAGAGCCAATGATGTTTTACTGAAGAAAAAGTTCACATCCTCGTTTACTCCTTAGAGGGTGAAAAACAAGGGCTTTATCTGGTGCACTCAGATGCTAAATTCAAGTCAATCACATGCTCCTCTCCATCTAAGTTTGCTTGGCTGTGATTTACAGAGAAGGACTCTGAACTTCTGGCTTCTGAATGGCACTTCTCTATGTGAAACTATGGAAATTGAAAGCCTGACTGAGTACCCGTCAGTAGAGGGGATGTTGGAGGTTTGCAGCACTGATTTTAGCTTTGGTGTTTATGTAGTTTTCTCCTGCTACCTTTAGTTACACTGGTGGAATTTTTGAATAGATGAAGTTGCTTTTGGTCAAGACTGTGATTATAATAGGAATGGAGTAAATATACAGAGAGAGTCAAGAAGATTGAAATATCTCCAGTACTGTGAACATGTAATGAAACTGTAATTTAAACTGGGCTAAGAGGAGGATAAATATGTGAGGTGAGTGAAGCAAAGGCAGGAGCGTCAGTACTGAGCCAGTAAGCAGGATTCTTCCACTGCCTCTGCTTCAGTTTCTACTTTCTGGTTCCTGCTTTCATCCTTCTCCTTCAACTCCCTTGATGAAAATTAAAATAATCTTCTTCCTCTCCAAGTCATTTTTGATTATGGCATTCTTCATGGTGACAGAGACAAACAAGGTATACACCCTCCTCCCCCCAATCAGAAACTCAATTCCCATGGATCTAATGGTCTGAGGCAGAGCCAGTGAGGTCTAGTTTGGTCAGAAGACTAAGATTCTAACCATACCACATCACTCTGTCTGCCACCTCACCTTATTACCAACTTAACCTAAAGTGGCTTTAGGACTCAGGAAATACCAATGATAAAGGTGACTCAAGCCCAAATTGTTACCTAAGCCTTAGAGTGTGGCCATCTGCTCTGTGTGCAGAGTATCTTCTTTATTGTCCTTTGCAGTTGCCAGGTGGTACAAGGCAAATTGTTCTGTCTTTTATACTCGTAGTCCCATTAATAGATAAGAATTTAGAAATGGACACGGAGGATGTTCAAGCACAACTCTTTGTGAAGTTTGAAAGAAAAACTAGAGGTCAGGCAAGGTACAATGTTGGTAGTTGCCCAAAAAAGGAAGATGGAGAAGAGGGAGGGAAGAAGAGAGGAAAACATATTATTTGAGATAGATTAGAAACTCAGAAATGGAGGTTATCAACCAGCCACACAGTAGACAATCAGCTACATGGGGACAAACAGTGGAGAGAAGAGCATCAGACCATGCTCGAGAAAGCTCTGAGTGTCAAGAAAAGCATGCCTAGGAATTGAGCAATGTTTGAAAGAAAATGAGATAGGAAATGAGGAAAAGGAAAAGGACAAGTTATATCCAGGATGGCAGCTCTGCAAACATATAGATCAGAGGAAGGGTTTTGGATAAGATAACATTCTATCTCCTTTGAGTGTTTATTTACACCTCTCCTTTCCTTTGCATCTCTTCTGGAAATTCCGATTTGCTAAGACAGATGAAGCATTGGGCTTCTGGACCCATGACTGGCCCATCAAAATTAACTTTTATGGAAAAACAGAATAGCATGCAATGTTTTAGTTAATTTAAAATATCATGTCTCTACATGAAAGAAAGGTAAAACTTAGATTTTATTCTTTTGACCAGAAAGTAGTATCTGGGCTTTATTGGACTTAACAAAGCATCCATCCATCCATCCATCCATCCCCCCTTTTCATATAATTTAAATCCTAACTGAGAGTGAAATAGAGAAGCATAGGTAGACAGAAAAGTGAAAGCAAACCACTAGATGACTGCTGTTTTTCCCCCAGAAAAAAACAAAGTGAGGCGAAACTACTGGAAGATATGGGACAGTTGTATAAACAGGACCTGTAGGAGAGATAGGAGGAATAAGAAATTTTATAAAACCCAACTGTCAGAGACCAGTTACTGCACATGAAGTCTTAGGCATTCTCCCTTCCTGAAAATATAAAGCTGCTTTTTCCTTCTTCCTCTGAGGCTCTATCTCTGTCTCACTTATACATTCAGGTCTTTGTCCATGTCAGAGCTTGAGCTTGGCAATTCCCTAGATGACTACCACCACCCTCATTATATAAGGATAGACAAAGATTATGTTTACCTTTCTGGTATTATCAAAGGACGTACAGCTGGGGCTCAGAGTTAACCACAAGGAAGAGTCTATCTAAAATGGCCTCCAAGGCTATTGAGATAGTAGGCTGTACTACAATTGTAGGAGATGTTCTGGTAGAATTTGTTTGTAGGGAAAATGTGGTCTCTAGTTTTGCAATTTTCTTTAGTATGTAATCTTCATTTGCAATGTTATTGAAATAATACAGAGAAACTACAGATAATTTTATGCCAATTCACTTGAGAAAGATGAAGTAGTAAATTCTTTAAAAGGCTCTAACAATGGCAACTTAGTAAAAATATAGATATACAATTATAACTGTTACATTAAAAAATCAATTTTATAGTTAAAGTAATCATCATGGCCAATTGGTCTTTGTATAAGAAATACAAGATTAATGTAGCTATCAAAGTTAATCAATGCAATTTGCTGTATTAGAAAATACTGGGAAAAAATTTTATTATACTCAATTGGCACAAAAGTATTCAACAAATCCAATATCTATTCTTTTGTGAAATTTCTGGCTAAGTAACTTAGAAAATAACTTCTTTGACTTAATAAAGGTCACTTAGAAAAGACTTATAAACCTTATGTCGAGAGACTGAATTCTTTTCTCTTTTGGATAGGAATAATAGGCAGACTTTCTTTGGTGAGTTCTACTAAACACTGAATTGTTAATTCTTCCTGCAATATGAAAAATATAAAAAGACTTTTGTTATGTAAAAGTTTTCATTTATATGATTGCCTATGTAGAAAATTAAATGTAACCTATACAAAATTATTAAAACTAACAAATGAGTTAAACAAGGATGCAGGACACATGATGAACAGTTTTGTAAAGATTAATTGAATTTCTATATACTAACAATACACATATATAAATGAAATAAATCACCAATTATTATAGGAACAAAACTGGAATAGTTAGGCATAAATGTACAGAAATCAAATAGTGGCTGTTGATTTTTTAAGCATCCTTGAGAGTAATTTAAAAAAAAAAAAACTAAAAATGAGTTGAAAGGCTCAGTATTGTTAACTTATACATAGCTCCAGAACTATCTCAAGGAAACTCATATTTAGCCATTTTTGTAGAAATAGAAATGTGTTTATTATGGGAAAACAAAGGATCTGGAATAACTAACAAACATAAGGTGGAAACAAAAAAAAAATCGCAACACTGGTATTACTTTGCATTGGGAAGGAAATCATTTTAATTATAAAGGTAGGTTAGTACTGCTGTACCAAAAATTTAAAAGGAAATAAACTACAGTAAAATCAATTTAACAGAATATAGATTATGTCTTTTTTCTTACCTTTTTGTAGATTCTCTGTGAATTGCACCTCAATCCCACTCATCTCCCCATCTTCTTTACCTGCCCTCCACCCTTGCAATCTTCCCCTCAACAGAGAAAAAAAGCCTCCTTGTGAAAGCAGTGGTGTGTCACAGTGTGCCCCACAGTAGTCCCTTTTGTCCACACTTCTTGCTTACAAATATTCATTGCAATGACTGCCTGTTCTGGTACACGACCTCTGGCTTCTGCTACTTTATCAATATTGAAACATCACTGGAACTCCTCTTGGATATCCTGTTTTTGCTCATGGAGATCCTATAGTTTTGGATCTGTAGAACTGACCCCTCCATATACCCCAGCAGTTCATTGATGACATACAAATTGGGATGAGCCAATGTAAAACCCTAGATGTAGGCCTGAGAGGTATCTGAACTGTCTCTTTGGCACTCATGCCCTCAGGATCAGGTCATTAGGGACCCCCACAACCAGTGCCAATTCTATTCTGCTGCCCAGGTAAGATGCAGGTTCTACTCTACCAAGTGTTGCACCTGAGGGACATGGCCAGTTCTCCCACAATCATGACCCAGATTACTTCTACTCCTTGCCATAGATGGAGAGGGACAAGGAAGAAGGAGGATGCCATCTCCCCTTTGTCCACTCCACTGAATAGAAAACAAGAGGCAGGGCAGGCTTTTCTGTGCTTACACCCTAGGGACAGCTTCAGGGCCAGCTCTAGTCTGCTGCCCAGGCAAAGTTCAGGGCCAGCTTTCCCCAAGTACTTGAACAGGTGAAGGACAGGGTCAGCTATTCTGCTCTCATGACTCCAGGGCCAGCTTCCTGGCTGTTGTCGGTGGCAAGGGGCTTGGGTGAGGGAGGGCATCTCTCCTTGCACATGCAAATTTTGGGACCAGCTCTCAGAAGCTTACACCCACATGGCCCGCTCATCAGCACTCCTGCCATCAGCATCAGCTCTGCTATGCTACCAAGGTGAGGTACAGTGCTGAGACAGGCTAAGGGGCAGGACTAGTTATTCTGTTCTCATGAGCTTGTGGGGCCAACTCTCCTGCCCACTGCCAGTAGCTATGGCAACAGGGATACGAGGGAATCTCCCTCATGAACACCACCTCACAGCAGACAAGAGGCAGGGCTGGCTCTCCCATACTTATACTTATGCCCTCTGGGCAAGACCATCTTCAACCTTAACATTTATGGTCAGCTCCACTGTGCTACCCAGTACTGCAGAAGTTGAGGGGCAAGACCTGCTCTCCCACTTTGATGACTTGGATTAAGCTCTCCAGCCTGCTGTAGGTGGCAAGAGGTGAGGTGTGGCATCTCTTCCTCACCCATATCAGAGCAGACAAATGGTAGGGTCAGCTCTCCCATGGTCATGGCCTGAGGGCTGGCTCATCCATGCTTCCACCACCAGGGTCAGCTCTATTGTGCTGCCCACGTGAGGTACAAGACCTGCTCCTCTGAGTGCTGCAGCTAATGAGGGGGCAGAGACAGCTCTCCTGATGTTATTATTCCAGGGTCAGGCCTGCCACAGATCATGAGGCACAAGAGAGAGGAGGCTGTCTCTCCCTAGGGTCTGCTCTCAGGAGTACTGCAGCTGGCTGGTGGCAGAGTTGCCTCCCCTGCTCTCATGTCCCCCAGGGCCAGCTCTCCCATAGTGCTCAGGTGAAGGGTGGAGCCAGTTCTGTACAGCTCTCAGAAATCACCATGTCCTCACAGGGTACTGGAAACCAGAAATGTCTGCCTGGCCTTTAGGTAACAGATCCTTGCTGCTACAGGGCTACAGTCCCAGACCTGGCTTCAGGTCGTAGCACAGGTCAGGACCCAGCACCATGGTACCACGTGGAATCACTACAAAATCATGGCCTTTCCCTATTGTGCCCACACCCTTGTTTCTCTTTCTCTTCCATTTTTATAACATTTACTCACTCCTTTTAGTGGTGACTGTGGACGCTGAGTGTCTGGGGTCATCTCAGGAGTGCTATGCCCTGATCATGATTTGTGGTGCCAGGCAGTAGTCATTTCAGGCATGGCTTCCTTACCTATGCCAGTACGGTGATCATCTCGGGCAAGCTCCCTCTCTGTGCCCATGGCACCTGTTTATCTTAGGCTCACCCCGCTCCCCTAACCTGCCCATGCAGCCCCTTGCAAGAGTCATCTGTTGCTGTGAGAGATATTTAAATCAATGGCATTCAATCTGGCTTTTCTTAATCAGCCACCATGTTCCTGACTAGCCTAGGACTGCAGCCACGAGTGGTGGCGGCATATTGCCACTGCTCAGTTTATGCCGTCTGCTCAGGCAACCAGAGACACTGGCCCTGCCACCCATGAGATGCCAGCGTTGAAGATGGCTCTGCCAATCTCTCTCCACAAGGTTGGGCTGAGCCCAGACCATACCGACGTCCACGCGGGCCTGGTAGGAATGAGACTCTAATGCTTAGATTATCCAAAGGCTTTATATATTTGGTATTGTTCAATAACAAGATGCCCACACAATTAGAGATGTAACCCAATACCCAACCTAGATACATCAACTACCTTTGACTGCTAGGGAAGTCTGCTTCCATATTTCCCTCTCTCTAGTGTTCTCTCCCCCAGCTCCTCCTCTTCCTTCTCCTCTTCCTCTCCTTAGTCCTCTTCTTCCTCTCTTTATTCCTCCCACCTTAGCTCCTCTCAACTTGTGAGAAAAATATCCTGCTACAATCTGTCTTGACCTTACTCCCGCCAGGGGTTCTTCTGGTTTCTAGCTTGCCCCACATCCTAGCAGCCCATCTGGTCCTGCCTAGTGCCTGGACTGTTGATAGTTTCAGCCTGGCATTTTTTTCAGGGAACAATAAGCTTCTAATTATTCAGATGTCTATAGGTAAGAACACTGAGAGTAGACAAAGCCTCTCTCTTTTCTGCCACCAACTGACATACATGTGACACAGTAACCACACATACAATGCCTCTAGGAGCAGAAGACTATTTTTATAGATATAGTTCACCAACGTGTTATCTAAAATATAAGGATATTTTTCATTGTTTTCACATAGTTAACTAGGTAATTTGCTAGGTTTGATATAGTTATGGAGAATTGTGGAAATGCACACACACACACACACACACACACATATATGTATATATATATGAAAATGAAATTGAATAAAACTGTTTTTTTTTCAAAAGTTGAATAGCTGCTTCCCATTAGTTCAACAATATTTATCCTATTATTTACCGCTTTCATTTAATGGTGTTTATAGAAAATAAATCAAAAGCCATGTCTGTAGAGACTTCTATTTGTAAATGTTAATCGTCACTTTACTTTTACATAAAAAGAATATCCCAAATATTAATTAACAGGTAAATAATTTTTAAGTAAGCAAGGAATCAAGTTTTATTTTAGCAAGCAAACCAATACTTTAGCATATGGGGAGGGTGGAGAGCAGAGTAGAAGGCAGACTGAACCAAGTGGCAACTGGTATAAATTATATTTCAAAAATTATTTTAAATTTACCTTGTGTTCTTTGACAGTTCCCTACATGTACATAGTTAATTGCTCATTTTATTCATTTAAGCCACTCTCTATTACTTTCTCCCTCCCATCTTACTTCTTCTCTTACTGATAGCCATTGTCTTCTTAAGTTGTTTTTCTTTGCGTGTGACTTGGAGTTTAATTAGGGTTACTTGCATACACATGGGAGGGAAATATTTGCTGGAGCACAAACAATGTGGTAAGTGATGACCATGCTGAAATAAATATCTATTCATTCGGCCACTATGAAACTGTCAATAGTCCCTCATTAACAAAAGGCCCTCGTGAATTTTCCCACTTCTACGATACATTTTCGCAGGGCACAATCTTGTGCAGGTCTTGTGCTTGTATATACAACCATGGCAAGTTTGTTAGTGCACTGGCTATATTATGTTCTTTTCTTCGCATTTATCATTACAGTCCCCATGCTTTGGACTGGTTGATGTCACATATATGACCCATCTAAGGCCAAACACTCTTATCATCCCTTACTCTTAGTGTCCTTGTCTAGTAATGAGGCAGCTTCACCTAGTGCTCATTAAGAAAGCCATGGTATCTATGTAATCACCCAGATACCGTCTCTTGTTTTATAGTACCACCCTAGCTGGTAATTAACTAAGAAACCAGTTGTCTGCCACCTCAACACCTCTGTCTCTATTCCAACAATATGTACATGTTATAAGAAGATCATTATTATAGCTCAGATTGTTCATAGCTAGATAAAACTTCATGTTTATACTCCATCAATTACCTGCAGTAGTAGCTTACGGTAAGGCTACTTTGTCATGGTCAAAGAGTAAACTGTTCAGTTATGTTAACCTGATAATGAATCTCAAAATAACTTATGTTGAGTGAAAGAAACTAAACTCCCCCAAAGCATTTGTTTAAACATATGAAAAATGAAAACTAGTCTTAACAGTATACCAAATTAGATCAATCATTGCCAAAAGTCAAGAAGATATGTTAGTGTAAAAGAAAAGCATTACAAAGAGGCACAATAGAATTTTGCCTTGTGATTGATGCACTCATTATCTTGGTTATGATGATAGCTTCCCAGGTGCATAGTCATATCATTTAATGAAAGGATGTGTTATGGGAAATGCATCATCAAGTAATTATGTCTGTATGTTCATGGTGCAGTGTATTGTTTCTGGGCAACATGACGGTGTAATGTGTTTCTTAGTGAGAGTGCTGTAGGCATTTTTAGTATGATAATAATCATTTTCAGTTCCAAAGAAATCTAAGCAAATGAATGATATGCTAAAGACATGACATATTTTATAAAGTTGTCTACATATACTATGCAAGCTCCATACCTGGAGCTCATGGGCCTGGGGGGTTGCTTTGTGTAGGTAACAAGCATGCTGCTTAAAGGGAGTAGGGCTTTACGGTGCACTGCTATAAGCTCCAGGCACTGTAGTCTTAGGCTACATATTTGTACCAAGATTTACTTCTTCAGTAAATCAATTTTATCTCATTACAATTTTTATTTTGAAGAGTTTTATTAAGGTTTTGGAGTCTTTTTATAACAATACAGCTTAAAACACAAATATATTGTACAATTTTACAAAAGAATATTTTTCATGATTTTCTTATACTATAATTTTTGTCTTAGTTTTCATCTTTTATGTGCATGTTCATAAACAAATGAGCATGCTCACATGTGGGGGTGTATGTGCATATGTCTGTACACATGTACATGTATCATATGCCTGTGGATGACATATGGCAACCTCAGGAGCATTTCTTCCTATTTTGAGACTGGGTCTCTTACTATTCTGGAACTTAGCATACTAGAGTAGCTGAACAGTTAAGCCTAAGGATCCTGGCTCTGCCTCTTTAGCAGTAGGAATGGAGATAGGTATCACCACTCCTAACCTTTTATGTGACTGTTGGGGATCAAATACCAGGCCCCCCGTTCACAAGGGACCATGTCCCTGACTGGAACATCTCCCCAGTCCTCAGTTTTAAAGTTTTTAGACTTTATTTTTACCTTTTAAGTTTTGTTAAATGCTAATACATCCTGCTACAAACATACACATAACCAAGATTGTAGAGCCAGGGGAATTCTTTCTAGTGCCTTCCAACTCCTATCTTGGAATGCTTTCATGCAAAATAACATATCTGGGGCTGTCATCTCCTAGAACAACAAGACATGCTTCTGGAATTCTTCCTGAGAGACATGTCTCATGCTATTTTACAGTTAAGCTCATTTAAAAAATTAAAGATAGAAAGAATCCTAAAATAATGCTTAAGTAGGGTAGTATAGTAATGCACGAATCAGCAAGTCACATCTTGTCATCAGCAAGTGAGACTTCCTGCACATGAATTCTATGTGTTTGAATTTATATAACTGGAAAACAGATTTGTTTCACCAACATCACCACAAGTGCATGAATAAGTTATTCCCAAATGACATTATGATAGTTCCATTACCACTATGTGTATGTGTGTGTTGTTTCTAAACAAAATATCCTATGTGGACAGGGCCTGTATGTATTTAAGGATTATAGATTAGTCTGCTTTCAATATGTGCAGCTTATTGCCTGTTGATAATTCCTAATAAGGAGATAAATGAAGGTGAGTATATTTTAGAGAGGGTAGTGTGGTATGAGGACATCTGCAATCCCAGAGTGTCATGAGCATGTCTGTGCTTGTAGAGTGTCACATGTGTGATCATACAGTAGCATTGGCACAGGTATGATCATACAGTGGCATTAGCACATGATTTATCACATGGTAGCTTAGGGCATGTGTGATCAGAGAGTGGAATTATCACATGAAATATCATAATGTGGCATTAGCATCTGTGTGATCATAGAGTTAACATTAGCACATGTGTGATTATAGAGAACCATTAGCACATGCATGATCATAAAGTTCCATTAGCACATGAGTGATCATAATGTGGCATTAGCAAATGAATAACTGTAGAGCAGTACTAGCACATGTCGAATTGTCTCAAGGCAGTTAAACTAATTTGAGTATCTTCACTGAAACAGGCTGTCTAGACCTTCACTGCTTTATAACAATGAATTTTAAAAGTGGAAGGTTTTTTTTTTTTCTAACCTGGCTAGCTCTAAAATAATTGAGATGGAGACTTACAGATTTATTCAACACTCTTTAAGCACAATGACTGAGCAGATATTTCTAACCCTCTCTGCTACCTAGGTACTTCTCAGCCACATTCCTGAGAATGGCGATCTCCCTTCTGATCAAACACACTCACACAAAGATCTTCATTCATGTTCTCCATGACACCAGCCTCTACTTATTTTCATATTTGTGTAGCAGCACAGCACAGAACAATTCATGATCATACAGTTACCCTAGTCTTGTTAGCTCTGATCAGGCAGTTCTTCAGGGTTTGAAGGCAGTATGTCTTTCTGGTTTTTAACGAGGACTCTACAAGCAGGTTTTCAACTAAGGTAAACTTGGCAGGTGAAGGGAAATCACTGAGCAATATTCTATGCAGGGTTTAGACTGCTGTGGTTGATTAAACTTACTGAAAAGTTTCAAAAAGAACATTGTGTGGTAACATGTGCAGTATAGTTTCAAAGGCTTCCAAATTATGGCAATTAAAAAAAGAAAATTAAACCAGCTTCAATAATTTATTGTGAGCTGTAAATATTCATGATAATATTTGGTAACGGC